>NW_021940535.1:13916300-13941070 GCF_001715985.3 Manacus vitellinus | reverse complement strand
CCCGGGAGCGGAGCGAGTGCCTTTGGGTCGGAATGTCTCCAGTGCCCTTCCCCGCTGCGAGGTGTTGCCTTGGGCAGGGAGCTGCGCTGTGCCGTTTGCTCCCCCGGCAGCCCCAGCCCTGAAGGAAGCACCTCGCATCCAGGAGAAGTAAGTGCGGCTGGGGGCGAGGCGTGCTTTTTGGGGAGGACAGGGTGGCCATCCTCTCCAGGAGGCCTCGTTACTTCATCTTCTCTCACGAGTATTGCTGGAGACCTGGAAAAAGATGGGTCGCATCAGCACCATTTTAACATCTCGACTCTTGCTGGAAGTCCCAGAAGAAGCAAGGAAGCAAGTCAACCCTTTTCCCTCTCTTTACTTTGGTAGCGTGTTTGTGAGTGTAACACGTGAATGGCTTTGAATTCCGTAAAAGTTTAATGGGTAAGTTTTGTCCCTTCGGGGGCATTCAGGGAAAACCCAATGCAGGGGACTTTTCCTTGTGTACCTCTATTTCAGACAAAGGGTGCACATTCCCAGAGCCTCTGGATATACAGAAAGGTATTGGCTAGATTAGCGACTTATGTATGCCAGCAGTTTGTACTTTAGTTTTTTCTGGCTGCTGTGTTAATTTTATTTTTTCCTGAAGACACTGTTTTTTATGTAGTATTTCGAAATAGGAAAAAAATTATGCCTTTTTCTTAGCCATGCATTCCTCTCAATGCCTTTCTGTTTGCTTTGCAACCCAAAATACAAACATTCCTCTCATGCGTTTGTTGTTTTAGTAGAGATCGGGTGTTGCAACTTGTAGGTCACCATTCATGTAAGTGTATTTCTTTATTCAGGTGTAAAATAGGTGAAACCACACTAGTCATGTACTGAATTACAGGTACTTTTTACGGCAGATGTGCAGTTATTGATCAGAAGTATTTTGTTGTGGATAGAACACAAGTGTGGAAAACTGGCAAAATTCTGGTGGAGATGCATCATCTCATTAACGGTGACCACTAAATAGAGGAATGCTGCTGAAAAGCCACCAAGAAAAACTCTTGCTGTATGACCCCACAAGGCCTTCTTCCGACCTGCTATGAACTGCCTTCCTCTGTTATCTCTAGTTTTCCTCACTGTTGGGCTAACTGATTTAAATCACTAAAATAGCAGAAAACTGATTACTAAAATGGGTGAATAACACTTCCAATTTAGTGAGCTGAATCATCTTGTGGAAAGTGTTGGACAAGTGGCTGAGCCAGAACAAAGGGTGAGGAACAGAACTGACCAGAGATTAAGGAGAGAAGGAGTTTGAATTTGGAAATCAGGGGGATGGGAACACCTTGCCATTGACAGTAAACAGATAAGTCAGCTCAGCTGCAGGTCAAGATGCGGTTCTAAGAGAAAGCAAAAAACGAACAAAGAACCTCAACAGATTCTAGAATACATTTCCTAGCAGAAACACCTTCTAAGAATCCAAACTTTAGCAACCTACTTCAATCAAAAGGGATAATACTGGTTTTAACATAATTTGAGAAATGGATTGCTATTTATTCTGGTGTGTGGTCTTCAGATTTTTGTGAAACGTTACTAAGAAGTGGAAAATGACTACAATTCAATGAATTACCTTTTAACACCTTACTTGCAGAGTCACTGAAAATAACGAGAGTTTCAAACTACTTCATGTTGCTTGTTATTTTGAATTATGTTCCTTATCATATTGTTCACGTGTGAAGTATATTCAATTGATATATGTAAATGATATTCCCCTAGGACTTTTTTGGAACTACAATGTGTATGACAGAATTAATATTTAAATATGTGAAAGTAGTAGAAAATAAAAGGCTACAAGAAAGAATGATAAGAGCATGTTGCTTTGTGCTTTGTAAGGAACATATTGATGCTGAGAAAAGATGATGCAATTTTCCTGCGCTTCTGATTTTATAGAGGCTAATGTTGCTTCCTGGAAAAAAACCAAAACCTTGTGATTATGAATCTACCAAAGATTGTTCACAGTGAGAGAGAGACCACCTCTTTTCTTTCTCCACTCCTCCTTCCCCTGACATCCAATCATTCTGGAGTCTTTTTAAGGTGGCTTTCACTGCCTTGTAATAGAGGATTTTGTTGTGTATCTGTGAAAGAGATGTGTACAGTTAAAATTCTCTGAGGATTCACTTACCAAATTATCACATCTGACAGTTTTGATGATGGTTGTGTGGTGTATTTTCTACCTCTAGCAGAAGCCATCCCTCCCTCCTATTCTGCCTCCTCTCCATTTTATTTCTGTCTCAGGAGCTATAGAGGAGAAAGTGAAAATGGAAATGCTTGGTCATCATACTCTTAGGTTAGGTTACAAAAAAATCAGGATGGAAGCAAAAATGTTGAGAGAATCAAGCCTTCATCAACTGCAGTGTGCTGATATAGTATCTCAAATTATTCACAGAGCTATACAGCATGATAGGAAGAAGAAATTTAGGAAAAGCTGTAATGAAGCAACCATGGAAAAAGGAGGGGGGAATCAGTAAGACATTCTTTCCTTTCCTACCCTGTGAAATAAATTTCTACCTGGCAAAATGATCTTGTCAATGTATGGGAACAGTCATTCCATACAGTGTTTTCCAAAATGTAACTGTGAATAGGAGCTGATGTTAATCATGCCCAGCAAACTTAAAAGCCTCATTTTCTCCTACCTCACCCAACCTGTAGATGTTTATCTAAGCAACTTAAATATAAGGTCTTCCCTAACTATCAAATTGTAAGTTTTAAAGTTAAAAGTATGTTCTCTTACCTAAAAGTACCATTCTGATTTGATAGGATCTTATGTCCAGTGGCTGTTATGCTTTCAGAGGTAGGTATGACTATACAAGACAAAGACAATGAAGAATCAAGTCCATCAACTATGATGAGAAATAACATTGTTTCAGCTGTTGACTGTTACAACAGTTCTAACTTGAAAAAGCATTGCCAGCAGCTTAACTACATGTACGCTCAAGGGCAAAGACATCATCTCATTGGCGAAATAATGTCATTTCCTAATACAGGCAAGATCTACATCCCTCTGCTGCCCTGGGGTGATGCCAAAGTGCAGACCCTGAGAGGGAGTCAGCTATGTAGCTTTGAGTCAGTTATGCTGTGCTGGCCAAGGAGGCACCACCAGGGGAAGGAACCTCCTCAGCACAGCTGGTTGGCAATCGCAGGAATGGAGTCTTGGTTTCTCTCGCGTTCTGCGCCTCTTCGCTTTCTGATGTGCTTTGATTATTCTGTACTCCTCTGCTTGTTCTTAACATGGGGCTCCTTGTTGCTTTTCTTCACATAAAAACTTTTGTCTGAGTTAGCGTTGTATGAAATCCAAAAAGTGATGGTCCATCTTCTCTGTCTGCATCTATTGTCAGTGGCCAAATACTATAAAATTGGTTGCAAATTTAGAAGGCTTTCTTTTTTCTTAAGCGTATGGAAATGAATTGTTGTAGTTCAATTACATTTAAAAGATCTGGTTTGGGTTCTCCCAGAGATTTTGCCTTTAAGGCAAAACTGGCTTCTTAGCAATGCTGACCTTGTTGTTGAAATCAAAATTATAAAGGTCACAGTGCTTAATACTTACTTGGAGTTCACTGTGCAGAAAGCATCTCCTTGAAAAGGCAGCAATGAAGAAGCAGAATACACAAAATTTCCAACAAGATGTTTTGTTGCCTTCGGCTGTAGTGTATTCAAAAGTGTAAAACTAAACTCTTTAAAAGAGAAAGATAAGATTATTTGTCATTATTTGTGGGTCTGAATTTGTGTGCAATTAACATTCAGAAAGCATTCATGAAGATGGTAATGATTTTTGAAAGTGCCTTTTTTGTAGTATTAACAGTCATCTGAAATTTAATCTTGAAAGTGAACTACTGATTATTTTCTTGTTTACAACATTCAAGTTATTCTGTCGGGAAATGAGAAAATAGTGTGTGCTTTAGCTGAATAGTTGCAATAAAACAAATTACAAATGGGTAACTTCAGCACAGAATTAATTTTTCAATCTGAAATTTGTTAATATAAACTGTATAGATAATAAGAATAGCAAATATGTCTCAGGAGTCTTAATGGGAAGAATCCATAAGATATTATTAGACTATGACCAGCTTTGTGTATCGCATTTCTATTTTTCATTTGATCACCTGTAAATCTTGTAATTCATCTAGTTATGGTTTGTGCTTGTGGGTACCATAAGCTCTGCAGACCATGCAGCAATGTACCACTTATTTCTAAATTTAATTTCTGCATACCGCGCTGTAAATTTTTAAGAATGTGCATGGCTAACTAACTTTATGAAGTAGTGTATTATGGCCTGCTGCAAAGGAGACAAAGACTGTTCTATTTCACAGAGACAGTGTTTCATTTATTTAACCTAAATTGGTTACCATTCTGCAGCAGATGCAGAACCTTAAACATGTGTTTAAGTACACCCTTACTTGGAATCTGTGGGATTTAAAATGTGCTCTACGTCTGGTTGTTTAAAAATATGTGCTTGCTATGTATTATTATGGTTTAAATCCATTGGAAGACAATGTATATTCCCTCTCAAGACACATTCAGTTCTTTCAGGGCCACATGGTGTAAAACTGTTCCATTGGTTTTAGCAGGATCATTTCTTCAAAGAAAGAACTGTCATTGGTTTTGTTTGTTTTCAATACAATACTGTTTATTCATAAAAAAATATATGAATGAATATTTCCCAGCAGCAGGCACTTTTCTTGTGCATTATTTACAATTCTATTCCTTTAGTCAGTTGTTTACCTTGGGGAGCTGAGTGACTGCTTCTCAAGTAGCTGGCTTTCTTTATACTGGCTTTTTGTTTGTCAGATGGCATGGCTACTTGGATAGGCTACCATAAAACAAGGAAGGATGTGTGTTTGTGGTGTGGTAGCTGCTTCATGCAAGTTGTCCCAAAGTGAAAATTTGTGTTTGCTCTGTCTTCAGTAGGAATAAAGTAAGACATTAACTGCAAAATAAGAGTGTTCACTCAATTACTGCAGAGTAGCTAAAGTAGTGTAAACCTCTACTCAGACTACCTTGCAGTGATTTATGTAAACATGCTGTTCTAAGCAGGGACTGCTGAACAGTCACCCAACTGCTCTGTTGTGTGGTCTGAGAATCTCATCTACTGGACTTGGTTTCTAATTGTTCATTTCCCTCTGGCCCAGTCCTTGGGTGGTATTTCCAAAACTGTGTATAAAAACTGTAAAAGGGGCTAATGTTACAAAATCTGGAGTCCTTTGAAGACACTGAGCATTTTTAGCTGCCACCTAAGTAAGCATTCTAGAGCACTTAGCTTGGAAAGAAATATTGTGGTTATGTGAGTATTAAATATGTTTGGGTTAGGTTTTCATCATCTCAGTGGCTTAATGATCTTGACACATACTCCTGTTTTATGCTGCCTCTGCACAGGAGAGTTTACATTTTTTGTTACAGCTTTTGTTCTCTCTCTTCAGTTTGCTATCTGTTAAAAAGCAAAAACTTTGCAATATGTTTTATTTAGTTACACAAACCAATGTGAGTCTCTCCATTTTTCGCTTTCAAAGTCTAGTCATTGAAAGCCTGCAGAGTTCAGAGATATATATACTTCCTTAAACTACTGGGTTAGAAATTGCTATTTTAGCTAAGTAGTATATTGTTTCTTGTGTTGTTTCATGGTTGGAGGAGGATATTCTTTCCCATATGACTCTTTCTGTGAATTGTGCATAGTATCTCTGATAAGGATGATGTCCTTTTAAATAAAATTTCATGCTAAAATCATCTTGATCCTCACAACTCCATAAATGGATGACTTTGATTGTTATAATCAAGTTATGAATGTAAGACCAACCTGTGCTCTTACTTTCCGTGAATTGATAGAAAAAATGCAGCCCAAACAAAATATAAACAAAAATTGGCAATAGGGAGAATTGCCCTAGAATAGCCTCACAATGTCTTAGAATGATTAACAGAAAAACAAATAAAAAAGTTATTAATGGGGTGAGAGTGGAAACACTGGCAGTAAGAGTTCTCACTTGAAAGCCAACCTTAGAGAAATTATATATTCAGTAAACAGAATTAAAAAGGTTCTTTGGAGTGGAAGGGGGCCTGTTTTGGGTTTTTTTTGGCATTTGTTTAAATCCTGATAAAACCTATCCATATGTTGTATTAAGAGATGTGATGCACAAAAACAATTAGCAGAACTGCACCCAGAGTGCCAAGATTATGCATTGCTGAGACACATTTCTAACATATAAGGCAACAGTTAAAAAATAGGGATGGGGATATCATGTCATGACTGGAGTACATGAGATCTCGGCAGGAGGCATTTGTAGCTGTCCTTGAGATAAACAGAGTAATGGGACAGGGCCATCATGGCCCTTTGCCTAGCTGGTTAAAAATAAACACTGCACACATTTCATATGCATCTCTCCCTTCAGTGTGTGGGAGGAGAGAAAAATCCACACAGAACAGATGCTTTGTTCTTGTCCCTTTTGTGGCACCCTCCCAGGTTCTTATCCCTGCCCTTGGCTCAGTGATGCTACAGTCAAGGGAAAGGCCTCTGTTTAAGTCTTAATCTCTGTGTGATGGGAGCAGGTCTGTGGATGTAGCTGAGGATTAACTGATTATTTTATATGTTTATTTACTCGTAATAAAGGAATAAATCTTGCATCTTGTGGATAATAAAAACAATTCCTCATTACTTTGGTAAGAATCTTGACAGAGTAAAGAAAAAGGATCAAATCTGAATTCAGAGAAGTACCGTCCTATGAAACTGATTCACAGCAAGGATACCTAGGTGAGGAAAAGTACCAAAGAAAATAAAGGAAAGAAAAATTCTAGGTTTATTCAATGTGACACACTTTGTAAGACAGTCGGAATTTTTTTTTGTCAAAACCAAATATATAGTTGTCCAACATTCTGTTTTGCGTTAGGGGTTGCTGGATTTGGTTTAATTTTTTTCCTTCAAATTATTTGCAAACTGCCAATGCAGCTTCTGTCTTTAAGGTGATTTATGGTGAAAATTCGCTGACCCTCTACTGTAGGACTAAAGTGAAAGTGTTCTAGCTAGATACTCTGAAAGTTTTGAAGTGAGTGTGGATATTTATTAATGCAATGTTCTGTGTTTGGGAAAGAGATTAACGGTGGCGCTTCAGTTGAAGATTTGTCTGGCTCACATCACATTACATTCAGATTGCATCTGGAATCTCTGATCGCTTTGTTTTGCCTTTGGACAGGCATTCAGAATGCTGGTCAGGAACGTTAAGGCCATGTTGCACAGGTGTATGGGCTCAGTGGTGGTGAGGCTGATTCTTCTCTTGACTTGAACTAAATCAAGTGAAACCTCTGTTAAGCCAGAGGTATTGCTGCAACGCAAAACAAGCGTGAAAGGATAGTGCAGCACAGAGACTTCCTGCAGGCTTTCCTCTTATTCATTCATTTCTTCAGTGTGTGAGGAACACAGAAGTCAGCTACAGTGGCAGTAGGACATTATGATGGCAGAAAGGGAATGAGGAAGTACCACTGTCCTGCTTTCTCTGCTAAGCAAATACAGATCTTTCTAATTACATAGTCTGATTTCAGATATGTGTTATATATTTCCAAAATATATGTTAAGGTATAAATTACATCATTTTGTGGTTTCATATTGGGGTAAATACATATAGTCTTCATATTCAACTTCAGTAACATTTTGCTTGCTTTTGTAAGATTAAATACGTGTACACAGCTATTATTGTTATGTGGTGATACTCAAAAACTAAATTTAAATTTGTGCAGAAGACCACACATTTAAAAATATAAAATCTCCATTTTGAATGTTTTTCAGTCTGTCCTTTCTCTTAAGCCACTTTGTTTTTCACAGCCCCTTTCTAATTAATTTATAAAACATGAATGCCCCTCATACTCCCATCCACCAAGTTGTTCTAGGTCAGTAGGGTCCTGGAGCTTCACATGTTGTGCTGCTTAGGGACATGGTTTAGTGGTGGACTTGTCAGTGTTAGGTTAATGGTTGGACTCAGTGATCTTAGAGGTCTTTTTCAACCTAAATGATTATATGATACTATATCTCATTTGCTTTGTGATAAAACTTTTCTTACTGTATCCCTGCGTTTTGGAGCCCTTTTATGCCTTCAAATCCTTCTAGAAGACTTTTGTTGCTCTTTGTGCTGGTCTTCCCTTCATGCTTGTGTCAGGATAGAATCCATTGCCCAAGCAATTGCTCTCATTCCCACTCCTAGTCCCTGCCCTTCCTGAATTCATAAAAAGTGCTGATATGACAGTGAAGCATCCAGTCAGATAAGTGGTAGACTTCCTGAAACTGTGTTCTCTATGCAGTGTCTGTTAGTAGGAGTGACTTGCAGCAACAAATCTGCAGTGTGGAACAGAGCCAGAGAAACCACAAGGAATGAAAGATGTCCAGGTTAACTAAGCAAATTGGCTTGTACAGGGGAAAGATTGGAATGTGTGAGAAGTTAAGATAGACTGCTCTTAAAAAGTGCAGAACCATGGTCAAGGGTTCTGTCAATCTTAATTTCCTACTGTTTTAACGTCATTTCTTCCTTTCTCAGGCATCTCTTAGGAAGTCAGTGATAGTGATACCAGTTATCTACCACTACTATATTAGGGAGAGGTTTCTTCCAAAATGATAAGAAGTGATGTCATTCTCATAATAGAGTTGTCACTAAGCTTCAGAATAATTGTAGTGACTCGCCGGGCTCAGCATTCCAGCAAAGGCATCGGTGCAAACTGAAAATCTTTTCAGTTTGCATGCCAAAGATTATCATAGACTTTGAGAAGTATGAAAAAATTGGAGTCTGTTCCGTGGAAATTCCAGAAAGGCAAATCAGTACAAAATCAGTGAGGAGAAAGAGCATGGTGATCCATGGGATTAGAAGTGTACAGTGTGAGTCTGGGAGCATAATTACACTACACAGTGAAGTATGGTATAGAAATAATTGATCTAACCACCACTAAACTATTTCCAGAAGTGAATTAGTACAGCCACGTTAGTTTGGCTTTGAATACATGTTGAAGAAGACTGGCTGTCTTGGTGACAGGGCACATTGGTTTGAAAGGAATGTGCTAACATATCTGTACCACTCTTAGAACAAGGGGCATGTGGGTATAGAATGTCCACAGTGTCTGCACTGACTGGCGTGGTGTCCCAGTCAGCTTGGACCTCTTCACATTGCATACCATGTTGTAAGAGAGCTGTGCTGTAACAGAGCTTGACTTGAGCCAAGCAAAATGAGTATGAACAGATGATACGAGTCCTTTCTCTGAACGTACCACCAAAGAGGTAGAGCTCTGTTTAAATTAAGGGACTGCGTTAGGAAAGAGTGTAAGTTGTTGACTGACTAGGAATACATGAAGTCTAAAAATCAAAATGAATTTTCAGTCAGGGCAGAGACACCTTGAGACTGCCATCTGATCGAGTTATGAAAGGGGCTTTGGTCAGCTTCTGAAAGGGATTGAGTGATATGACTGCAAGTGTAAGAGTTGATTATTTGCAGTGATTCAGGAGTTCCCTTCTAGTCCTGTGTTCCGATGTCTCACAATTCTGTTCAAGTGGCACAGTCAACAATATATTCCACTATTGAATCATCTGGGAAGAGCAGGGTCCTAATTATAACCTTGTGGAGTTGTATTCTTCTTTTATCTTTCATATATTTATTATCTCCATATATTTCAACTATTTTCAACTATTGTATGTGTGTGCGTGTGTATATATATATATTTCAGTTAACACAGTTGAGGTGTGAAAGGAGTGATTTGTCTGGTAGCCAGAGTATATAACCTTAAAAATGTGTAGGGAGTTAGGCTTCTTCAGTTGTACATTTAATGAAACAATTTTGTTTCATCTTGGTTCTTTTTAAATAACAATGATAGAACCAGGGAGGTCCTGGTCAAATTTCTTGTAAAAATACACCAAACAATATACATCATGATTTCAGTCATTTTAGTCATTAGGTTTTAAGAACTGCTGATTTCAGCCAGATGACAAGTCTCCCTAACCTAGTAACTAGATGCTTATGGAAAAACATGTCTGGAAGCAGTCATGCTTACAGTGATTTTTCCATCATGCTCTTCTAGCCTTCAGTGGCTAGGAGACTCTTTTGTTTAATAGTTACTGCTGACCTACTGAATAGAACTGCTGAATCAATGAAGTCATGATTTTTTTGATCCATGTACAGTTTCTGCCTCACACTATCTAATGAAAATTAGTTTAATTTATTACTACCAAAAAAATGCATGCCTTCAAGTATTTATATTATGAAAACTAGTGAATAACAATTCCCAGCTTACCTTTTTACTAAAATCCATGGCTTAATACATTGCTGTCATATTCTTTTTTACATATTTTTCTAATTCTACCATAATAACCTTTTTGATAATGGAATGACTAAAACTCCATAGAGTATTCATAACGTGTCTGTGGCCTGAGCGTTTACAGGGCAGATTTTTCATGTTTTTCTCTATTAATTTTTAAATAATTCCTAAGTTTGTTTGCTTCTTTAAGCACCAGATGTTTTCAGATTTCTTTCCTGGTGATACTAGCACCTTATGGATATACATATGTGTGTATTTTCTCTTCCTCTCTTGATGTGCATTGCACTTAATGGCACCGAATAGCCTCTGGCATTTTATCACCCATTCAGTATTGAACCAAACTCTAAAGCTTTTCATAGCCAGCCCTAGATTTTCTCAGCCTAATAGTTTTGTGTCATCTGATTTTTTTTCTTTGTCTTATTGTGGGTGTACTTTTCCACATTGTTTATGAATATATTGAAGGGCCCTCATCTCTCAGTCGAGCCTGTGTCAGTGAATCCTGAGAAAGAATACAACCAATATAAAATCTGACCTGTAAAAATCACTCAGCTTTTTTTTTTTCTTCCTAAAATGAATCTTACCATTTTAGTTTTATTATTTATTTATTGCTTAAGTAGATGTATTTTAAATTAATTTTCATGGTGCAGTTCTGCTTTTCAAAGCATTTATAGGGTAATGGGAAAAGAAGACAACAGAAATTCACTGCTTTCTGATGATTTAAATATCACACATGTTGACTTTAATGACTCTAATTAACGTTTTTATTTCATCACTGTATGGGATTTTGGCCCATACTGACAATTGAGAGCAATTGTCAGGAAAAAAAGTATACAAAAGAAACTGTTCTTTTTATTTTTTGAATGTTAGCATGTAATGGTTGTCTTTGACTGTCTACAATCTTCTATTGGTTTAATCCACTATGCTTACTTATTAAGCTATGAATACCTGCAAATCCTTTAAAGGATTAACTGTATCTGCCTGCTAAGCTTTCCAAGGCAGTTAAAAATAACTGCAGGCTGATTCTACTGACACACTAAAAATGGGACCTACTCTACATTTTATGTTGTATTTGCTGCTGCTTTGACAGATGTAATACAGTCTGGAGGTACTTAAACCTATGCAGTTTGGTTGACCAAGTGCTCTCAAAACCCCCATTTATAACTAGCAGCTGTTTTCCCTTACAGCCCATAGAGAATTAGCATTTGCTTTGTCACATGAAAAATGCCAGTGACTGAGGACATGCAAGGTGGAAAAAAAAATTCAGCTTAATATCAGTTCATGAAATAAAGGTATTCTCTGACAAAAAGGCCTTGACTTGCCCAAGTGATCTGCAGTGTATGAGGTGGCTTTTGCTAGCTGCAGTCATTGACTTCAAAAAATGTGTCTCTTTTCCACATTTACAAAATTGTTATATTCTAATACAGTATGAGCATGTTTGCGGGGTGCTGGTTGGTATTATTAGGAGGAGAGCCAAACAGATGAGATTCACTAGAGTGGAAGCCTTACAAGTAACACACAGTTTTTCTCTTGATGGTCCAGAGTGCATGAGACAGCAGTACATTAAAATGTGTACTGACTACCTCTATGCTCTGCTATTCCTTCTGGCTCTCAGGGAAGAAGAGTTGGCAGTCACCACCTTCCTTGGTCAGAGAAGTTAAATTGTGTAATATATGAAATGGAAGCTTTGAGACAAGGCTTTTCACTTTTCCTTTTGCCAGATATTTTCTCTCTGAAGTCTTGTACTGGTACAGCAGAAATTCCAAATTGCAAAAGAGATGCTGGTATTTTCTTGTTGTCAAAGGACAGAATGCCTGATGTGGATTCTTCTTTGCTTCAGTGATTCCTGCTTTCCTTAACAGATTCTTTAGGTTCTGGCAAAAAAAAAAAAAATAGAAGAGCTGAAACTGGTTCTCACTTTTAAGAGCTGAAGGAATATAATGTAGCATAAAGCTATTTTGGTCCCAAGTGTTAGGCCTCGGGCTAATTAATACTATAGGGGGTGTATGAAACTGGCATTTGTTTCAAATGGTGAAGGGGAAATACTGAAAACAAAATGCAGCGAGATTGAGGTACTCAAAAGGGACGACTCTGTCAGCATTCCTTTCTAGTGAACTCCTGACTGCAAAGCAATATGAACTTGGTTTGTGGCTTGCCAGCCACCCTGTCAGGGTGTAAAGCATTGACACAAGTGCAGAAGGAATATTGGATTGATCAGCGTGGATTCAACCTTCAATCCCCAAATAATATTTTACACGGCTGAAGGCTGCTAAAATTCTTCAGTTTAGCTACTGCAAGAGCTAAGTTGTTGCTACTTAATTATTCTTCTGTTCAGTAATGGGAGGTCTGTAGATTTTCCTTCTCTTCTAAATAGGTAAGCAAACTGCACAATCCAAGCCGAAGGTTCTAGCTCAGACACAATATTCAGTGTAACTCCGTTAACATGCGCTACTTTATGTCTAAAATACTGATTAAATTTTGTGCTGAGACAACTTCATACTGAGCTGTATCAGCAGATTACATTATCCTTTTACTAATTCTTTCGTAGGGAAGTTAACAAAAACTTGGGAGAGTTACAACATTTTAAACCATTATTATAGTCAGTCTGCCCATGTGTGGCCCTAGTGTGCCTGAGGAGGTGCCACAGTAAAGCAGCTTCATTGCTTCTGATACTTCAGCAGTGTTTCTTAGAACTATTTGCAGAACTTCTACAGTATTGCACTACTCTGGCAATAGATGACACAGACTTACTAGGTATATTGTACAGTTCTTATTTCAATACTAATTTTTCTAATTAGGCATATATTGTTTGTTTTTATCTGACCTTCATGGCAAACTGTCAAGTTAAATTTTACTCAACATACATTTTGGAGACAGGAAATGGACTTTTACAAAGTGCACTTCCTAACATAAACTACTTGGAACTTTGGTATGAATAGAAACTAGCATTCTTATGTTTTAAAAATAAAAAAAATCATGTGGAACCCAAGCTTGTCAGATTTTTGTCAGAAACTTACTGGTTGCCTGCCAGCTTATCTACCCATCCACTTGGCAGGTGGCCCAGCCTTCCAAGAGCTGCAGCTGCCTCTGCGTCAGGGATGGCAGCACTTCCAGGGCTGCCGGCTCCAAAGCAGGTGGCCAGATGGACTTCCTCTCAGGTACCACCCAAAGGGTCCCTGTCATCTCCTGGCAGGGTGGAGAGCTAAGGAACTTTCAGGTCTGGAAATGTTTTCTCTTGTGCCAGCTTTTGGTAGTTTTCTAATAAATTGTTTTGTAAGTGGTCATCCTATTCCTGTCACTGAGGAAGGCCTTGTATCTGAAAAGAGGGATGTATGCCTTTAACACATCATTTTGTGGCAGTCCTGCTTCCAAGGTTCAAGTAGAAATGACACAAAATCCAACAGAATGTCTAGAGGAATGTTGCTCTTTAAGTTGGAATTTGGCTTCTGACAGATCATTGGGTTTCTTTGAGGTTTTGTGCTTTCATTTTTTCTTAACAGACATTCTTGGTTCTACAAATATCTAATCTTGTTTTAGATTGAATCAGACCTCAGCAGTATCTTGTGGACCTACATGCAAGTTTTTAATCAGTTAGGTATTCATGGTAGTTGATACAACCTTGGTATTAATAATGTATTGTGAAAGAACTGTAAGAATAAATAAAAGCTGATAAGCTTTATGTTGGTGTGTACATGGTTGTTGACCTTAATAGTTTTTCTCCTATCTTTTTAGGGCTGAGAACAGTACAGTTTAATAGCACAGAGTATTATGGGGCTTGTAACTCTTCGTGTTTGTATAAAAGTAAGTGCTAACTCAAACAGGTTAATAAATAATAAAAGCACAAAGCAATTTTTCTTTCTTTTCCTGATTGTTCTTTAATATTTTACTGCATTTTGAATAGCTTGCTAGAAAACGTATCTTTCCTAATGGAGCTCTAAAATAAATCAATTCACAATAATAGGCATGGTTGGAGAAGAACCATTTTTTCTGCTCCAGCTATTGCTTGTAGATTGCTACTAGATGCCATATAAATAAATAAATCTCAACTTTATTGAAGCTAAATAATGATATTGAAAGACACATGTTAATGAAATAAAGCAACTATGATACACCAAATATTTTATAGACTGTTGTCTGGAGATGATACCTTTTTTTATGATTGCCCTCAGTGAAATTTAATGAAGAACTTTTAATTAACATAATACACTACAGCATAAGATAATGCTTCTTATAATTAATTTGTCAAACAGAAACATGATACTACAGAAGATAATATTCTGATAAAATTTCTCCAGCTTGGTAACTTTTTCAGAAACTTAGTGATTTAACTTTATACCTTGCCCCACTAAAGTTAGTAAGTTCGTTCCTGAAGTTCCTAGTGGGGTAGAATAACAGTTTCAGGATCAAGGTGGATAGTCTTTTTGCTTGTATCTACAATGCAAGAAGTGAAGGAGCAAACATTGTCTTCTTTAATGGGTCCAATGGCCTGTCAAAATCAATACAAAAGATGGAAGCATTATAATTAAAAAAAAAAAATCCTCTCCTGTTTTTCATCTATTATAATATGTTGGGGTAGAGAAAGTTGGTTGTCTTGTACATTTAGCAGATGCTTCCAATGCTGTCCAAAATGAAACCAAGCTCAATTGATTTGCCTCTGTGCTATGCTGGCTTTATGTGCATTGAAAGCATTGGAGCTCTGTTAATAATAAAATTGGAATGAAACAGAAATAAATCATGCACACTGTTTCTTGCTGACGTGATGACAAGTAGTTTCTCTTTGATTTTATTATTCTTTTGCACTAGCCAATATAAAAATTTTGCTAATATGTTTTTCACAACACTTACAAATAGTTGCCTAACTCCATTTCTGCTTACGAACTTAGTAACGACATGCTTACATGAGGTAAACTAGGATGGTCACATCTTCAGCTGCACGCTGGCATAGCTCCAACAGCATAGCTGTTGACTTCATAAGGATTTAGATACAAACTTAAAGTTAAGCCCATGCTTAACTGTTTTGTCAGTCTGTCTCTCTCTTCCTGTCTTATGGCTCTTACTATCAAATAACATCTGTGAAATTTAGCTCATGTGACATATGAGTGAATGTTCGGGTATTCCTGTATGCTCTTTGTACCCAAGACCGTGGTGGATTTATTTACTCTTGTTTCAAGCCTGAAGAAAAGACTGTATCCACTGTGACTTCCAGGGTGGTGTGACCCATGTGTGCTCTGGGTATGAGCATGTGTGTGTGTATCTGTTTTCAAAGGCAATGTATGTGCCTCTCATCTAACCAAAACTTCTGTAAGCAGGTAGATTGTATTTCAGAATAAAACCTTATCTGGGAATCTGCTCTAAAACTCATGCTTTTTGCAGCAGTTCTAAATTAAATCCCCTTTTTTGTGGCTTTTGATTTAAATCACAGGTATCAATAACTTGATAAACACTTTTAAATTGTATTTAAAAACATTTACAGCAAAATACTACACCAGTAATAGCAGCAAAGATTTAGAAAGTGAGTTGTGTAAGAACTATTTTATAGCCTGAGATTGTAATCTCATACACAAACCAAAAGTTATTACACAAAGGAAAGTGTAATCAAATTATGACTGTATGCAGTGGCTTTCATAAAGATGTAAGTTTTTCTAATACTTAATAAACTAAGAGATTTTATCAAAAGTGCAACCTTGTATTTCTGTGATTTATGTGCATTCTTCCCCAAAATACCATTCAGATACAATAAAGTTTAGTTGGGCATTTATGCATGAATGAATGAGTGTGGTATTTGACTGTCTGGAGAGCTGTGGATATATTTAAAAAAAAAGTTTTATAACTGCTTTAATTATCTTGATAAATCGGGAGCTAAGTGTTATTGGCATATATTAGAGTAAAAAAAAAATATTTTAAGCACACATTTCCTTAAATTTTAGTTCCTAAAAAGCATGTCCACATATCTCTTCATATTTTACTATTTGCTAGATGTACTGCAGTTTCCCCTGGCATGTGTGTCCTGTAAGACAAGGGACAACAGAATCAAGAAATAAACATCTGACCATGTCACAAATCCAATTAACTCTGACAAGGGCTAGTAAAGTCAAGTGAATAACAAAGCACTGCTGTCTGGAAGCAGCTTTGTGGACGGTAGAACACCAGCTGGACAAAGCAAAAGTACTTCAGGCAGCTGAATTTTCTGCATCCACTAAGACCATCTTATACCCTGTTGAGGTCACAGCACTGTAGCATTTTCAAGTGTCAGATCTCATCTCTTCACTGTTTCTTAGCAGCAGAGAGGAGGGGGGAAGCATTCCCCTCACAGAATGTAAAATATTTGCTAATGTCATTACAAGGTAATGCAGTGAAGCAGAAACTGCTGTTAACATCACACGGCCTCTCCTCAGCCACCACTGTGGTGGGTTATGGTAAACCTTCAGTAGATTTCAGTGCAGCAATCCTCAGGCAGAAATTCTGGTGGTTGTCTAATCCCAGGACCCGTGCACGTTAAAAGTAGCTCTCCTTTCCCTAGCTCTTGACACACATAGTTATTTTTTTTATGTCCCGTGTAACAGAACCAAACGATTAAATGAGTACTTTGCTGCATTCATTCATGCTTGAGACTCAAAAACGTGGGTGAATTTCTCATCTTGAGTATAGCAGGGTCAATCTAGTGACATTCCTTTGGCAAAGTTATTTTGGATTTATCTTGAGAGGAGAATCCGATCCCTGACCTTCTGACTGGAAATTGAAATTTTTCACTGCTTGTTTCCAGATAGAAAGGAAATATGTGCTCTGTTTACTTCATCTGTGTAACTCAGACAACACTGTATTACACTTGGAAGTTCTACATCTTGGTTTCTTTTCTTGCTCTAGCCTATTTCACAGTCACACAGTATCCCTATGCAAAATGCTCGCTTGCCATTTACACTGGAGTAACGGAAGAAATTTTAGACCCACCAAGTATTATACAATATTCAGTGTTATTACTGCTAATTGTCAGAATTATTTGCAGCTCCTAATAACCTACTTTTCTAGTTGCCAGAACAGTCAAATGTGTAGTTTCTCAGTTTTAACATGGGCACTAAAACTGAAACAAACAGCTATCCTCAGCTTTGGGATGGAGGAAGAAATGTTTCTTCGGGAAACAACATGAGAATTTGGGTTAGCTCATATCTCACAGCTAGTTTGCAGCTGACTAGCACTGGAAATTTCCCAGCACTTTTCTAATATTTCTATTTAATTGAAACTAACATTATATTAACTTCAGCAAAATTTTCCAAAGGAGAGTTCTCAGGTTTAGAATGGGATTTCTGTTCTAGAAACCAGAAACAAATACACACAATGACTCAGTGGTTAGGTTATTAAATTATTAGATTTAGAGCAGGAAGCTGAAACTGTTTCCTCTCTCCTAATTCTACATGCTTGTATTCACTGCACCTTTTGAATCTTGCAGAGGGGCAAAAAGTCTGTGTTTTTTTCTAGTTAATCTTAGTGTTGGTCCTATCTTTCCTGACACTGAGAAATTAACATGGGGTGAGATGGGAAAATTTACTTATAAGCATCAGGATGGTCTCTGAAATCAGGAAAAGGAGCAAGGAAATAATAATGTGCAAGATTACTTCTACAGAAAATCAAAAATGAAACATATCATCATGCTTCTACATTGAAAATTGATCTTCTTGCTACAACTTTGGACACAAATAGAATTTAGCAAATGGATATATGCTGTAGATGCAGCACAGGCATATGCTGACATACGATTACCATATGTCAGTCCACAGTGATTCTCGAGCTCCTGAGACATGTTTTGTTCTTTAAATAGCTTTCTGTCTTTTTAACATTTTGGAACACATTGACTATTTTCATTATGCTTTTTTCTCTTTCCTTTGAAGCCACACGCATTTATGACTGACTTAGATTAGGCAAAAAGGACTGATAGAACGAAGGTAAATTAGCTTTTGGAGATTACTACTACAGTCAAATATATTTAGCACTCTAAGAGTCAACATGAACTATTGAAATAAAATGAAGTCTACATTAATCTTTATAAATAAAGAAAACATATGGATTGGGATTTTTGTCCTGAGTTCATCCAGGATCACCTACAGTATTTTATTCCTGGTATGTAACATGGCAAGTTAAAATTTAATTTAAAAAAAACCAAACCAAAAACTTTTGTATTTAATTACGTATCATTAAAACCTGAGATTTTGACTTGAACTGGACACCATCTGAGTCAGAAGCTCACAGACTCACAGAGAGAACAATGGTATCTGTCAACTGGTATTTCCTGTTGGTTTTCACTACAAACAAACAAATTTGATATTTTCATATGATCTGCAGATGTGCCACATGAAGGCATTTAGATGCAAGTTTTAGAGAGGCCTACAATTTTAGGCAAATAATAGGTAAACAAACTTCCTATTTCAACAAATGGTGTGACGTTCTTATGTTCATAAGTTCCTACAAGTTTTACAGGAAACAATACTTTAAATTTACTTAAATGCCTGTGAGAACTCTAAAAAAGTAAGGAAGAATAATGAGAACATACACAAAGATTCTAATGCACCGTGTGAAGGTAAAAGAATTGTACTGAACACATTCTTTGGCTTTTGCAACATCTTATATAGGCTTTATTGGCAATATAATTTGTATCTTTAGTGAAAAAGGAATTGCTTTATACTTCTCAAGAGAGAAGTCATCTTTTTCTGAATGTCTGAAAAAATGCTGAGAATAATAACTACCATAAACAAGTCATTAGTAAGAATTTACTTTTCCCATTTAAAGATTATTCCTGCCTGGAGACATAATTTCTCAATAAACTTCAGCCTCCTAGGAACTGCAAACCAAAGACAGCAAGTGTTAGGCTTCCCTACAAAGTGTACATAGCAGCTGAGGCCGGCACAGGAAGAATTCTTAAGACTGTGCTGGAAGAAGCAGCATTTCCTCAAAGCCTCTGATTTGACACAGGTACATTGGCTTTCTATTTCAGTGTCTCAGAAAGGGTCAAAGCTCTGCAGTGTGGAAGGGCATAAAGTAGCGCTTGACACATTGGACATAAACACATATGTCATGCAGACATCCTCCTGTTATGAATAAATCAATTCCTGCTTGCACTAAAAGGCACTGATGTAATCACGAAATGTTTTAGAGACCTTTCACTCCTAACTGTGTAACACTGGAAATTTTGCCCCTCTGCAAGTTATTGATTGGGCCTTAGTATCCTTCTGTTGAAATAAAGGCACTTCTGTCAATTTGAGTAAGTGGAAACCAAAGGCCCCTAAGCTTTGGGTTAGCCTTCTGTACAGGAAAGGAAACAACCCCAAAGGTATGGGGATATGGGGATAGTTCTCCTCCCACAAACTCTTTGGTTTCCAGATTCATTGTAAGTGGGTGCACAGATTTCTTCTGGATGACACTGGAAGGGAAAAAGGACAAAGATGATATGAGGCCATGTTTTGTTTCTTATCCTAGGAAAGCCTTGGCACAATTTGGGTGTTCTCTGGACTTAAACCCATTAGCAGAAAAATATAATGATGCTATTATGAGACCAAATGGAGGGACAACACATAATACCATATACAAGCAAAATCAGAGCAGAGCTAGAATGTGGAAAGGGGGAGGTAAATAATGGCATGAGTTATTTATCAGGTACTATAATGTGAGGAAAAGAAGAGCACCTCTTTTCAAAAGGGAATAATAGAAATTTATTGAGGATATTATGACATCATTCCTCTAAATCCCTTATGTTCCACTGTTCTCTATGTTTCTCAGTGGTACCCCCTTGCTCTCAGGAGTTTTGCACCTGCTTGTTCTATTTCTACATCCCAATATTGGCAAGGTCCTGTCTGTCTAAGCTTGTCTCTCAGGCTCAGCATCTCTATTTGACTGTGAGCAAAACTGTCACAGTGGTAAACACTGTCAGAAAAATATTATCTTTTTTTTTTGCATGTGAAAGCAAGGGGTAAGAAGGCCTTACTCAAGATATTTTCCTGGCAATGTGGCTGCAAGGCAAAGGCTTTTGTTCCTCCCCTGCACCACCAAGCAACGCATGTTCCAGCATCAGAGTGAAAAGCAGGATCTGAAACAAGTAAAACAGTGTCACTCAGAAACTGCAGGAGTGAGAAAAATTAGAGGACTTCCTTCTGCCTGTTTCTGTTTGTGTAGACAGTAGAGGCTGGTGTGAAACATATCTACATGAGACAGGTGAAAGGGGAACTCGATGCTTCTTAGAAGTCCCGTGGTTGAAGTTTTGTGAGATCGCTTTATTTCAGGTGGTTTCAAAATGGGTGATAGAGATGTGTGGTATTGTGCCAGTTCTCACCTGATGCAAAATAATTTCTGTGTGAAGATATACTGGAGATGTGAGGAACCTCAGCTCCTGCTGTTTACAGCTATCAGTCTACTCCTGCTGCTCTGAGTGACTTGCTAAAGTAAACATAGCCTATGCTGGTTTATTCACTGCACACAGACAGAACAAAAACTAATAGCTTGTGATGCACCATAATTTTCCAGGAAAATATAGCACTCTGAAAGCAAAAATACTGAATTTAGATGAGATTTACATCAGTGTGTTTTACTGACTTAGAGAAACAGTTTCAGAAAAAGAGGATTACCTAGCTGAGACTAATAGCTACATTCAGCATACTTACACTAGTTTACATTGTAAATAAGAATTCCATCAGCCCAGCAGAAAAGGACCTGGGGGTGCTGGTCAAGAGCCAGTCGAACACGAGCCAGCGGTATGTGCAGGTGGCCAAAAAGGCCAGGGGAATCCTGGCCTATATCAGGAATAGTGTGGCCAGCAGGATCAGGAAGGGATTGTCCCCCCGTAATTGGCACTGGTGAGACTGCACCTGGAGTACTGTGTTCAGTTCTGGGCCCCTCTCTATGAGAAAGACATTGAGGTGCTGGAGTGAGTCCAGGAAAGAGCAATGGAACTGGTGAAGGGTCTATAGAGTTAAAGTCCTATGAGGAGCAGCTGAGGGAGCTGGGATTGTTTAGCTTGGAGAAAAGGAGGCTCAGGAGAGACTTCATCACTCTCTCCAACTACCTGAAAAGGAGGTTCTAGCCAGTTGGGGGTCAGCCTCTTCTCCCGGGCAACCAGCGACAGGACAAGAGGAATTGCCTCAAACTGTGCCAGGGGAGGTTCAGGTGGGACACTGGGAATAATTTTTTTACTGAAAGGGTGGTTAAGCATTGCAACAGACTGCTGATCCAGGTGGTGGAGCCACTGTCCCTGGAAGTATTCAAGAAACGACTGGATGTGACACCTAGTGCTATGGTTTAGTTTGTATGGTGGTGTTCTGTCAAAGGTTGGACTCGATGAACTTTTAGGTCTTTTCCAACCTTAGTGACTATGATTCTGTCACCTGTAGGGGGAAAACAGTATTTAAACATGCCTTGCTTTATTGTATAGTGCCACCTAGGGGGTAAAGGCTTTTAAACTTTACAGTGGCAAAGGAGAGGGACCTCTATTAATAACAGAGAAAATATTTCTTACATTAAATCATTTGTCTTTTGGAATGTGGGCAAACAAATTGCTGCTGAGATTTCCATACTGTGGAATCTGGCAAAAGAATTGTAACTTTCACAGCTCCCTCTGGAGCTGGCCATACTCTCTTCCATAGTCTGACAGTGATTGAAGGTGTCACAAATCCTGATTTTCTCCTCTACTAGCCAGGTCTTGCTCATATGATCAGTGGAGAGGTTATCTACATCTCATCTACTGCTGCAAAGCTGGGTAGGAGATTGCTATATTGCTGCTTTTGAATCTCCAAGAACTTGAAGTAGAGCCTTGAAAAGTTTGCTTTCTGGGGCCAAAAGCAGAGAGGAAACCCTGGCCTACTTCTGCTTAATCTAGTCTGCTGAAGGAAGGTACTGTACAAGGCAGGAATGAGATGCTGGGGCTACTCTCTGTCTGGGAGCAGCTTTGTTTTATTCCCCCGAAACTTCCCCCCCTCCCCTCCCACATTACAAATTACATTTGGCTCTTTTGGGCTTCTTATGATTCAGCCTAGAAATGGGCAAAAGAAACCTAGAAAAATCTGCCTGTCTCTGTACCATATTTGTTTTCTTCAAAATGAGTTTTGGATTAAAAGCCTGAATTGTGGAAATTTCTTTCCTGAAAGAACAAAACTCCAGGAGAGCTAATATTTTAGAAGTGGGGTTCCCCCCCACTACCACTTTTTTAGTCTCTCAAATAGTATTTGATTTTATTCTGTACCTCCCACAGCAGATGGCGTGCCTGCCTCCCTGAGTCCGGAGACCCCAAGCAGAATGCAAATTATACATTCATGTAGGCAAGAAACCCACTTCCCTGTCCTTAGAGGAAGGTAGTGATGCTACCACAATATTTTTGAAGGAAAAATGTCAACATTTTTGATTGCATGACTGTATGTTTGAACTGCAATAAAGGGCAGGTGTCTCTTCCCTTCCTTTAGTACTCTCCACAACATAAACAATTAAGATTTTATAAATAATAAGAAGGGAGGAAATACCTGATTTTATTTAAGTTCCTTTTTAAAATCATACATACCGGAAAAAAAGAAAAAAAGGCCAGCTGACACAAATGCTTTGTCTGTCCCTTAGAAATGGAAAAAAAGAAATTATTTTGGAACTACAAGCCACAAACGTGGTAAAATGATGCGGGAAGATATACCAAAGCTTGCTGCAAGTACCCCTCAGGTAAATAAGTTCTGTGGTAAAATAATGGCAAGATGGATAAAGCAAATTCATACAACTGTCCTCTAGATGTCATGATGTAGAATAGAGAAGCAGCTGGATACCAGGGCTGCCACACTTGAAGCTAAATGAGTTTTGACAGGATTGTTAGAGAAAAGCTACAGTAGGGAATGGTAAATTCACAGTGGTGCCCATCCTGATGCGGAATGCTCCAGAACAAACAGGCTACTGCTCAGGTACTGGCAGTAAACACTGTACCAAGCCTAAGGGAGAGGGACACACATCCACATCAGGTCCACAGGGGGCATTCCAGCTCTGTCACTCAGGGTGAATTTTTGGTGACTTTATTGTTTCGATAAAAGTCAGAGAGAATATGCAGCTCTCATAACACAGTGCTTTTGCCTCTATTTCTTACCAAAACAGCATGGGTTTTACATATATATGTACCTATAAATAAAATGACAACATAATAGCAGTGATAATAGAAGTTGTTAAACACAATTTGGAGTATTCAGAACTTCAGTTATAAAACAGAAAGAATCATACCGCTGTCCAAATTCTTGAAATAACCTTTTCAGAATCTTTCATTTTACAGGGCCTGGCTCATTAAAAGCTGTGGCTTAAAGGTATTCAGAGCTAATCTGTCTTAAAGTGTGTTTCTTTTTTTCCAACTGTATCCCTCTGTTAAAGGAAGCATCACCTACCCTTGCCTACAAACCTTACCTCTCTGAAGTCAACCTTTATCTAATGTACCAGAGGCATACCATAGGTGCAGTCTGCCTCAGATAGTCTGGTCTTTCTTGACAAACATTGTCTGCTGGCAGCAAGGCCAAAATCATATAATGTAAAACCTGTTAATCAGAACTGGGTATATCTACACTTGCTGTCACAAGTAGAAAAACAAGTCAATGTTTAACAGGAATAAATGAAGAAGAGGCAGAGGAAGTCTTGGAGAACCACATCTGGAGAAATAATACAAGGAAGTGTTCCCATATTAAGAGGTGACAATATTGTGGAAGCAGTGTCCACACTGTGACACAGAGCAAGCACACAGAGGTGCAGCACGATGATGGTGGCAATTAAGGGTAACTGTCCCTGTGTCTCAGGAGCTTGACTCCAAGGGACAGACGCACAGGAAGCCTTTTGGTGCCTGAGAGGGGACACCCCTGGGGCCTTTTCTTACCTCATCCCTCCTCCCATTGTATATATATGGGGGTTGAAAAAAGAACCCCCTGTCTGGCTCCTCTGCACTCATCCAGAGAGACCCTACCCAAGAATCTGAACAACACATGGCTGCTGAGCCCACAAAGATACCTCTTAGCACAGGTGAATGCTTAAATGCTGTAGATAGTATATCCAAGTCATCACAGAATCAATTAGGTTGAAAAAGACCTCTGAGATCATCGAGTCCAACCTGTGACTGAACATCACCATGTCAACTAGACCAAAGCACCAAGTCATTTCCTGAACACCTTCAGAGATGGTGACTCCACCACCCGGAGCAGCAGCCTGTACCAGTGTTTAACCACCCTTTCAGTGAAGAAATTCTTCCTAATGTCCCACCTAAACCTCCCTTGACACAGCTTAAGACTATGTCCTCTTGTCCTGTTGCTGGTTGTCAGGGAGAAGAGGCTGACTCCCATCTTGCTACAAACTCCTTTCAGGTAGTTGTAGAGAGCAATAAGGTCTCCCCTGAGCCTCCTCCAGGCTAAGCAACCCCAGCTCCCTCAGCTGCTCCTCATAGGAATTGTGCTCCAGACCCTTCACCAGCTTTGTTGCTGTTCTCAGGACCCACTCCAGCACCCCAGTGT
>NW_021940535.1:13816827-13914584 GCF_001715985.3 Manacus vitellinus | reverse complement strand
CCCTACAGAAGTCGAGCTTCTGGGTTAATTTGTTAAACTGGGGCATGCGGAAGGTGCGACAGAGATTATAACTCCTAGTGGTGCTGCTGGAGTTCAGTCAGATTCCCTCAGGGATGCTGCTTTGGTTCCAGGGCACGAGTGGGTCCTCACTGAACTCGGGCCGGAAAGGACCCTGTAGAGAGAAATCACCGAGATCGCTAAAAAATAAGTCGTCATCTGGTAAACAGGCAAAATAAATTTCAAATGCAGTTGCTGTGTAGCTCCCTAGCACTGATAAGCTCCTGTTTGTCCCTCCCATAAGATTCCCCATCGTGCAAGAAGTCCTCGTTGCAGGAATGGTCCTTCCCTCAGATGGCAGCTCAGGACAGGTTGGAGAAGAGGGCAATGTGGAGGAAAGCCTTACTTATGGAATTGCACAATTCTACTTAATAGAATTGTAGAATATCCTGAGTTGGAAGGGACCCACAAGGATCATCGAAGTCCAACTCCTGGCCCTGCACAGGACCATCCCCAAGAATCACACTATGTGCCTGAGAGCATTGTCCAAACATTTCTTGAACTCTGTCAGGCTTAGTGCTGTGACCACTTCCCTGGGGACCCTGTCCTAGGGCCTGAATACACTCTAGGTAAAAAAGTCTTTTCCTGATATCCAGCCTAAACCTCCCCTGACACAGCTTCATGCCGTTCCCTTGGGTCCTGTCACTGGTCACCTGTTCTTTGGGTTCTTTCAGTTGGTTTTATGTGATGGGAGCATTATTTAAAATCATGTTAAGCATTTTTTTCTCTGGATGCTAAATATGAAATGCCTCAGTATCTGGAAAATAATTATGGGGAAGATTAGTATACTGTACTGAGTGATGTTTATTAAACTATCATGTGTATTTTATAAGAACTGTAAGTGACTCCTAAACTACAAGAAAAAAATTGGCATTAATTTTTCAATATGTTTTATTGCTGTTCTTTGAAGTGTTGAAAGAACTTTTCAGTTCCTTGAGAGATGTGAGCTATGGCAAGATATTCTGCATGCTGTACTTGTTCATAACAGCAAGCTACAATTAGCTTTCCACTGAGAAGAGTTTGCTTTTTATTGCACAACACAAAAGAAGCCTATTATACCTATACTGCTAGTGAAGGGCTTCATACAAAAACTAAAGTGTAAGTCTTGGTGCCACAAACTGTTATTATCTTATAAAGGCTGGACACCAGCTGGTCTTCATACCTTTCAAAATGCTTTTGGAGCAAGAGTCACGTGATAGATTCCTCACCTTTCAAGAAAGAGATTATCCCCCTGCCTGTAGAGTTTGGAAATAAAAAATAATTCCAGAGATACTCTGGTGTTCAACAGCACAGTTCATGCAAGATGTAATTTACAGGGCGTAGGAACAAGAGAGCTCAGGAACAGCTGTCCTTGGAGAAACGGAGAGCAGGTATGAGAAGGATAATGATTGCAGTCACTCTCAGGTGTCTTCAGGTATGTGTATGTGGGAGATGTGACTTCTTGTTGCTTTTATGATATTGTGGCAGCAAGCCCATGAGGAGAGCAATCTCCCATGTCAGGTGGCAGTCTCATGCTTTTCCTTGTTCTCCTCTCATAGAGCCAGTTTTCCTGAAGTTCTGCTGTCCACCATGATGTAACTTCTCCACTAGGAGCAGCTGCCTGCTTGTGCAAAGCAAACCAGCCCCCGTGACACAGTGTTTCTGCTTCTCAGCCCCAGGATCAATAGCTAGGAAGATAATTCTCTAGCTTGATTCTTTGACTTCCAGCTCAGTGCAGCAGCTTCCTCCAGATCAAAATCTGAGTGGTTGATTTTTACATACTTTTCCAGGTTGCCCTTTTTGCCCCTCATCATGAGCCTGACAACTTTTAGTTTTGGAGTTGTTCTGTGCTCATGAAGGTTGGACGAAAGGAAAGTTAAACAAACGGGTCCATACGTTAATACAATTTACAGACACAAATCAAGTCCTCATTTGTGAAGCAGAGAGTGTGCCCAGTTCTGGATATTTCAGCTGATAGTTGCAGCTGCCATACGGATGGGAGCGTGTCAGAGGTGACTGGTGTGCTGGGTGTTACCCACACCAGGGGCTTCTGCGAGAACGCCGGATGTCTGTAGGTCAGAGCAAGCAAGCGGCGTGCTGTATCTTTTGCCAAGGAACAATTTTCCTACCTGTTTCACTTTGAAATGCCTCAAGGAATATGGAAGTAATAGTTTTATTTGCAAGCACTGAGACAGTCATTTGCAGCCAAGAGGAGTACTTTCCCCACCCATCTAGGTGGAATTGGTGGGTTCTGTTCAGTATCTTGTGCTGGCTTTCAGGTGACTCCTGTTGGAGGGATCTCTTGCTAATAAAGATGAGCTGAAGCATTAGATCCCGGGCTAAACAAGAATGTCCGTATTATATTAGACTGGAATGACTTTTAAGTCTTTAACATGTTTCAGGTGTGTTTGGACAAAAAGGGTAGAGAGTATCCAAAGCATTTTTTTTCCGAAGGATAAAACTATGCTGTGAAATAAGTCAGCTGGACTTCAGTTTTGTTTTCTTGATAAGCTTCCAGTTCAGGTTTCACAAACCTGCTTTGTTTACTGAGTGGTAGTAGGCGTGATTGATTGGATTACAGCCATACAACTGACTCTACAGGAGAAGGGACAGCTCTGTTTTTGCTTAAAGTAGGGGTTTTTTTTAATGTACCAGCAGGCTAACAGACACAGTGAAATCTGAAGACCTGTCCTGATTTTTTCCCTAGGAAATATATAAAACAGCTGTGTAAGCAGTACTTTTATTGCAAACCTTAGACAAGTGTCTCTTGGTTTATCTGTAACTTAACTGAAGACATTTTACTTCAGGATTACTTCATTTGAGATGCTGGTTTTACGAACCCTACGTACAATGGCAGTAATCAGTAATGCACTTGGTAGTTGATGGCTCTGCTAGGTAAACTTGTATGTGAGGAACCTGTTGGTCAGACTGAGTGTTATCAGCTTCAAAAGTTTTGGAGTCCCAAGGCTCTGCACTGTGTTTACCTTTACTAGCACAATGTCGAAGTCATGCTGAGCAAGTAAAGCAGATATTGCCACTGTTAGTGTGAAAGTTTGAGGGAAGTTGCATTTGCTTATTTGCTGCTGTTCTAGAGATCCTTGGAGGGAGATAGCTTTCTGTTCATCTGTATAAACCAGAAGGTTTAGAAGGTTTAGAATGGGAATTAAATCTGTGCTATATTTAGCTTGAAGGAGAGGTGCTTCTTGTTCCTTTCCTTTTTTGTTGCAGAAAGCCTTTGGCACATCAAAAATTTTCTGAGCTTTTTTGTGGTTTAAATCTCTCTTCTGCCTTTCCCTTTCAAGGAGAAGGCAGTGCAAGTGGTGTTGATCAATGCCTTATGCAGTCAGATTTTATAGCAGGTGTAGGCTCCTGGGGGTCCATCCCTCCAGAGTACTGAAGTTGCTGAATCCTGAATTTTGTCTAAATCACAGTGGGTCATGCTTGCAGGTGTAAGATTGTTGAGATTTTAAAATCTCAACTTTGTTGACATCTTTATGAAGGATGAAAGTCACAACCAATTTATGATTCTCGTTCAAATATGTTATTGCAGAGGGCAGTGGAAGGGATGTCACCATCTTCCCAGCAACAGGCACAAACTTGATAGATTAGTAAGTCTGTTTTATGCTCACTGTGGATGTTAATTGATGAATCTTCTGAATTTTGGCTGCCCCTTACTGTTGTTGTTTGTCCTATATTTGTAAATTTTCCTAGTCTCTGCAAGGTGATCCAGATATATTGGTGATGATGGGGAATGGATTTTGCAGAGGAGCTCATAGCTAAGTGTTTTCATTTGTTCAAAGTGAAAACAAAATTAGAAGAGTTTGCATTATGTCTCTGAATTCTAGGGAAGAGAAAGAAGGCATTAATTTTAGAAAGCCTACCTAGACTGTTAAGATAGCAAAAGGTAGCTTAGAGCAAATCTTCCACTGTGAAATTCAAGAAATAATTTTCTGCAAAAGTGGAAACCATTGCTGTTTTATAAAGTCTTTGTTTGAAAGACGTTAAATGATTTTTGTACGTTCTGGCACATTAGTTAACGCTCTTAGAAATAATCTGTCTGGTGTGGTGGTTGTGTGGTTGGGTTTTTTTTCTCCAGTAGTTTGTGTTCAGCACAAGGAAGGGCTTAGTGATTTGGGGTTTTTTTCAGCTTCTTTGACATGGAATATCCTTACTGTGCTTTTTAATGCAACCTCAGTGAATTCTTAATTACATCATGAGAAAAGGATTTAGTTGACTTCTTTCTGAAAAATATGCTCAATGGTGAGTGAAACAAACTATTAGGAATTCTATTAAAAGAAATTGAAGACAGTTATAACCTTATTACATTGCTATATAAATGCATAAAGGGTCCACCATTATAACTGCTGCAGGTTGTTCTTGGTGTCTTAGTCTGGAAAAGGATATAGCAGAACTGGAAGAGATTCTGAGAAAAAAAATGTGAGGAAGATACAGAATAAACTGCTCCTGCTTACCTTGAAAGAGAGATGATTCAAAGAAAGTTCTGTAAGATTTGGAGTGAGGCTGAAAGAGTGAATAGGCAGTATCTGCTTGTGCCTTGCAGTATAATCACCAGACAGCATTGGATGGAATATATTGAAGGGTGCAAAAGTATAGAGAGTTTTCTTAAATAATGTTTCAGGTCTGTCAGTGATTATTAACAATGATGGTTCTATTGCAGCCTCTTGTTTAAGGAGATACTTTTCCACAGGGAGCTGTGTGGAAGTTCCAGTGTTTACTCTGGTTTTTGTTGATCCCTAGAGCGTCCCTTGCTTGCTGTTTAGGAAGCAGTGTACAGGATGCATGGGTTTTTCATCTCGCCCACTGTGTGGTACCTGTTTTATGATGCATGGCCCTCACTGCTGGTTTTTGAGCAAAATAAGACAATCCTAGTGTATGGTTGCAGCTTTAAAGAGAAATCTAAAATGTATGGATTGTCAGTTAACTTGGAGGAGTTTGGTTATTGATTGAGCACAGTAATTTACATTTTATGGAGAGGAATTCACTAGTATAGAGTAACTTGGGATACTGTAGTAGGAGATGTAACTTGGGATATAGATAGTGTAGTAGGGAGATTGCTGGAGTTATCTGGAAAATTGTTTGTACTGGCAGGAGGATCTTGAGAACTGGAAGAAGCAAAATGTTTAAGCTGCATAGCTGTCATCACACTTGCAAACTTTCTTGTAATCTTCTGTCCACTTTACAGATCAAGGTACTGAGAAACATGAAGGAGCAGGTACTTCTGGGATTACTGATCAGGAGAAGGAATTGTCGAGCAGTGCATTACAAGCTTTTCAGGTGAGACAAAGCCAAACTCTGAGACTTCTAATTTACCACATCACTGCTAAGTGGGCTTAAATAATTGTTTTTGCTGTTTTCTTAATACAGTTGCAAATGCATCAAGAGAATATTATATCAAAGTAGCATTAGTTGGGTTGTAAAACCAGCACATGCATTTTCTGTGTTATGTGATGTGAGGAGACTGAACGGGATACTTGAACAAGAGCATGTTTAATCTTGATTCTAAAAACTTAGTAACCTTCAAAGCTGTATGATGATTTAATTAGAAGAAGCAGGCTGCTATTCTGTGTCAGCATTGGAAATGCATGATCTCTGAAGAATTAATCACTTCAAGCTAAAAATGTTAAAGGTTCCTTTGAACCACATGTATTTAAAAAACAGCAAGGAAGCAAACCTTTTTGTGTTTTAGCATCATTCTTCCACATAAAGCATTATATATACTGCTCTGTCACTTCGCATTAAAACATATTCTTCTATGCATAACATCTACAGGAAATATTTACTGCCTGTTTTGTGTTTCTCAGAAGACTTTTTTTTGTGTGTGTTAAAATTCAGGTACCCGGACTTCCGGTTTATTTCTTTCCTTATATTGTCTCCTATTTATATTTAGTGTGACAGGAAGTATAATTGCTTTTCTTTTCAGTTGTTGTATCTCTGTCTCCAAAATGCCTTGTGTTAATTCAGTTTTGGATATGTGAAATAAATTGGGGGGAAGAATTTAAATGCTCTCTTTTGAGATTCCTGCTTGTATGTGTCACTCAGTACTTTAATTTTGCCTGGAATGTTGTCATATGAAGTGCATGCAGTTGGTCATTAAACTGACTGTAGCTGATGCTGTTCACCGATGTCTTCTTGAATGCTGTCTAGCTCAATTATTCTTTTTCCATAATGTTTTTATCCCTGGCATTTGATCCTGAGAACTGAAGGCACGTGAAAGAGTAGTTTGTTCTCCACCTTGCCCACAGATCTACATGCCTAAAATACTTTTGATCTGCTATCGACTTCACTTTTATACTGGTCCAGTGTATCTGGTCTATCTCATGATGTTTTTCTTGCTTTAAGAACTCCCTAAATTCATGAAGTTCTGAGGTAGCAACAGATGAGAACAGAATTAATCTGATGCCTTGTTTGCCAATTTTCTTACACTTGAGTAGCTGTGAATAGCGGTGTGGACTGTCTTGCATGCTGCTTTTTCATATTACACTTCCAATTTCAGTCTTGATAGAATTCCCATAAAGTTGGTTATTGTATTCTAGATCTTGTCTAGTAGAGGGGCATAAAGGATGCTTAGCTGATAAAAAAACATCACAAAATAAGCTGAGCATTCAAAGGTTCAAGGTTTGTAGTCCAGCCATGATTAGAAGCTGTGTTGCTGTGATCTGAAAGCTTCTCCTGATGAAGAGAAGCTCGGAGTGTGAGCACGGGAAGAGAATCACTGGGAGATGAACTATCTCAATTTAAGAACACACCAACAGTTGAGTTCCAAGTCCCCATGTTTGTGCACATGATCACTAGGCAATCCATGCTGTTGGTGCTTAGAGCTGTGAAAATGCCTGTCAAGGTCCTGCTGCATCTCTCTGTAGGTTGTGTGACTGTGCTTTCATGGGAGACTGAAGGAACTGGAATGGTTCCGTTGAGAGTAACTGCAGAATGGCAACTTTCTTGGGAAGAGGAGAAGGACCCCAGAACCCTTCTCTGTTGTATTCTTTCCTTAATAGAGGAAGTTAGTCAGGAGCCCAGGAGAACCTCTATGGAACAGAACTTAAAAAAGGAGGAGGAAGTGGAGGGTGGTTATGGTACTTAAGAGCTTAGCTTTTGGTTGTGAAGCACTGACAGAGATGGAAATGAATCTGCTTATCTGTCTGACCAGATTGGAGGTACCCCTGATATGGAAGAGCTGAATGTGATTATTACTGTGTAGGAATTGAGCAGTTCAGAGTGAAGCGTCATTTAGGCTTAATGTAGTTGAAAGAGTCAGGAATTCTCTTTCATTCCTTGATACCACTAAATTCCTCCTGTACCAACACAGAAAAGACCAAAACTGAAAGCAGGCAGAGGTGAGCCTTTCTGAAGTCTTTGTTTATTCCTGAGGTCAAAGAAAGGGATTTTTCGATTAAATCACACATCAGCAGAGCATCATGCTTGGCTCCTGGTTTCTGTTTAGGCGTGCCTGGGTGATTGAATACTTCATCCAACAGCTGAAGCTTGTAAAAATGTTTTTTAAACCTATACTGGGAAAGTGGCAACCTTTTTTTTCCAACCTATCTTAAACTGACTTACATAGATTAAATTGTAATTCGCTATATATCCAGATGAAGTGAAGGATGAACATAAAATGTTGGGCTGGGACTTGTGTAAGCAACTGCAACCACTCAACGTTCACATAATCGAGAAAAGTTTATGAAAACTGAGGAAATAAGAGTATTGAAATTTAACACTTTTCATGGAAACATCTGTTTATAATAATCAACTGCATAATTTGTCCTTCCTCCACCAAATTATTTTTGAAGTTTGGATATTTATATTTAGTTCTCATACTTGTTAATCTGCATAAATAATGAAATGTGTGTTTAGTCATTTAGTTCACTTAACTTGCTATGGATAAAGGAAACACTTTGTATTTTCTAATGCATGTTTCTGGTATGTGTGCAATTTCCAGGCTGGAAACTATGATGCTTGCTTACAACACCTAAATACCCTTCAAGACATCAACAAAGATGACTACAAAATAACTTTGAATACTGCTGTTGCAGAATTCTGTAGAAGTAACCAGACTACAACGGACAATTTGAGACAAACCCTTAACCAGCTGAAAAACCAGGTAATGCAAATATATTGACATGGTATTTGATTTTGAGTACTACTAAGGATGGTGAAATCTTCCATGAAATAGGAGTAAAACTTCTGCCCCTTGTCCCTTGGATTTAATAAAAGAATAAGAAAGTAACATTACTTTTAAACATCTGAGTCAGTTTAATCTTTTATAACATATTTGGTAGTTATGTTTTTAGTTATTGTTGCAACTGATATGAGGTTATAACAGTAGAAAGACCTGCTGTGTTCTTTCAGTAGAAAGTTCCTTAGCCTGGAATAGTTTGTGAAATAATAAAAAAGTGAAAATATTATTTTACTACTCAGTTGACAGCTTTCTGTTGGATTGTATATTTTTTTGCTGGGTTTATGTGCAACAACAGTAAAGTTTATTAGATTGTAACTCCTACATATCTTTAGAGAAATTCATAGTTTTGGATTATTTTTTTGTTTAATATCTGACACTTTAAAATCATAGGTACTGAAAGTCTGTAGTGAAATGAATGGGGTTTTTTTCAGGTTCACTCTGTTGTTGAAGAAATGGATGGTTTGGATGATGTTGAAAACAGTATGCTCTACTACAATCAAGCTGTTATTCTGTATCATCTGCGTCAGTATACTGAAGCTATATCAGTTGGGGAGAAGCTGTACCAGTTTATAGAGCCTTTTGGTATGTAGACAGAAAGAAGATTTTTGTTCACACAATAACTACAGAAAGATCATTCAGTCTTTCTCACTGTCAGACAAGTGTTTTTGTTTTTTTTTATTTACCTAATATGCTTTTAAAAAAGTAGATAGGGTTTGGAATGAAGAATGTTTTACTTATATCAAGGACAACAACCAAATTTGGGGGGAAGGTACTTCAGACACATTTAGCAGACAAGTATAAGGAAACTGAAATGGATTTTTTGCAACTTGAAAAGGTATTTATGTAAATGATATGTACAAATTAGTGAAATTATTTTAAATCTGGTATTTTGAGTCATTGTGTGTCGATGTCTATTTTTCAAGGGACTCACATTTTTAAATACCTGCACTAGGTCATACATAATTGTATGTGCTCATATGTGAATATATATAAAGTCTGCAGCTCTTATGAGCTATGGGACCTTGTGTAGTGGAATTGCCATACTTGTATGAAATAACTTCATAATCCCTGTTGAATTTTAGAAGTGAGAAGGCTGAAGAATGTGTGTTCTTATCAATAAATTAAGTAAATGCTACTGTGTTTCTCCTTCAGTTCCTCACAGTTTTCAGTATGCATAATTGGGACTTACTCTGTTGAAGTCAGATATATTTGTACAGAATCTTTTCAAATTCTGTGAGATTCTGTGTTTTCATGTGACTCTCTCTATTCATCTTTGGTGCTGATCTGCCTAGATCAATTCTCAGAATCTGTGAACATGAAATACTTGTTAAGCTGTCTTTAGTCTATGCTTCTATGCTGATGCCATTTGAATGAATGAGCTTTGTTTTCAGTATATGTACCTATCTACGTGTTTCACTATATATATTTATTTAGATGGCTGCATTTTTTTTCTTATGTAATATATTGATTTTTCTCATAATGTTGCATAAATGCACTTTGTGGTAAATTTTTTTTTTCTTAGTCATGTTTGGAAGGATTAGTATTAGAGCTGTAAAATCATTTTTACTTCTTTGCTTTATACAGAAGAGAAGTTTGCCCAGGCTGTGTGCTTCTTGCTTGTAGACTTATACCTGTTAACTTACCAAGCTGAGAAAGCCTTGCATCTGCTTGCTGTTCTGGAAAAAATGATTTCACAGGGCAACAATAACAGCAAGAATGGAAAAAATGAGGTAAGCTTAAAATCATATGAATGCCACTAAAACTTTATCAGAAGTATGCTTTAACTCAATCCAAATTTAGTCTTTTAAAATACTTTTGAATTTTAAAACTCTGGTAGATCATCTGTAGCTTTAGACACCAACTTAGACCTGTTGATAACTGAGTTAATTATGTACAGCAGTTGTTTATTCCTTCTCTTTCACCCTTTTCTCTTACACTGAGGGAGCTAAGATGTCTTTGAGTCAGAGACAGGCATTGGAAAGACAGCTGTCTTCAGGGTCAAATATACATGGTTTTCCTTGTTTGTCTTGGATTATGACCACATGAGACCCTAAATTTGAGAGGGAAGGGTCAGTGTGAGAGAGGCATTGTAACTATGTAGCATGGGATGGGAAATCAAGTATCTCTCTTGCACAGTATCTGAAAGTATGAGGCATACTTTCAAGTGAAATCTTTTATGTGTCTTGGAAAAATCAGTAGAATCAGTAGTGACTTGGAAGTGAAAAAGGGACACTTCAGTCTTTTCCTGTTGATGGAATGTTACACTTAAGATAAAATATTTTATCTTTAAGTATATAGTAATTCTGCTAAAGGAAATATTAAAGAGGTACTCTAGAATGTGCAAATCATCCTTCTGGGTAAAAGAATTCTTCTCAACTGCAGAGCAATGTAATTTAACACTAATGTTAATATAGAATTCTGCTCTTCATAGACTGGTGTGGTTGTTTGTGGATTTTGATTGTTAAGTTCAAGTTACAATTTTTGGTGGTATATTTTGATGTTAAATACTGTGAAATACTATTAAATACATATTTGTCTTCGTGTGAGTTTGAATCTGTCAGCTGAACTCAAAAGGTGACTAACAGTAACAGTTCCATTTTTTTGTTTGACAGTCAGGTAATAATACAAATAAAGATTCTTCGAATCAAAAAGCTGAAAGTGGAGCTTTAATAGAAGTTGCTAAGTCTAAGATACATCAGGTTGGTGTCTGCATATTATTTATACAAGAACATTACTTCAAGGGTTTTTTTTAACATGAAGTCCCATCTCCAAATCTAGTTCAGCATGAATTGTGATACCCCATCTATCCTTGTTGTAAAACAAAGGAATGAATTTATCTAACTCTTCTGTTTTGTACAGGAAAAACTGGCCTAACACACAACCCCTTCCCCCATTTCAGTCCCTGCAGTTTATGAAAATTTCTTTAAACTGCGGTTGGCTGCACTGATTTTGTATATGTTAGACCTCCAACAGTCTAAATCAGCTGACACTTTATTTCATTGTACTGTTGTGTTGAAAAACACATGAAGAAACAGAATGCTTCTCTATCAGCATTCACTTACTGGTACTTTCAGTTTAGTAGATAAATATCTGGAGATTAAGAGGTTAGATTATTTTAATTAGTTTGTCATTTTAACTGCTAGTATCTGTGTTTGAATATAGAGTAGCCGTTGAGCAGTGAACAAAATGTTCATCTGCTTATTGTAAATACAAGGCCTGTAAATGTGTTGTTTAAAGTCTGAATAGAATTTCTTTTTTATGAAGACTTTTTGAACAGCTTTTTACTACCCAAAATTGTATATAAAATATTCCATAGTAAATCCCTAGATACAGGTCATCTTGCAAACTGCACAAGTTGTTGTATATTATTTAACAAATTTCGTTTTTTAACAGTATAAGGTGAGAGCCTATATCCAAATGAAGTCCCTAAAAGCATGCAAAAGGGAGATCAAGTCTGTTATGAATACAGCTGGGAATGTAAGTATTATTAAGGCTATTGTTTTTCACATCTAGATCTGTTCTCTATCTTAAAACTGAATTTGCTAATGTTCTTTACCAAAAAAAGGTCTTATTGAGGGTAGATGTCTGAAGCAATGCTTTATGTAGTGAGTTAATTACACTTTTTACAAGTGTAATAAATGTAGAATTTTCTTATTTGAGCTGTTTTCAGTTGCTAAAAAATGTCCTGTGTTGTTTGCGATACAAAAATAACATTGAAACAGTGTATAATGAACAGGTTCAGCTTGCTTTTTAACTGAAACAGCACAAAACAGGTTTTAGTTTACTACAGATGTTATGGTTATTACAAATTTTGTCATTGGTGATTTAAACCAGTTCATAGAAGATTAATTCTGGCATACACAGAAAGCACTTCCCTTTTGTTACCCGTTTCAACAGCTGCTAATTTAACAGAAATCCTTCTGGATCATGAGGTCTCTGTTGGCAGACCAGGAAGATTACAGTCCAGGAGTAATTGCAGGGAGGGAAGTGTGGGGAGAAATGTACTAGAATACAGGTGGAAGAAAGTTTGGAGATCCTCTGCACTTAGCCACTGCCATAACAGAGTTCTCTAGAATAACAGTGGGTTTGAGAGCAGTCATAAAGAGTTTGGTAATTCGGAGGTGACTGTTAATCATGTGTTCAACAAAGAAATACTACTTCTTGAAAGTAATTGGGCCTAAGCCCATTTATTTTTAAAATGGCAGCAGAGGCAAGCTGTTTGTGAAGTGATTTAACACTAGCAGTAGAAACCATAAACCAAAAGAGGACTAACTGTTGTTTTCTCCTTCACAGTCAGCTCCTTCTCTTTTTCTTAAGAGCAATTTTGAATATTTGAGAGGCAATTATCGTAAAGCTGTCAAACTTTTAAACAGTGCAAACATTGCTGAACATCCAGGCTTCATGAAAACAGGTAAAATAGAAACCCTTCATCCTGCAAATACTTAAATGTGTAGTATAATAGGACTACTTGTTGATATTGAATTCAATCATTAATAGATTACTTAATTGAGAAGGCCCTGAATGTCATGAGTTTATATGCTGGATATGTTTTTAACACTGTGGTGTTTTTCACTGAATGTTCTTGTAGACAATGCTGTGATTGTCTACGAAAATGGATTTGTGAAGGTGTAATATTTGCAAGGCTCATAACTGAGTCTCTAAATCAAGAAATGAAACAAAAGGCAACTTACTAGATCTAGAACTGAGATCTCAGACTGTACTTGGAGAGGAGACTGTAGATGTTGTAATGATCATAGAATCATAGAATAGATTGGGTTGGAAAAGACCTCCAAGATCATCAAGTCCAACCCCTGATCCAACTCCAGTTACTATATCATGGCACTAAGGGCCACGTCCAATCTCTTTTTAAAAACCTCCAGGGATGTTGAATCCACCACCTCTCTGGGTAGGCTGTTCCAATGCCTGATAACCCTCTCTGTAAAGAATTTCTCCCTAACATCTAACCTAAACCTCCCCTGCCAGAGCTTGAGCCCATATCCCCTTGTCCTATTGTTGGTTGCCTGGGAGAAGAGACCAACCCCCGCCTGGCTATAACCTCCCTTCAGGTAGTTGAAGAGAGTGATGAGATCGCCTCTAAGCCTTCTCTTCTCCAGACTAAACAACCCCAGCTCCCTCAGCCTCTCCCCATAGGACTTGTGCTCAAGTCCCTTCACCAGCCTCGTTGCTCTTCTCTGGACCCGCTCCAGCACCTCAATATCCTTCCTGAACTGGGGGGCCCAGAGCTGAACACAATACTCAAGGTGTGGCCTCACCAATGCAGAGTACAGGGGAAGGATCACTTCCCTGCTCCTGCTGGCCACACTGTTCCTGATGCAGGCTAGGATGCCATTGGCCTTCTTGGCCACCTGGGCACACTGCTGGCTCATATTCAGCTTCCTGTCAATCAGCACCCCCAGGTCCCTTTCCACCTGGCTGCTCTCCAACCACTCTGTGCCCAGCCTGTAGCACTGCAGGGGGTTGTTGTGGCCAAAGTGCAGGACCCGGCACTTGACCTTGTTGAACTTCATTCCATTGGAGTCAACCCATCTCTCCAGTCTATCCAGATCCCTCTGCAGAGCCCTCCTGCCTTCCAGCAGGTCAACACTCCCTCCCAACTTGGTGTTATCTGCAAATTTGCTGATGATGGACTCAATCCCCTCATCTAAATCATCGATAAAGTTGTTAAAAATAACTGGGCCCAACACTGACCCCTGGGAAACACCACTGGTGACCAGCCGCCAACTGGATGCAGCTCCATTCACCAGCACTCTCTGGGCCTGGCCCTCCAGCCAGTTCCTGACCCAGCACAGGGTGCCCCTGTCCAAGCCATGGGCTGCCAGCTTTTCCAGGAGCATGCTATGGGAGACAGTGTCAAAGGCTTTGCTGAAGTCCAGATAGACACATCCACAGCCTTTCCCTCATCCACCAGGTGGGTCACCTGATCGTAAAAGGAGATCAGGTTGGTCAAACAGGATCTGCCCCTCCTAAACCCATGTTGACTGGGTCTGATCCCTTGTCCATCCTGTAGCTGCTGTATGATTTCACACAGGATAATCTGCTCCATAACTCTGCCAGGCACTGAAAGGCCTGTAGTTACCAGGGTCAGCCTTGCAGCTTTTTTTATGGATTGGGGTGATATTTGCCAACTTCCAGTCATAAGGGACCTCCCCAGTGAGCCAGGATTGTTGGAAGATGATGGAGAGCAGCTTGGCAAGCTCTTCTGCCAGCTCCCTCATTACCCTAGGATGGATCCCGTCTGGTCCCATAGACATGTGAGGATCCAGATGACTCAGTAAGTCACTATTTCCTCCTGGAATACAAGGGGACTATTTGGTTTCCTATCTGTCTACCAACTCCAGAGGCCAGTTGCCTTGAGGGCCACCTGTCCTACTGGTAAAAACTGTGAGGGAAATGTTGTTTCATGAAGTGTTAAAGTTTGGCTTCTATTGTATGTGATTTTAAATTACTTTTATCTCTAGAAGGTATATGTGGACATGCTCAGACACAGAACAGCACGTAAACGTGTAATTTTTTGGACAGAAAAGTTATTTGTATACTATAAGTATATCCTCTGTATATATACACTCACTGTATACAGTACTTAAATTTATTTGAGATTTAATTGACAGTTTAAAACTTCAGTTGAAAAATACAGAGAGAAAGCTGTCTTGGGTCAGTAAAGAGCTAGGATTTAAAAAAGTGCTTGTGCTGTAAAACTAACTGAATTTCTTTGCTACTTTGTTCAATGCTGTTTTTGTGATAGTACTATGAATTTCTTGTCCTGTAGGACTTTTTTTTACCTAGTAGGTATGGCTGCATAAATTACTGTTAGATGATAGAAGTTTGAGTTGACCCTCTCAGTAAATTGTTTAAACTTCTGTATTTTACAGATAAGTTTCATAGAAAACATTAAAAAAAATTGCCAGAGTGCCTATTTGCACAGTAGAATGTTCACTTAATAGTCTTCCTATGTTTTGGCTAAAATAACATCTGTTGAATTTGTTAATGATCTGTTTCTTGGTTATTTGGATTTTTAGGGTGAGTTTTTTTCTTTATTTCTTTTTTATCAATGGTAACCCTTCAAAGATTGTTACCAGCAAATAAGTTTTAAAGTTTAAATTTTTGTCCTTTATTATTTAGAAGGAACTTTTTACAGTGTTACCTGAACGTGATATATTTAGAAAGAGTGTATTTCCTGCTTGTGTGGTTGGGTTGCCTTATTTGTTTACTTTATAAAACTTAGGCAGGTAACGTTACTTGAGAATTTTGCTTTTACAAGAGTCATCTATTAGAAAACTTGAGGTGCTTGCTTGCTAATTTCTATGGAAACATCCAGGTGAATTCACTTCAACTTGCAGTCTGTCAAACTGGCTTTATATCTGGCTCTCCTAGAATATGGTGCACAAGATCTGGAAGTCTGTGACTGCCTACATATAGGTCAGCTCTCCAAGAGAACTAGAATGGTGTGCAGAAATGTATGTTATTAAAGCTGATGTGACACTGGGACGTAATTCCTTAATCCATGAGCATCTCACTGAAGAACATGTTTAATAGACTGCCATAATATGCTGACCCGTGAGAGAGTGGTTGGAGCATTTCATGGGCTCACCAACAATTTTCAGTTTCTGGAAATGGTCTTTGCTTGTTCTCCTAGGTGAATGCCTAAGGTGTATGTTCTGGAACAATCTTGGCTGCATCCACTTTGCAATGGGAAAGCACAATTTAGGAATTTTTTACTTTAAAAAAGCCTTGCAAGAAAATGATAATGCGTGTGCACAGCTGGGAACAGGCAGCTCAGATCCAGGTAAGGAAGAGATTATAATAAGTGGTGGAAGAGGGGTGGGTGAATCAAGAAAATAGAGGGCAGAAGGTTTCAGTAGTTATCAGCAAAATTTGTGTTCCATCTCTTTGTGGAAGACAGTAGGGTGAGAATTCTGATGATAACTTGATTTCAGAATATAGTTGCTATTTCCAGAAATACATGATGACGATGGTGATAATGAAATATGTTCTTTTGTTTTTCCTGTTTTCCTTGATATTCCTTGGAGGGGCTGGGACAACTATGTCCCTCATTTATAGACTTTGACAATAAGTTAGGGAGGAATTACAAAATAAAGTTTTTGTGACATATTTTGTATAGGTTATTTGTAGTCCTGCTGACTGGGTAGAATCGTCAGGGCATGAAGGATGAGTGGGGTTTTGTTGTGTTTTGTTGTTTGGTTTTTTTTAACATGGAAGCTATAGAAAATGTGGAGTATAATACTGTTAAATTAGCATCTGGAAGATGATGTGTTTCTCAAACTTTCCTACTGAACAATTTCCTACTTGTATGAGACATGTTTATCTATTGTTTAGTTCTATGGGTACTTTTATCCATCAACTTTTGTTGTAAGGATACAAAAGCAAGAAAATAAACATAATAAGTTTTCTTGCTTTGCTTAATAATACCTAAGTTTGGTTGGTTTTTTTTTTCCAAGTAAATGATTTCATAAACTCATAAAGTGGTTTGGGTTGAAAGGTACCTTAAAGAACATGTAGTTCCAACCTCCCTACCATGGGCAGGGATACCCTCTACTAGACCAGGTTGCTCAAAACTCCATCCAACCTGGCCTTGAGCACTTCCAAAGATGGGACATCCACAGCTTCTCTGAGCAACCTGTGTTTCACCACTCTCACAATAAAGAATTTCTTCTTAATATCTAATCTAAACCTACCCTCTTGTCAGTTTAAAGGCATTCCCCCTTGTCCTATCACTCCATGCCATTGGAAAAAGTCCCTCTCAAGCTTTCTTAAAGCCCCTTTTAGGTACTGAAGGGTCTTCCCACAGCCTTCTTTTCCCCAGGCTGAACAACCCCAGCTCTCTCATCCTGTCTCATAGGAGAGGTGCTCCAGCCCTCTGATCATCTTCACAGTCCACCAGTTCATGCCCAGCTGTGTTGTCCCTTCAACAGATAGCAGAACCAGGGCCTGTGAATGTGAGGCCGCTCCCATCTGACTATAGAGGGCCTCATCACTCAGTCTTCATCATTTCGTGATCAAGTTATAACTTTTTTCATTTCTTTTTTTCTTTAAAATCTGCTTACTATCATGCATTTCATTGTTTTTCCTGTTCCTCCCCTGGACCTAAGTGCAGCCTTAGGTATCAGTGTGTAGACAGAAAATGTTTCATGCTTGTTAGCAGCAAAGTGGTTTTCTTCTGGAATTTCTATGAGTAACAAAGATGTGTATTCTCACATATCTGGGATTCAGTATTATTGTGTAACATTTATCTTGAGTGACAAGGAACATTCATGGTTAGCATTTAATGTACTTCAGTCTTTATTAACAATACAATTAATTTGTCTTTGACACCAGTTGTGATGTGAAAGAAATTTGTTTACAGAGGGAGCCTAGTGAATTTCTGCAATGAAAGGGGTTTTTGGTAATTTTGGGGTGTTTCCCACAGCTTCCCTCTTCCTCTTGGAGTTATATTTTCTGCTCTCCTGAGTTGCACATCCAATATGATGTAATCCTTTTCTGCAGGTAAAAAATTTTCAGGGAGACCCATGTGTACACTACTGACTAACAAACGGTATGAGTTGCTCTATAATTGTGGAATTCAGCTCTTGCATATTGGGAGGCCCTTAGCTGCCTTTGAGTGCCTGATTGAGGCAGTCCAGGTATATCACTCAAACCCTCGTCTGTGGCTGAGAATAGCAGAATGCTGCATTGCTGCCAACAAAGGGGTAAGTAGCTTTGCAAACTTCTTTTAAAAAAATGACATGTGATCATGGGTAGAATTGATACCTAGAGTTAAGCTATGCATTTTAAAGGCCTAATATTGCAACACCTCTGTGTAAGTCCAGATTTATTATTTTTTGTGTACATGTATTTTGCATGTTTTATCTGAAGCTGCAACAGGTGGAGGGAAATCTTTGCATGTGATCTTCTCTTCATGCAGCCAAAGGTCATCTAAAGTTTCAATGTTTCCTCACTCATGTGCCACTAGAGATTTGAGAGGGGTGAGACTGTGCTGTGGGTAGCCTGAAAGTGGCATAGTCTTAGGGAACGGTGATCAGCCTTCTCCATCCTGAAGCTCTTGTGATCACAGCTGATGGGGAACTGAATGTCTTAACTGCTGAGACTTCACCTTCTTCTGCAGGCAAAGTTGGTGGAAACCTGCTGATGGCAGCGTATTGCGTGTCCTCTGGGGCATCTTGGTTTCAAGTCTATTTAGGATAAACCCCTATGTTAAAATTCAGAGAAGTGGGGACAGGATTGTTTGCTCTTAGAAGAGCAAACTGCACTAAAATAGTATGTCTGTGAAACTGATTCCCTGTGAAACTGTAATTCACCCCTTATGTGTGGGGGAGTGAGGTTGTAATCTGTGATTGCATGATCCTATGCAGTTATTTCCACAGTGTGCCCATTTCACTCACTGCACAGGATGTGTGGGATTAATTGAACAAATACCTAAATTGAACAAATACCTATATCACTCTGTTTTCCCCTCACCCCCTGAATTCTATTTTCCTTCTCTGGGTGGTCTCTGTGCATTTATTTACAGCACATTATCAAAATCTTTCCAAATACAAAATTTGTAACTCTTCCCTTGGGAATTTCAAAGGTACTCATTATTTTGGTATCTCTATTTCAGAAAATTTAGGAAAGATATAACTTTATAGCTTGATAGAGATTTGCTTATACCCCCATTTCAAAGGCACGGCACTGAAGTTTCAAGAGTATGGGGTCAAAAATGGGCTAACTTTGATTGTATATGTGCTAGCTGTAGTCAGATTGCTCAAGTTTTATAAAGCACAGAGAATGCAGGAAGAACAGCTTTCTTCATGCTCATTTTGCAGTTTTCTGCATCTGTCCTACTGGCTACAGGTCACACATAGATAAAGAAGACACATGTGATCATCTCTAGTGAAAAGCTGAGTATGAAAGAGCGGATTAGCTTAGGTTTTGTGGCAAAAAAACCAGTGCTAGGATTCCTTTCACAAGGATAGTGTTTAGCAGTCTGGAAAAGGGAAATACAGATCATTATGGAGCACTTCTCTGTTTACTGCAGAGTAGCCAAAGCAGTTGATTGTGCCAGGCTCCTGAGGCTTTCTTCCTGCTACGGTCATGATCTTGTGTGGTGTACCAGAGAGCCTTGAATTCATGTCACAAAACCAACTGGTTGTTTCCTAAATGCATGATCTCAGAAGAAAAAAATTAACTTTGGATGCTGTTAATATTATAGGCAATGAGGAAATGTCTTTAAATTATAAATTAGATTTGTAACATGACAAGTGAATCTCTAAAGTCAATACTGTGCTTAATTTGACCTTGTAACTCAATTTGCAATAATATTTCTTGCAATATATGTGTGGATTCATATTTATGCTCTGAATACCATGTAGAAAAGTAATTTCACTGAAGCTAGTTTTACCCACTTTAATATTTTCGTTTATAAAATATAGATGGAAGAATATTCCCTCTTAAATGCCTGCATTTTAAACACCTTTTTTGAAATATGCGCTTTGTATCCAAACTCATTGTATTTTTATTTGACATCAAATGCCATTGTTTCAATATTCTTTTTCACAATAGATTCTGATAAATTTTCTGAGAAGTGATAGCTGTTTAAATTGGAGATTTAGCATAAATTTTTCCTTACAACTGTGACTCTTCATCACTGATTCTGCTTACCAGTGAAGATGGCTCATCCTAAAGCAACCAAACAAACCCCAGAGTAAATATGGTGTAGAGATAATTTTTGTGACTGACAATTAGAGTGTTTTAAGTTCATTTGACCCCCAGAATGTCTACATACTCAAAAATCTGTTAAACCAGTTAATTTAATGTATCTTTGCATGTGGTGTTGTTCAGCTTCTTGCTCCTCGTGGAACTGTTTGAGACCAGCTTTTTCGGAGAGCGTTTTGAATGCTGTGTAAGCAGGGAGAGAAGATGGCAAGCGTTGCAGTGTCAATTCTGAATATTATTTGGCAGATCATATTATTTCTTTTTAGATATCCTGTCAGTTCTTTTAATACAACTTGGTTCATTGTTTTTGTGCTTTCAAAACAGAGGAGAAACTAGGTCAGTAGGCTATCAGACAAGCTGTCAGAACTAATCTGTGCTTACACTGTGTGCAGTAAAACCCCTCAGCAACACAAAGACAATAGAAGGTGCTTGATCCTTCGTTGTACTTAAGATTTAAAACTGTACCCATTATTAATTCTTACATTTTAGCGGGGTTCAAGGTCTTCTAGCTTTCACTTATTTGTCAACCTCTCATTCAACAGCCTTGATATTTTAGTTCATTTTCCCTTTTCCTTTTAGACATCAGAGCAAGAGACTAAAGGTCTTCCCAGCAAAAAGGGTATTGTGCAATCTATAGTGGGTCAAGGCTACCACCGTAAGATAGTCCTAGCATCCCAGTCCATACAGAATGTTGTTTATAAGTAAGTATGTTTTCCATGGGTTATTTATTTCGTTGTTATAGCTTTGATATGTATCTGTTTATCAGAGGTTTTAAAAGTGGTGTGGAATAACTGTTCATTCATGTAGTGAAGAGAGAGGCGTGCTAAAATGCATTGTGAGTCCCTACTTAAACATCATTTTGTGCCTCCTCTGTGATGGCCAGCAGAGGGCTTAACTGTGTGTTCCTTGTAACTAAGAGGAGCATTAAAGCTTGAAATTGATTATCTGATTTATATTTCCTGCTTACTAAATCTGGCCTCTTTTTCTCACTTAAATCTTTATTTTTAGTAATCCACTTTACAAAAGTGCAGGAAGAATCTAGTTGTTCTGCCATAAAACTTCAGGAAGTGAAATCAGGGAAAACAAGAGAACTTCTTAGAATTACATGGTTGAATCTATTTGGGCATCGTGTTGTGCTTTCAATATGTAAAAATAGCAAGATACATGCATCCTCATAAGTTAAATTTGTTATATTAAAACATTATTTAACATTTTTAGGATAAAGTTTTCTCTGCATTCAGGTATTTCCAGAGCTTTGTTTTTATCTTTTAATTTAGTAGGATTGCTACTTACTGGTTAAAACTTCTGTGTCTTTTTAAGTGATGGGCAGTCCTCAGCAATACCTGTAGCCAGTATGGAGTTTGCAGCAATTTGTCTAAGAAATGCCTTGCTGCTACTGCCAGAAGATCAACAGGAGCCAAAGCAGGAAAATGGATCTAAAACTACTAGTCAACTGGGGGGAAATGCAGAAAACAGTGAAAGCAGTGAAGCATGCAGGTAAACAGAATTGGATATAAACCTTTTTTTTTTTGTCCAGAGTAACTCTGGGCTGACAGTCTGTGTCTGCTACTTATCCTGTTTGGCTAGCAGAAAAAAATAACATATTTGTAAATTGTCTTAGCAGTGTTGGCCTCTCCAAGGAAATTGTTTAGCTGCTTATTGTTCAATTGCTGGTATGCTAGTTTAAGAATAAAATACTGAGTTGATTCCTGCTATTCCTAACAACCTTATTAAATTAGACAGTGAAATTATTTTTTTCACTGACCATCTTTTTTTCTGTGCTGCAAATGTTATGTTTTCCCACACCCTCCCGCTGTGCATATTGGTATTTCTCTAATTGTAAGTGAAGTTTCACATGTTACAGTGATTTAGTGTGCGTGTGCACGTGCACCATGTACTTGATTCAATATATATATATAAATGTCTGGCAACTCAGTTGTAAACATTTCCCCGTGATCAGATTTGACATTCATCAGCCCTAGTATGCTTTGTTGTGTTTGTTTTAGACTAAAAATGGGAAATGAGATTTAGAAGGTAAGAAGGAAAGCAGCATGGAGCTATTGCTTAATAAATCGTATTTTACAAAAAAAGAGTTTAAGAAAAACCTTTTTTTTGTCCTTAGTTTCAGAAAATATAACTTGTAGACAGTGTATGTCAAAGGAAAATTTCTTAATTTTTTGCATCAGTCCTGATGCGTCCTGGACTTCCTTTTGAAGAGTAACTTTGAGCATAGTCTGCACTTTCATTACAGACTATTTTGAAAGGGAAAGTGTTACAATAATTAATCTGGAAAGTGTGTTAGAACTTGAACTACTTAGAGAGTAATGAAAAAACAAAGTGTTTTTGTCAGACCTAAGTACAGATAAATTTTAAGAAGTTAAAATCCATTTGTCACATGGCAGGATTTACTGCACACATGCTGTATTGCATAGGCACAAAGTGCATCCTTATATATTCAGAAGTTGCTTGGACATAGAGTATGGCTGGGGGTCAGTGGCTGTTACTGCTACAACAGTATTTGAAAGCTATTCTCTGTAACCCTTTATTTTCCCAGTTACAGTTTATCTTTTAAAGTGACCAATGATTTATGAAAGTCTGGGTGGGATTGTAGTTTGTTGTTGGGGGGGGTTTTGTTTTTTGTTTGGTTTGGGTTTTTGTGGATTTTTTTTTTTGTTTTGGGTTTTTGTGGATTTTTTTTTTGTTTTGGGTTTTTGGGGATTTTTTTTTGGTTGGTTTTGGGTTTTTGGGGATTTTTTTTTGGTTGGTTTTGGGTTTTTTTTGGTTTGGGTTTTTGTGGATTTTTTTTTTTGTTTTGGGTTTTTGTGGATTTTTTTTTTGTTTTGGGTTTTTGGGGATTTTTTTTTGGTTGGTTTTGGGTTTTTGGGGATTTTTTTTTGGTTGGTTTTGGGTTTTTGGGGATTTTTTTTTGGTTGGTTTTGGGTTTTTGGGGATTTTTTTTTGGTTGGTTTTGGGTTTTTGGGGATTTTTTATATTTTTCGGTGGTTTTTCTTTGGTTGGTTGGGTGGGTGGGTTTGTGGGTTTTTTAGTGGTGTTTTTTGTTTTTTATTTTTTCCTTGCTGAGGTTGGAGGTTGTGAACTAACTTCCCCTGGCAAGTATGTATGCAGCCTATTGAGACGAAGCTTCTCTTGTTTAACTGTGACTTCAGTTTTAAGCTTATGGGGCTCACTAAGGAGCAGTGATGAAAACAAAATGGTGGCCCTCATTCAGACAAACCCCCTTTCTTGTCTTTTGTTGGGGTGGGTTTTGTTTATTTTTGTAGGAGTGAAAAAAGGAAAACATGTCTTGTATGGGAAGATCCTTTACTACCTTCTGTTTTCAAAACCAGATGCTTCTTCAACTGAAAAAAAGCTAAAGAAAGGACTCCCTCATATCTCCCAGCGGTCACTGCCAATTGCAAAATATCCACAACAAAGGAGGCTGTTCTTGAATTTGTGTGTCACATTCTGAAAGGTTCTCTAAGGATTTGTTTCTTCTGACAAGGGAAGCTCTGTGAGAGAACAGTAAAACATATAAGGCATTTGAAGAAAATCACACTAATTGAACAGGATGGTTTTGAAGCAAATCCCACTAATTGAGCAGGCCGACTCTTAAGGCAAATTCTTATTCACAAGAAAACAGTGAACACTTTTAGTGGTTAAGGGTATTTTTTTAATCTAATTTTTGGCAAAGGCATTAAGTATATACTCTACAGCAGTATTGAGTATAGATTTCTTTGGAGTTTTTTTGCTATCTGGTTTGAAAGTCTAAGCTGGTGTTATCTTACCTGTTTGCAATAGACAGATATAAAACTCATCAATGAAAAAGTTCTCATTAAGTGGATGGACTCAGTTTCAATTCTGAATTTTTTTTTAATCAGTTTCCAAACCTTAGTGTCTCTCTCTGCCAAGGTACAGCTATTATCCATCTCTTCAATTCTCATTCCAGGAGGTTCTTTCAGCTTATTGGAAAGTGAAGTTTCATGCTCTTAAAATAGAATGAATATGTGCTCCCCCAAAAAAGCCAAACATAATTTTAAGACAGTGGAATTTTATTTTTTAAAAAAGGCATTTTGAAATAAAAATAGAGGGAGCTAGGAGTCTAAAGAAAGATGTAGCACTTTGTGGGTTATCTTTCTAGAATATTTATGTAACTAGTTTTTAGATGTCTAGAGAGAGAACTAGTTTACTGCTTTTCTTCCAGTCTGAAAGAAGAGGCTACAAATGCAGCGAATTCTGTGTCCCTCCAGTTAAAAATGCATATCTTACACTGAACTTCAAAAATAGCTCAAGGCTGTGGAGAATGGTGTGGGTTGTTTGGTCTGTCAGTCAAATCCTTTCTAGCAAATGTCCCACTTCTTCCTTCTCAAATAGAATGGTTAGAATAAGAGCACATACCTCAGTCTCTGCATTGCCTCAATTCCCTGTATTTTAGGCTGCAGAATTTGTGTCCTTTTAAATGGAGTGAATAAATACCAATGCTTTTTACACTGAGAATTTTTTAATTAATTACTATAATAAGTCATTCATTATCATTAATACACTGTTTTTATTCTAGCAATAAAAGTCATGAAGGGGATAAATTCATTGCAGCTCCTCCTTCTTCGCCTTTGAAGAAACAGGAATTAGAGAATTTAAGGCAAGTAAATAATATAAAATATTCACCACTAAATGAGCCTCCTCCTAAACTGTGATTCCCAGCTTTTTTTGTAGGCACTTGGCACGTTGCATTGTAGCTGTTAGCGTAATCTCTTTTCAAATGTGTGTACTTCCTTTCTTCTGGGCTTTGAGTCTAAACAAGTAGAAGCCATCCAGAATTTCAATTTAGGAGGTAGATAAATCTGCTTGATCCCACTATTGGAAGTTCGACGCTATATATTGGGCAAAACTAATATCAAGTTCCATAAACAACAAAACTAAAACCCTGACAATGGCTGTTGTCATTGGTGGAAGGGGATGGAAAGTATTGTATGGTACCTTTTCCCTTTCAAGCTATGATAAGGCTAGTTTGGAATTCATTCCCTGTGGAAAGCGGCATAGCTACTTTAAACCAATGAGAATGGTGTTCCTTTCAGCAGTTTGCATAAAATAGGAAACAAAAATGCCTCTATCCCAGCATTTGACTTTCTTACCATGGAACAACACTGGTAAAATTTGACTGTAGATTTTTTCATGTTCTCAAAGATCCTCAGACTACTTTTTCAGCAGTCATAGTGTTCTCCAAACAGAGTAACTTGCATGTGTCTAAATAAGCATGACATTATCTGGAACCTCTTTACTTGTCCACAACAAGATTATAATTTGCTGGCAATGTTAGTTATTCCAGGTGGCTGCCAGCCCATTGAAAATCTCTTACGATAGCGCTTGCACCTGTTAAGAAAAAAGAAATCTGTTTTAAGTTTCTATATACTGGTTTTCATACAGTAATTTCCCACTTGAACTCTTGAGCAAACACTCTGTTCCAGCCTAGCTCCAGGTAACTTGTATTTCATAATGACCAGCTTAACCTTTACTTTGCTCCCTATGTGTAGCAAATCTACTTGTATTCACTTAAAAGCACTTTAGAAGGAATCTGTGAGGAGATGCTACTGAGACCTTGATTATTTATTCTGAAGTGGTGCAAGTGTGCTACCCGAAATAGAAAGCGCTAGATTAAAAAAACAGTGATGTGGGTTGGTTGTGGGTTTTGTGGGTTTTTTGTTTTTGTTTTTTTTTTCTCTCCTCCTGACTGTTGAAAATGTGGCTGCCATGTGTCAAAATTACGTGGTGTCACTTTGTGATTTTTTTTTTTTTTTAATACGTAGTCTTTTCTTTCACAATCAGCTTTTGTTATCTACTGATGAAGTCTGACAACATATCAGAAAAAACCTATCAGTTTAGCAAGAAGTACACTTCTTGATGCAAGAACATCATATAAGGAAGGGAAAAGCATTGATTTATTTTTTTGCGCTACTTGCTTTGGTTTAATTTTGAGGACTTGACATCCCTAGAAAGTGATTCTGCTGAAACTGTTTCTAAATTTCTGAAGATAGTTGTGAAAAGCAAAATATGTTACACTCAAATAGTAGAGTTGTGTGTATATATTGTATATAGTTAGAGTGTTCCTGTAGTCTTGCTCATTAAGGAGCTAAGTGAGAAAATTTAGATTCTTGTTGAGTCAGGGAAAATTAAGAAAAAAGTTCTGGATATTGTCAAGGATTATCCTAAGGAATAAGTGTCTGTTGAATTCAGTTTTTCCCTCTTAAGTCACTGGACTGAGAAACCTCTATTGCTTCTAGAACTGAAACGGGCAACTTAAGTGCCCTTTTTTCATGATTTTGTGCAGTTGCACATCCTGGTAAGAGTTCAAAATGACTGAGTTAACTTTACCCCTGAACAGTTCTTAAAAAAGTTTACATGTCATATGTGTTGTTTGGTACTTGTGCCTGAATTCGTTGAGTGGACTGTTCTCATAATAAACAGTAATTCAATTGCAGGATTTTAAAAGTAACAAGCAGAAGTCTGAGTACACCAAACATTGCTAAGAATGTATACATTCAAAGTAGAAACTCCAGATTTTTCTTCTGAGTTTCTTCTAAACAATTCTCCTCCTTGCTACTTCTCATCCTCCAAGAAGCCAACTCTGTGGTCTGCTCTAAGCCTGTGTATGTTCCAGCACACCAGAAGAACCCAACACTGTTAGGGTACTTTGAGAGTAAAGGAGTTCTGGTAGACCACAGTGCTACATTTGGAAAATTTTTTGGATTTTATTATAAAAGTTAAGGTGGATAGCAACAGACTTCTTGTAATCTTTTTCTCCCTAGATTGAAGGTCTTTGTGTGAGAACGTTAAATTTACCCTTCAAAGCAGCTGGAAATAAAGGAATCATTTGATCACCCACTTTGTCTTGAATAGATTTGATCTGTAAGCCCTTGCTATAAGGCATGTGATCCAATTTGACCCTTTTTTTCTTTTCTTTGACTCTTCCATTGGCCATTTCAAGCCCATCATTATCCTTTATTTATTTTATTTACCTACTTATATTTTTCAAGCATATATACCTGGTATTGTATATGGTATTCCAAGAGCATCACTGACATTGCTAATAACTTTACAGGTAAGTTTGTAAGAACTACCACTACCAACCAGTATGCATTATCTCTTCTCCATACCTTCCCAGTTTCACCTTATTTCTCTGTTTAAAGGTTGCAGTGGTCTGTTTGGCCCTGTCACAATACTGAAAGCTTACAATGCTTTCAGTATTGTGAAATATTGATCAGCTTACAATGATCATCACCTGTAGCTGTTTCACACTTTTCTTCCTCACTCAGACACTGTAGTTCTTCCCTATCTCCCCTTTGCTGGTGCTGAATTTCCCCATTGACTAAGCACAGTCTGCATTCTGTATTTCTTAGCATTTTCTATTGTTTGCTTGTGTTGAAACATAAAAAGTAGATAGTTTGTATCCATTGTTGTGCTTAGTTAGGTATTTGAAATTACTTCAGGTTAGTGATGTTCTCAAATGGTTTATAAGTGTCATTTTTGGTAAGTTTTGAAGAACTAGATTGGCTCTGGCTCACCCTTTTCCTGAGAAATAAGGCAAGTCAGATGTGGAGTTCAGGTTCCATAAACTTGCAGTCTGTGTGGGCTGACAAATCTTGTTGCCTAGACCTACACAAGAGGCTGTTTGACATAATCTGGCAGTTTAAAAAAACATTTTTCTTTTTCCTACTGCAAAGGCAGTTTTATTTAGGGCATGCGGAGGCTCGGTGATGCTGGAAGTCTGCCGTGCTCAAAGGCGACCTGTGGAGTTTTGTCAGAATCCTGACCGGGGTGAAAAACTAGTTTGTCTTTTCCCTTGTGGTGCAATTCTTCTGCTCCGGTTAGCTGTCAGCTCTCCTGAGCATTTGGTTCAGCCAACTCAACAATGGATCCAAGTGTGCAGGAACATTACTGCAGGGAAGAAAACCTGGATATTTCCCTCTTCAGATGGCTGTTGCTGAAGAATTTTGCCAGCTCTTACGTAGCTTTAACAGTGACGAGTCCTTAGAGCAGAGGAGTAGGTTTCAGTTTTGCTGGACTTGCCTATGGTGTGATTGGAGCATGTCTTGCAATTGAATTTACACTTTCAGAAATAAAAATAGGCTTTAACAAAGTTGTGGGAAGTATAAAACACATTGATGTAAAGGGCAGTAGCAACCCACTCTGCAGGGCCTGGCTTGTCTAAGAGTATTTTGCTGGTGACACTCAGCATCTCTGCTGATTTGCACTGTGCTTCCTTGAGGCAGAGACAAAAAGAGGCTAGTTAGAAGCAGGCTGTTATTACAGAGACTTTGTTTCCCAGTTCCATCCCCCTTCCCCAGTCACAACCTTTCAGAAATATTTTAGGTTTGGGACTTGAGCTGGGGAAGCTTTCCTCTCCCTCTCTCAAGCTTTTGTGTGTGTTCAGATTTGATGTGACATCTGGGCACAGTGGAGAGGAAGTGGGGGGTAGGGAGAAACACTGGAGAAGTTTCTTATCCTGCTTGTGCATAATTAAGGAGCATGCCTCCTGGGAAAGGGGAATAAAGACCCCCCAGGTCCTGCCACGAATTACATGACTTACTGCTGGACCGAAAGTGGGCTTGACAGTTGCCAGAAGGTTGGCATAATAATAGCCCTCCTACCAGCGGGAGAGGCGAAGGCTCTCCTCCCATCGCTCCCAACGTGAGACCCCACTCAGAGGATCCACTTGTTCTCCCTGGAGAAGAACAGAGTCCTGCTCACAGCAGGGTGTTGTGGACAGAGGCTTGTGCCCTGAGGACAAGGCAGGCTGCACTGAATGATGTTTTACCAAGTGGAAAATATCCCCAAGTGCTGTGTTTGGGAAGGGGGGGAGTTATTACAAAGTGTGAAGCTTGGCCTAATGACCGCATCCTGACGTTGGGTTATTGTTTGAAGGTGGAAGATGTGAGTAGTTCAGATTTCGTTACAGAAACTGGCAGCAATTTTGTGGTTTTGGAAAGACAAAAAAGTCTGTGACAGCAACAAATGGCATGGATCAATCAGAATCTTGGCACCGGGTTACAGGTCTCAGTTGAGCACAAAACTGGAAACACCAAATTCTCCAGTGTTTAGTGTCTCCCTCTGTGAAGACACTCTACAATAGATGAGTGAAATATGTTACAGCTTAACTGATTGCTACTGTGTCTGTAGGTTGTGCCTTACAGACATCTAAAAATCTGCTACCCTTTGCTGCAGCAGAAGGTGAGGGCAGGGAAGTACAAATGAGAGTCCAAGGCAAAACAATAAGACCATAAGAAAGGGAAACTGTCCATGAGAAAAATGACACATGGTGAAGTCCCATCTTTTTTTTAATCTGATATTTATGATCAAAACTGCAAAATCTTATTTATAATACCATGGTGATCCTTGGTTTATACTGTAGAACAATTGAGCCCATAGGTAATGAACACTAACTCTTAAAATGATTATTGAAAGTTTGTGATTTATTTCTTCAGCACTTAACAAGAAAGAAAATTTAACAGCTGCTTTTGGAATCACAGAATTCTTCATTTAACATATTGTCTTTCTCCCCTTCCCTTTTTTTTTCTTTTTTTTTTGTCTGTTTCCCTCCAGGTGCTCAATACTTGCATGTAGTGCTTACGTGGCTCTGGCTTTGGGGGATAACCTTATGGCATTGAATCACGCAGATAAACTTCTTCAGCAACCAAAGCTGTCAGGGTCTCTTAAGTAAGTCTGATGGGGTAATTTCTTCTTTCTCAGCCCTTCTTTTTGCTGGAGAGTTGAGTTGAAGCTTCAAATGTCTGTAGTTGCTTGCCAATTCTGTATCTGATGCAAAGAATTGCTTGGCTTGCTCCTGTTCTTGTTGAAGCCCTGACTGAATGTCCATTGACACACAGCAACATGAATTCCCTTCTTTGTGTATGAATTCCATGTAATTCAGAATCTATTGCTGCTTTTGTTGCTATTTTTCCAGCTCTGGGTCCTATGCCACAGCAGGACCATCAGGTCTCTGTCGTGATTCACTGTGGGATTGCACGTGCTTGTGTTGGCACAGCACAAGGGGCAGGAACGTGCAGCTGGGAGTAGGCAAACCAGCCCAAACCAGCATGCTGTTGAAAGATCACTATGAAACTACAGCCTTGGAGGGGAAGATTTGCTCAGTCACTTGGGTACCAGGTCTTGTGTGTGCAGGACTGTCGCTTCACCTGCTACCATTGCTTATATAGGTTCCATTCTTCTGTTTCTCTTCTTCAGCTCTCATTTGGCACTGTATTTTTTGAAGGATATTCAAAGCTTATTCTGTTTCTACCCACTAGTTGTCATACAGCTCTACAAATTCAAAAAAGGCAACTTTAGCCCCATCCTTCTGACCTTGTTTGTCCATTTATTACCTATGTCATACACAGGGTAAAATATAGCAGGGGTTTTAAGGTAGTAATATTTTTCAAAACTGGTTATGTACTTGTAGAAGGCAAGGTAACTTTTCTTATTTTTATATGCTGGCAGCATACTTTAAAAATGGTCCATGCCAATTAAATTTGTTGGCTCCTGTGCTTCAGACTACTGCAGGAGCTCATCTTTTTGCACAGTCATTGTACAAGCAAGATTTTTGAGGAGTTTGCAAGGTACCAGATAATTTTATGTTACCATTATGTAATGCAAGAAATACTAAATGACAGTTTTTTCGCGAAGACAAAGAGCCATATGTCTTGATCTCAGGAAAATAGGCTTTTTTAATTGAATCTGAAGACATTTAACACTTTAAATTATAGATATATCTGTATTCTGGGGTGGCTTTTTTTAATTCTCTGAGATAAACCCATACCAAGGTACTTTCTTTGTGGAATGGCAATTCCTGTGCATGGATTAATTGTCTTTACTGAGGTGCAGATTTTTTTTTTTTACAGCTTTAGTGCCTAAAAGCAGTAAATGGTAGAACTGGGTTATTTTGACAATACTTTATGAGCAAGTTAACTTCCATACAAGTGTTTCAAGTAATAGTTTCCATGTGCTCATGTTAAAAACTGCATTCAGTTTGTCTTGCATAACAAACTGTGGGGATTGCTGTGCTGATATTTGTACCTAACCCTTTGCTGTTGTAGGTTTCTCGGGCATTTGTATGCAGCAGAAGCTCTCATCTCTCTAGACAGAATATCTGATGCTATCACTCACTTGAATCCTGAGAATGTCACTGATGTTTCTCTTGGGATCTCTTCAAATGAGCAGGACCAAGGTTAATGCATCCACACTTCATTACAACTGGTTATGCCTTCAACAGCCTTACTGCTGTAACTTTCTAGACACAAATATCATGATGATTAAGACACTTTGTTTTAAGACCATAGGTTGTTCGGGGTGGGGGGTTGTTTGTGTTTTTGTTGGTGAGTTTTCAGTTTCCTGGCTTTAGTTCCTACTTTGTGTTTGGTGTGTCTTTTCCCTGTTCTTATGAGGTGGTTAATTCTGTAATGTAAATAGAACTGTATATTGTAGCATTCTAGCTTGTTTGAAGGGAACTTCAGAAAGTTGCTTTTAAGAAATGTGCAGTTATGGTTACCTTTGAGCTTCATACTGTCTCTTCCAGCCTTTTAGTCTCAAAACCAGGCTTTGGAGTACCAGTGAAGTCTACTTTAGTGAGAGAGAGAAGTGGGGAGAATTTAGTTAATCTGTATCTTAATTTTCTTGATGGGTGTGTATTCTTTAAGAGAAAAATACTTCAGAGTCCATCTGTATAATGAAGTCTACAACATCTCTGATTTCAGTGACATGTCTGCAGTTTAAACTTCACTATACTCATCTGCAAATCTAAAACTGCAGCATTGAAGATAGGAAGTCTTAAGTGACATAAACTCTTGAGCAGATTGATATGTTTTCCCTCTTTAATGTTAGACTGTGAAGAGAGGAGCAAATTTGTATCTTCGTATTATTTTTGTAATAAGCTTTAAAAAAGCTCACAGAACATGATGGTTTTTGTGGTTTGGTTTTTCTTTTTTTTTCTTTGCAGGGTCTGACAAAGGAGAGAATGAGGCAATGGAATCTTGTAAGTACCAGCCACTGTATTCAGCAGAATACAAGAATTTACTTGGCCAGTTAGGAATAAAAGTGTAAGAAAATTTTTTTTTTTTATTGCAGCTGGCAAGCAGACCCCACAGTGCTACCCCAGTTCAGTCACGTCTGCACGAACAATGATGTTATTTAACCTTGGAAGTGCTTACTGTTTGAGAAGTGAATATGACAAAGCTCGAAAGTGTCTTCATCAGGTAGGAAAAACAAATCTCAAGGCAGCATTAGGGACAAATGTACTTCCTTCAAAGTGCCATTTAGATCACAGCAAATTCTGGTGATTTCGTAGCCCAGGTCTATTTGTGGACTTTGCTGAGGTGGTGACTCTCTTCTATCTTTATGAACCAGTCTCTATTAGTTACATAAAATGCAGGATTCCAAATTTCTTACTTGTGTAAAAAGTTCAGCACCATCATAGGAAGCTTTTTCCCCCCTTAGGTCATATCAAAATAGGGGAACATGACTAGGAAGCCTTTTCACTTTTTCTAAGTTTGCTTGTTTGGATTTTTTTGTGGATTTTTTAATGGTCCAATGGTAATTATTATATTTTGGAGGCGGTTTTCTCCCTAGTTAGTTAATAACTCACCATCAGAGATGCTATCTTTAGGGCTGTGAGAATAAACTGCAATTCCACTAGAAGTATGTTCCTTGTCTCCCTCTTGTCTCAAGAATTTTCAAGTACTGCTTTTGAAATGCTGTCTTCACTTAGCCTGTGTCATGTCACTTGGTCTTTCTCATGGCTGGGACTCACCTCTTTCAGTGATGATGTTTGTCTCTTTCTGCAGCCACTCCTGTCTGTCAGGAAGACTATTTGGATGCATTGTTGAGCTACACACAGCAATAGCAGTCTTCCAAATTACTTCACATTAGTAATTGGTGAACAGATTCGAATTCTGTGAGGCTGTCAATTACTTAAGGCAGTTGTCCAGCCCTTTTTCCTCCTGAGGCTTCTTATGACGGGGCAGGTGTCTGTGCTCAGGCTCTGTAGCACCTGTGTAAAGCCCAAAGGAGTGCAAGGCCACCCATGAATGTAAAATATAGGTCTCTGCATCTATAACAAATTCATTGACTTCATAGCTGAAAAATAGTTGTATCTGGAAAGCTAATGAATGATCCTTGTTATTGTATTCTGAGCTTTGGAGCAGTGGAGGTTACCTCTTTCACCTGTTATCTCACCAAGAAACCACAGTAGGCTGGCCCAAGAATTACAGATGCATAGGAACATAAGCACACAGCAGATGGTCTTGCTAATTAGTGTGAAACAGTCTTGCTGTGCAGATAATCTTGTGGTCTCTCCTTGCATGCTTCAACCTGATAGAGTGTATTAGTTTGAAAAAATGTGATTTTAGTTAATGAATTATTTTCCTTGGTTTTGTTACCTAAGATGGTGGTAGCAATCTTGTCAAGGGACACTTTCTTTGTGCTGGATCTTTCTCTTAAGCACTTTTTCTCCCCACCCTCTTCTTTTTCAATAAGGCTGCTTCACTGATCCACCCCAAAGAGATCCCTCCAGAAGCTATCCTGCTGGCTGTATATCTGGAATTACAGAATGGTAAGTCTGGAAATGTTCTGTCAACCTAAATTTTGGATACAAAGGGAAGAGGGCAGTAGTCATTATTCCTACTCTACAGAGAAATGTGCCAGTGTTTTGAATTATACCCTTTAGGCCCCGCCTCCATTTTAGACTGCTATGGATCCATGTATCCACACCTTCCTTTCCACAGTTTATTGCTGTCCCGTTCTTACATACTCCACATTCATTGCCTGAAGTCTTCTATGCTTTGTGTAGAATTGGATAGCCTATTAAAACCCTTGATGAGGTATATACTATAAAGAGGATTTGAAAGGCTTTCCATTTAAAAGACAACCACAATCCAGTTTCCCAAAGAAGCCGTGTCAAGGCCTGTGTAGCAAGTATAGCAGCAAAGCTTGTAATATTGACAACTCACTCTTCCAAAATGCTTCCTTTTGAAGGTTCACTGTGTTTGTATGGGGGGAAAAACTCTACATAATGGGAAACTGGAAAGGTTGCATCTGAATTCTGCAGTGTGAGCAGACTGGTGCAGCTGCTGATTGAAGCTGTCATGGTTGCAGATCTGTGCCCCTTGGGACTTGATATCCAAGTGTTGTGAAATGTTCTGTTCTCCTTCAGTTGTCTTGCATTGCAGGCAGACAGAGGACTCGAGTATTTGCATTCAGAATTGAGACTTCTGCAAAGCTGTTCTTACAAAGATATTTCTAAGTTGGAATTTTGGAAACCTTTCTGCAAAAAGATGTATGGAGCAGAAGAGAGTAGAAAGTGGGATTTACATCTCCCACCCCCTTTTAAGTATATAACAAAAAAAGACTGAAGACATTTTTTGTTCTATAAATGACAACAATGTCTTCTGAAACTAAAACTTCAGTGAAAGAAAAGTATTTGTAAGAGGAAGAAATATTCCTTCAGAACTCAGCATCTTTTCTCCTAAATTGTACAGGTTTAATTTTTAACAAAGAATAGGTTTTCCATTTATGTTGGTGTTTATTTGATGGGCCATGCATAGTTGAAAATGAGATTTGTTTTAAAAATGTTTTATATACACTCTCAACATTTTCATTACTGTCTGCAATGTCACAATGTGAGGGCATTTTGTGCGAGATCTAGAGTCTAACAACACAGCTGGGAGAGGGAAGAGGTGCCCTTCAGGAATGTAGAAGGTGCTCTGGCATCTTCCAGCTCTGAGGTAAACAACTGATGTCTTCAGCTAAGAATAGGTAGACTCAAGCAGAAGTATTTTTTTCAAGTTAACTAATGCTTTTCATATTTTTTTTCAAGTTTTCTAATGCTTTTCATGTCCATGTCAGCGTTTCACTGACTAGGAAGACTGCTGGAGTCTGTGGGCTGGGCTCAGGGCTGGCTCCTCAGCTCTGTCCCTAGAACAGCAATTCATAACTCATAAAATGGTATTTTGTTTTTTTAAATCAAATTTGTCTTGTAGGTAACACACAGCTGGCACTGCAGATCATCAAGAGGAACCAGCTGCTCCCTTCCGTGAAAACACTCTCTGACATGCGGAAAAAGCCTGTTTTCCAGCCAGTCCACTCAATCCAGCCCATTCAGATGCCAGCTTTCACTACTGTTCAAAGGAAGTGAGGTTGTTCTTCAACTTGCTGCTGCTGTGCCCATGAGGGCTTGGGATTTTGTATATTTTTTTAACCTAGGACACCTGAATACCCCAATTGCTGGAGTGTGTTTATGTAAATTTTTAATAAAACATATAACCAAAACCACTTGTTTTTAAAGGTTATTTCATGAACAATGAGAGATGGGTATCTGCTTTGAATGGGAGTGGCACTTTACTTACCAAGAAGAATTGGTTAACCAAGTGTGTAATTCAGCTCTTTTTGAAGAGAATGGGGGGAGGGAAGTGACTGGAAGGAGAAAATCATTTACTTGAACTAAAGTTCTTGAAAGACCAGTTGAACTGTTGTGTTGGCTGCTGTGTTTTAACATCTACAAGCCATGATATTATTCCTTAAAGAGGCCTTTGCCCAACTCGATGTAGCTACACTCCTCTACCCTGCAGCAGCTGGGAGTTGGGGCCCTGCCATTGCTGAAGCTGCCTGAGGGAGAGTGTACTGGTGTGATGGGGGTGTCCTGGGTGGGGGGCTGTGCTGTTAGGTGAATGCCCCTTCAACGGTGCTTCCCTCTCACACTGGAGGGACTCTGACTGCTCCTCCTGTCTCTGTAGCAACACAGGGGGCAAGAGCTAAAAGGCTGTTTGCCGAAATAATGGATCAGCACCTGCAAAGCATTTATCAGTGCTGGGCAACAGTAGCACTTTAGCTGGATAGGGGCCTGTTGGCTTTTTCTTTTGGTTGGTTTTCTTCTCCCTGGTTTTCTTTGCCCAAAAGAAAGATGTAATGGTGCAGGTATAGTGGAAAAGTGCTTGGGCTGTAAGGAAAAGGTATTTTGGTTTCTGGTTGGGTTTGCTGTGGTGGGTTTTTTTTTCAAATGCAGCTTCCACTGTAGAGGAATACCTCTCAGGAAAAAAAAAATCTGCCTTTTACTCAAACCAAGAGTTTGTAAGATACTCAAGGACTCTGGTTACTCATTGCAAGCATAGGCAAAGCAGTGAGCCATCCTGCCTTGGGACTTAATGGGGGCATAAGATAATTGGTGCCCAGCATGGAGCCCAGCACCTCTCCTCACATTCCCTCCTGGGCTGTTTTGTGCTGTTCCAGCTATTTGAGCCTTTGCCCTGATAATCTCCTAGATAGAGCTGAGCTAACACTTTATCTCCTGGTGCTGCTGGCACTGTACTTTGCCTCCAGCCACCACCAAGAAAATCACTTTTCCAAGCAGCACCTGGGATGTGAGGCCTGCAAGTTCTGCGCTCAGTCTTGAGCATGAGGCAGTGCAGATGTGTGCAGCAGAGTAGTCTTGGGTTTGTGTCCTTGAAGAAACAAGCCACAACTGACAGAAGCAGAACAGTGAGTATTGAGCAATGTGCAAGTTGTGGAATGAGCACAGATGTGTCTCCTGCAGGAAGCAGTACATCAGCAAGCTTGGGACCTGCTACTAGCCCTCCTGTTAGATAACTGGCTTCCCTGTTTTTCATACCTTTGAGAGCAACGATGAAGTAGCTGCCTCTTTCAGTAACTTTTCTATCACTACAGGAGGTGGCACACACCCTGTCCTCAGCTAGGGCCAAGCAGTTTAGAAATAGTAGCAGTTAAAAAAAAATCAGTAAAAAATAGGTAGAAATCGCTCAAGTCAAAGTAGATTGACTGACGAAATACAAAAAAGGTTAAAGATGCTCCTTGTGTGGTCCCAGGCCCTGAATAGAGAATATTCTTCCCTGCCCTTCCCCGCCCCCCAGGAATGCAGGGCATTCACATGCAAAAGATGCTCATGCCTTGCTCCAGCAGTGGCCAGCTCGGGCAGGAGCCATCCAGCGCTCCCCCCCTGCCCCCCCTTCCGGGCTCGGTGAAGGATGCAGTTGCGAAGGATGCAGTTGTTCCCCAGATAACACTGATAACACAGATAACATAACACAGATAACACAGATAACACTGCATCTTACTACAGCCGTATTTTGCATATGCAAGCCACAGCCTTTTCAACCCCAGCTCTCCCCTCTACTGCCTGCTCCTCTGCCCTAGGGCAGCTGCAGTCACCACAGCAGCTCCGCACTTTTCTCTCCTCCCCACCCCCGCGTTGCGACTCGAAGGCAGGGATGGATGAGTGGAGATGATGGCTTTCAGCTTTCAGTTTTACTATTAACAGAGAGGAAAAAAATAAGTGTAAAAACACAGCTCAGGAGGGAGCAGTCAAGGACTTGGCTTCTTCTCTGGCACTGCCATAGAGCCACAGTCCACTTTCTCTTCCCTCTGTTTCTTTTAGGCTCTGGTAGTAAAGAAGTGAAGGTCAAGTAAAACTGCAAGCTAGCCTGTGATAGCAGCAGGGGAGAACAGGAGCAGCACAGGCTCAGCTGTGTGTTAAGTTAGTAAACTCATCAGTGCATATAATTTTGGTTTGGGCTACTTCTTAAAGGGAAGGCTGCCTGTCCCTTTCTCCCCCTCTCCTCCCATTACCCTGTGGCCATGCACTGGCTCACATTCCCACAGAAAGAGAAAGGGGTTGCATTCCCTTTCCCCCCACCAAGCACCAAAAGCCTTGTTGCTGCCTCAGCACAGTTCTTGCACCAGGGCCATGGGCATTGCTGTCCACTTCCTTGTCAGAACCTTTAGCTGAGCCCATGGCTCTGGTGCAAGAACTGGACAGCACTTGTTTAGCAGCACCCAGAGCCATTAGTGTTCAATTGAGCTTCTAGGTTCCAGCTGTTTTCAGGGAGAGAGCACAGAGGAGCCAAGGGAATACAGAGTAATACATGAAGCTGGACAAACTCACCTGGGCAGCCCTTTGTCCTCTTCTTCACAGGTCCTTCCCTCTCCCTCCCTCCCTTCAAATTGAAGTGTTCTCTGTACTGCTGACGTGTTGCCAGCTGCTCCAGCAGGAAGAGCAAGCAATGGTCTGGTCAAGGATTTTGATGGAGCCCAGCATAGTGCTGAGAGTCCTACAGTTGTTCAGGGCCAGAAAGCACCTCAGCTTTGAAGAACTAAAGCAGTCAGCACTTTCAGAGCCTGGAACCCACCTCCACTACTGCCCATGCTGGGAATTCAAGCAGTGGCCTTAATTCTCAAACTTTACTTGAAGAGCATCTTCCTCTGCTCACTATTTCTTCTTAAAACATTTTCCAAAGCAGTAAAGGAAAAGGGCACCTTTTCCCCTTACCCAATTTGTGATGGCAGTCTGCCCTGCAAGGTGCTAGAAACACCTATTGAATGTTGGGGGGGCTTTGCTTTATTTACACTGCCGCTCAGAAGCAGCATTCCTTCACAGTTGCAAAGGTGAAGAAATGGAAGCCTAGAAATGGACCTAACAAAGTTAAACGAGGAACCTTCTGGCAAAATACTGTGAAAAATGCATGGAGTTACAGGCAGTGAGTTCACTATCAGAACTCTTTTCTCCAGTCATGACAGTGACGATTTTTTTCTAATAGCACAGACAACTAAGAGTTTTTAACACTTTATCACCACTTTTTTTTTTTTTTTTTTGTAACCCCACTTCAGTATTTTTCCTCCTCTCCCCTTTCAAAGCAGATGCTTCTGGTTAAAGTTTTCAGCAGTCACTATCTGGAGATAGCCAGGTTCAAATTTAGGCAGAGGCTTTTCTTTTTTGCATTCTGACAGAAGAGAAGGCTTTATCTGGGTAATACTGAAACACACATACACAGATTTGCCATGGAAAAAACCCCTCACATTTATTTGATTAAACAAAAATAAAATAAACTGCATAGGAACATTTTAAAGTCCAGAGAGACACTGACTTTGTTTTAAGGCTGCCAGTAGCTGATACATTGTCTCCTTGCTACATCCTTCAGCCTTCCCTATGGACCACAAAGATACATTCAGAAACCTCCATTAACACAAGGGTTCTAACAGTTTTGCTCACTTATTCTACATAAAAGTTTGCACATAACCTGTCATGCTTTCTTTTCTGCAATACTCAACATCTGTCAACTAAAAATTATGTCACTTTTTGTCCAAGTGGAAATGTGATGCTTGTTTGCAGCATAGCAGTTCTTGCCACAGCCTGTCTCATTTTCAATTAGATACAAAAGCTCTGAGAAGGTCATTAAAAGCAGAGCACTGTCTGTTCTCCTGAGATATTTTATTATTAGGAGAGCAGCATGATTAATCTACTAAGGCAGAAAAAAATCCAACTGCAACAAAGGAGGAAACTACAAAACCAAATCAACTCAAGACATCCAGCGTCCAAGGACTGACGAAATCATCCCGGATTCCAATGCAATCCTGCACCAAGGCAATGCTTCTTATAAATAAGCAGGGAAAATTTTGTAAGATGGGGCCATACATCTACAGTCAATTAAATAAGGGGAGAAAAATGCACGTTTTACATTGTTTTCACATGGATGAGCTTTACTTTGTTCAAGGCTTCCAATTTCTATTTGAGTTAAATCACAGGCGTGTGTTCGACACCCTCACTACTGCAACAAACTGTGCAGGAACCAAGCAGTGCATGACAGGTAATGCACAGTACAAACAAGAGTCACATACATAAGAAACCCCCACCAACTCAGGTGACTACGCAAACCTTACAAACTAGTTAAAAACTTCTTAGTCATATTAGGAAAAAAAACCTAAAAACAAAACCCAGAAACAGACATCTCTCCCTCTGAAGGAAAAACTACTACATTGTCTGAAAAGTACTCTACAAACCTATAAAAGGACTTTTTTTTTAACTAGTCTGGTAGTTCAAAAGGAAGTTACTTAACTACATCAGTACACAGACACTTAACATTCAGTCAGTAAGGCTCTACAAAAAGAGCTTAACAAATTATCTACCTGAGTTTGTAAGTTGATACAATCATTAATAGAAGGTCTAAGACCATGCAGGTACACAAAGCATTTTTAGAACCATTACTGGTTGAACAATGATGGAAAAAGATGCCAGTCTGGCTCGTTAACCCGTAAGATCACTTAGAGACATCAATGTATATTTTCCACCACAACATTTACCAAACCTAGCACAGCCTATTGTTATTAGGGTACCCTGTGCCCACTTAGCCACCCCTTAATATGAACTGGGGAGGAAAAAGGATTCCCCCCCCCCTCAGTTGAGTAGTCTGAAAATGTACTTCTGCAACTCTACTCCACAGGTAAAACACAGGGTATGTTCCACATCACTACTAAAGTTGCATAAACCCCCAAGACAGTGGTTTTAAACTGCCTCTCCTGAGTATGTTTGAACTTAAAACTGCCCTCCTGGAATAGGAACTTGGTTGCTTTGTCATGGTGGAAAAAATCCCATTGAGTCAAGAAAGCTAATACAATCACCAAAGTCAATTAAAAAAAAAAAAAATCAGGATCTTATTCCCTTCAAGCATTTGGTATAGCATTGTGTTTACAGCAATCGTAACACCAGTCTTTCCAAGCAGGACACATCGGTAGGCATGCTAAAGTTTTTCTCTTGTAGAGAGAAGACCTAAAGGTCTTACGGGCATAGGAACACTGCAAATGAACATGAAGTATGTCATGTCAGCTAGTAGTGTCATAATACTGAACAAAAGTTTACGCTTCCATGCCTCATAGTGAAACCAGAACAAACTTGGAAGTGTTTCGGGTCTCAGTCCAGTTTGCCTGAACATTTGGTTTTATTTACAGATTCTCTAGCAAGGGCAGCTTAATATCTCCATAGGCAGGCAGCAAAAACAAAAGCAAACACAAAAGCAAGCAGTCACCACATAGTACACACTTAGCATCTCCATTTTAATTAAAATGCTTTTCCAATAGGCAGGATGAATCCTTCCCCCAGGCAGATTATCAACTCAAACCTGTCAGATGCTAAATTGAGGTAGATGATTTACTTCTGCTAAGTGAGGTAGAACTTCAAACAAAAGATAGTGGCATCTCTAGTTGTGCATTTTGTACCACAGCAAACTGGGTTTCAAACTCCCAAGGACTCAAAGACCAAAGGTACAATATTTGTCTAACTCAAGTACCAGTGTTCCTTTTTTATACAGTTCCAAACTGTTTGTTAAATATATCTACTTTTAAATACCCTATTACCTTTTGGCACCATTTGGCTTACACTCCTTTAAAAAATAAACAAAACTTTGGCACAGTATTTTTTTAACCTAGAACTGAACAATGAAATCTTATGATCAAAGTTATGGCAAGATGAGCCTATAAACCTTCTCTCTTCAGAAATTAATTTTGGTTTAACTGTAACATAAACAGACTGGGCCCACTTTCCTGCAATTCCAAGGGAATGCCACATCCAAGTGCCTCGTTCTTTCTCCCACCTTGATTATGTCTGGCCCCAACACATATTAGTTTTCAGGTACTGCCTTCCTTCCCTTGCTTTCTTTAAACGTTTAAGGTTTATGGGCTTCCTTAAATAAGTTATATTTAAAAGGTACTAAATAAAAAGGAGTGAGTTATCTGAAGGACCTGTGTTATCGAGTACTGAATCGGCTTCAGTTTGCTACTGAAGTTCCTGCTTAAATAATTCTGAGAAAGGACAAGATTGCTCCTAGGCTGAACACCCAAACCAGCCATACTGACTGCTGACAACATTTTGTCAAACAAAAGGTTTACCTAGAGCCACTGGTTTAACCTGGCATAGTGAAAATCCTTTGGGAGTTCTAGCAGACAGTTTTGTCACCCACATTTGCTGTTCCCCAACGCAGAGGCACATGCTCACTTCAACCTTTCTCCAGGCTATTTCCCCTAGCTAAGAAGGTTACTCTGAATGCTTATTTGGTTTGCAATCCAGTTTCCAAGCCTTGCTTTTCCTTTCTGCATGTATGTTATGATACTTGGGCATTAACCTGAGAACATGCATGGAAAAGCACAGCAAGATTTGAATCTCATTTAAGTCCATTACTTTTTAAAGGCCCCTATGGGGCAGCTGATGTTGGCATTGTATATTAGCACTACTTCTTTTCATTGCATATAAACCACTCCATTTTATAAGCTACACTACCACTTTTCAATGAGACCAAGTGTGCTTAGCACTATCTATGACAAAGATAAGAAATTCTTTTTGGGTAGCTAAATAGTAGTGTTTTTAAAACGAAAAAGCTCCTCAATACATGAGGTCAAACACTTGAGGTTCAGTTTGCAAGCAAATCCCACTGAGTTAAATAGACAGCAACTTATAAAGAGTTCAAGTCACTTCTCTTCCTGCCTGACCTGGACTGGGGGTTTGTGCGATGGCTCCATACAAATCAGCAAAGGGCAACTTAAGTGTCTGACACCTTCTACGCTGTGCAGGCTGGAGAGGGGCAAAGGGTTCCTCCAGTCCAACACAATCCTGACTGCACACTTCTTTTTTTAATGTCTGGAAAAACAACTCCCTTCTAGCCCCAGAAAAGGGTGAACCTGACAGTCATTAAAGCACAAGAGCATTTCTAGGACACTCCAACACTGTCAGCCACTCTGGTCAAAGTATTAAGAGACCTGGCATTTTCATTAAGACATGATAGGATAAATGTGAGGACACTGCAAACTATACATTAAAGCTTTTTTAACCAGTTTTCTTTGGTATTTAGATCTTGAAGGGTATTAGTTTTCAAAGCCCATGTTGCTGAATTCTTGGGCTGAATAATACAAGACAAACATGGACATCTGTCACAGCTGTAGGCCACCCCCAGGAAGGGAGGCATGTTCACAAGCAGAACTTGCAGAAGTTGATGGTAAACTAGCTTTCTCTCATACACATATTTTGAGTGGCCACAGAAATTTAATGACAGACATCCACAAAAAACATCATCCTTTAAAGACTGTTTTTAAACCATGCCATCCTAAGATTAAGCCTAACTGAAACACACTGCTTTGAAGAGTTTGTTTCCCTGAGGCTTTGGCTGAAAGGCAGCACAGTTGTTTTATCTCATTTAATTTAGGTGTTTTTCCTCACCCTTCTTTAGAAAGGTTTTGCCATCTCATTAATCTTTGTCTCCTTCTGGTCCTTTAGTTTAAACCTCCTCTAAAGTGGCAGCTATATCTGTCTGCACACGTCATCAGTATTTCTACAAAACCCAGAAAGTTAATGCTCCTTGGAGGGAAAAGCAGCAAGAAGGAAAGTGCACCTTGTGATTCTCACAAACTTGTAAAGAGCCTTTCAATCTCAGGTCACTTTTGTGCAGGGTGGCTGGCAGAGATGAACCCTTTCCTTGGAGGATGGTTAAGGCTCTTCAGACTTTTTGACAATGACCATGTTTATGTTTCAGAGATCTCTTGCAAACAGTAAGGTGAATCCTGTGGCATTTCCAAGCCTTAAAGAGTACTGATACAAGAGTTTTTCCACTGCAGAGAGAAAGAAGAGCCCTCTGTTCCCTACTTTAATGATTCTTGTTTGCCAACAACAGAAGGTGAAGCTACACATCTGTAGAGGTCGTATCTGCATTAACAGCTAAACTGGAATGCAAGAAATTGAAGAATAAAACCAAATCCTTCCAGGGACTCAAAGTCACATTTTGCTGAAGAGATCTCTATCTTCCCCAAAGGTTTCTGCTTTTCACAAAACGCGTTTTTACATCCCCAAAAGGGCAAACTTTCCATGCCTCCAAGCTTTTAAGGATCATATACGTGGATTTTACACAGAATTCTTTGGTACTGCCCTGGGAAAAAAGCAGCAAAGTTTCATCTTGATGCAGTTTGCCCTTACGCTGGTACTGATAACTCTTCACTTGGATCTGTAGCAAGAAATCCTGTAGCAGGGAGCTACAGGCCCACCCTAAAAGCTACAGTAGACATTCCTAAATTCTTCAGTCCAGCTCTTTGGGGAAGCCAGAATAAAAAAAAAAAAATATATATATTTTTGTCACTGATAGAGTTATTGCAATCCTCTTTAAACAACAACAACAAAAAACCTCGATCAGCTGACTTCTCCAAAACACACCCTGAATCTCCAAAGCTGTGCTTATTTCTTACTTTTGGAAAAAGGTACCACTTCTGTTCTAACAAATTCAAATGTTATTTCCCTTAAAGTCTCTCTCTATGGGGAGGGGTAAAAAAAGCTAGTAATTTCAAAGAAAGTAAATCAAAAGGGTTTTGATTTTCCCTGTTTCAATGCTCCTTGTAACCTCTTGTTACCCAGATTAGGTGCACTGATAAGAAACACTAACTTTTTTAAAACTAATTTAGCTTTCAGGTGAAAAGGAATAAAAAGAAATACTCAATGACAGAATACATTAAAGGAAGCCTTGCTTTTTATCTAACCTTTACAACAACAGCACTAAGTCACTAAAATGAACAATTTGGTTTAAACTTAAAGAATTTTTGTGCATTTTCATCAGCTTCACTTTGTGCTGTTATATTACTGTCTTTCAGAAAAAAATATACAGAAATGCCAAAAAGATGCAAACTTGCTCTTCCCGGCGAGTGAATCGCGCTCACTTTCACAAAACGTTCAAAGTCATCTGGGAACAAGATGCTGTGCTCACCAGTAAATCAAACACACTGAGGTATAAAAAGGAGAACAGGAAAAAGTTCTCTGCTGCAGCAGCAATTCAAAAAAAAAAAAAAAACCCAACAAAACAAAAGTTCCGCCCTCCCATATCCCCACCCACAGAACTGTAGTATGGTCAAGAAAAACAAATTCTCTACAAACACCTACTACCATTTTCTCCACTTAAAAACTTACATAGCGCCTTTTTTGGCTTAGTCTAACAGAACTCACCACACAAACCACCTAATGTGCACAGCAACACTTGTTTGTGCATGAAACCCCATTGGGGGGAAAAGAGGTAAAATGTTCTGAACTATGAGTGTGTGGGGATGGGGAGAGGGCGAGAAACTGGGGAGGGAAAGGAGGACGATGAGGTAGATAGAATTCATTTTTACAGGCTCACTCCCTGCAGAAAAGATAAGTACATTCATCTGTAAAAAAATTAAAGATGAGGTAGGTTTGAATTAACGTTGTATTTTTCATTTTCTCTTAGAAGAATTTCCCTGAGACAGTTTCTTCCTAATTCAAACACAGATTAGAAGACGAGAATTCGATTGTTTCCAAAGTCGACCACAACAATCATGCCATCAGGGGTGACAGCTATACCTGAAGGACGGTCCATCTGACCAAAGCCGCTTCCCTGAGTGCCAAACTTGCATAAAAAGCTACCATTTGACTCGAATATCTGCACCCGGTGGTTTCTGGAGTCGGCCACGATGATGCGCCCTTCTTGATCCACCGCCACTCCCTGCGGGCGCAGGAACTGGCCATTCCCGGTGCCCTCCGAGCCCAGAAAGCGTGCTGACTGGCAATCTGGATGGATGACCAGAAGGCGATGGTTGTTGAAGTCTGTCACTACCAAGTGGCCCTCGTGATTGAAAGTCACACCTCTGGGGGAATCAAAGTGCTTCCAGAGTGCCCCTTCGAAGCCATACTTGTTAAGGAACACGCCGTCGGGCCCAAACAGCTGAACGCGATGGTTCCTCGTGTCAGAGACCAGAATCTTGCCCTCTGCGTTGACGGCCACATCCCACGGGTAATTGAATTGCCCGTTCTTCGTTCCTTTCTCCCCAAACTTCAGAATGAACTGCCCCTCAAATGTGAAGATCTGGATGCGATGATTGTCCTTGTCAGCCACAACGATCCTACGCGAAACGTCGCAGGCCACGCCGGCAGGGCGATCGAACTGTCCTGGCCGGCAGCCCAGCGTGCCAAACTTGTGATGGAAGGTCCCACACGGCTTGAACACCTGGATGCGGTTATTACTGCGGTCGGCAACAATGATGTAGCCTTCTTTGTCGACGCTGACCCCCCAGGGGCGGCAAAGCTTGCCGTCGCTGTCTCCCTCGCTGCCAAAGGAGAGCCCCGGCAGCCCAATGCCTATGTAGCTGCGCCCAGACTTCACCACCACTTTGAAGGGGCTGTTCTCAATGTGTTGGTTGCACATCATCACGGACACCAGGTGCTCTCCCTCGAGCTGTGGACGGTAGCTGACCAGGTAGGTCCCATTTTGCTGATCGCTGACATCTGCCCCGAAAAGGTTTCCATCTGGGCCCATCACCACTGCAGAGATCATGTCGCCTCCTGAAAGGCGAGGCTCACCATCGTGGTCGTAGCCGATCACGGTGAAAGAGGCCACTTTGCCCTGCAGCGCACGCTTGAGACCTTCCCCAGTGGCTTTGGTCAGAGGAGCAAAAGCCCCACTGCTGACAAAGCCCATTGATTTAATGGCCATATACAATGCCTGGTCAGGGGGAGTGAACATGATCCTGTCGTCTTCCTGTGGCTGGAGAAGGCCTCTCACATTCTTCAGCTCCTGCACCTGAGCCAGCATGCGGTCCCGAGCCAGAAGAATATCCATGGTACGACCCTCCTCCAGGACCTGCTGAACAGCACTAATGGTGTTATCCAGCTTGTTTAGGTTCTGACGTAACTTTTCAACTTGCAAGTAGAGTGACTTAGCCTTGACTTGACGAATCTTTTCCACCTTGCAGGGGACAAGGGAGAGAGAAAAGCACATTTACATTAGGAAAGACAGCCCACACCACAGACATTACCTAGTGTCACCCTTCTACATAAAAACAGCTGACCAGGTGTTAGATCACGTTGACACCGCTGCAGAACAAACCTCCAAAAGCCACAATGTAGACAAGTAGAAATGAGGAAAAGTAATTAATTATCCAAATTCAGGATTATTACTATTTCCTACTCTCCACGCAAAACCATACATTCTTATCCTGCAGATCTGCTGCAGAGTGCCAGTTGAAAGGGAGAGTCACTTGCTTACTAATAAATATTTGCTTCCTCAAATGCTATTCTGTTTTCTAGTTGCAAGGTATTTGACAGATCAACTGAAAGCACATCTCATTTAGCCCCCAGGGAGAACAGAGGTTACCACAGGCTCTCAAGAAGGAGCAGAGGCTGAGGCTTCGCTAACCAGAATTGAGACCAACCTCAGAAAGTGGACTATTATCACACAGAGTTGAGGCTCAGAGTCGGCATCAGCTAACACATGTGGGCTCCTGTCATTCCCCTGCCTGCCAGCAATGTTTTCATCCGACTAGCAATACCAGACATTTATCTCCAGGGATTTTCAGGGTCCTAATATTTTAATATTTTCTTGTAAATACTGGCAGTCATACTGAGCTCATGCTCTACAACAGGATGCTTTGTAAATGTCACTTCAAATGACACAGAAGGTTGCTGCCAGTCCCTGTTTGGGGGACTGAAGTTTGTGCAAAAACGATTGGCTTGTAACTCCTTTATATAAGCCTCTGTTTATCTTTACTTGTGAAAAACCACTTTGGACCATCTGGCAGAGACACCTGCTTTGTGAAACTAATGAAATGTATTTGCTTTTTTGTTGCAAAAATACATTTCCTGATGTCTGAATACCTACTTGGCTGCAGAACAATACCTGAAATGTATTTTAATGAAGGAAGACTCAATGTCTGAAGACTCCTTGGCTATGCACTGTCTAGATAACATATGTACAAGCATACTATTTCATTTAAAGCTCAGGCATGCAGGTTTTACCAAACTATTTAAAAAAAAAAAATTAGAGAGCCTTCCTCCAACAGATTTGCAAGACAAATTACTAATCTTAGGTCTCAGCTCAATCCTTAGAATCAGCTTTGGTATCCGAAATTGTTCATTAACACACTTGATACAAGGGCTTGGATAGCTTGTTTTGCTAGAATCATTTACCATCACCACCAAGTTTCCATCTTAAAATAATGTTTTATAACTTGAAGAAAACTTGCTATCAGTGCAGATATTACAATGAAGTGCATTTATACAACCTCTTGGGATAAAAATAGCTTAGGGGCAGCTCTTACTCCTCCTATACTAGGAATACCTCAAAAGAGAAAGCTGCCAAGCTTCTTGGAGAAGGTTAATAGTGGAAAGTGAACTTGTCTCCCTCAATACAAAACCTCAGAAAAAGCAGCATTAGAAGTACAGTAACTCTATAAAGTGTATTTTTAATCTTGCCACTGACACTTATAAGAAGAACTGCAGAAAAACAAAACTTCTCCTGTAGGGGATTAGTCTCACTGTAGCTAGAGCAGTTCCACACCATAAATCCTTACCAGATTAGCCATTTTGCTGACAAGAGATATTAAACCAGAAAATTACTGTTTCAGTTAATGTTGATGGAGAAGAGGGCAGAAATGCTTTAGCAGGATGACACTGCTTCTGGGCAGCATGTGCCTCATCAAGGACATGTACAAGCCGTCCTGCCTGGCCCCGCTAGTACAGGCAGCAGCCACGCAGCACCTGGTTTCCAGCCACACTATCTGGTGTGACTGCCTATTATAGGAGCATTCTCAGTTTACTCATAAACCTCTCCCATCTTGACCACACGTTTTTTTGCTCCCCTTTAATAGTCCTAGCAATCATGTGGTCACAGGACAAGTCAGCTTGACTCACTTATCTAAGAGACCTAATCCTACAGCAGAGTGTTTCTGTTCAATTCTGCAAGTGGGACCCACAGGGCCTATCCAAGCTAATCTGTGCTAAACAAGCAGAGAAGAGCCACGACCACTAAGTTACCTTTCCAGAATAAGGAACTTGGCTGTTACTTCCTTTCCTCCTCTCAAAATACCACACATGCATCATGGCTGAAATTAGGCCATGAGCTTGGCATTGTGCAGATACTCTTGCTGGAAAGTATTCTTTTGTTATGCTAGTTTAAAAAAAAATAATCAGAGGGAAGACGCTACCTTGATTAAGAGTAAAGGTTTGTAGTTATGGGCACAATGAAAGTTAGTCTCACAGAATTTCTACTACTCTTTTTTTTAAAAAAGGGCAACATACACAGCTTTGCTCCTGTCCTTTATGAGAAGTGGACTGGAAAACCCAAACACTATATACCTAATTCTACAGCAACATATTAAAGATGTTTTGAAGAGTTTCTTTAAACATGGTGTTTAAAGGGGATCTCCTCCCTGGCCAGCTGGTGAGCCAGCAGGGGGAGTGCCCACCTCATGTGTGGGGCTGCTCTGAGGATACAGCAGCCCCTACAAAAACCTCCAGCACAATATCAACCAGGGCCAGAACCCAGCACCCTGCTACCTACAGAAAAAATAATTCATGGTAAATTGTAGTGTTTCGATCCAGTTTTCCTTGGATATCAGATTCTGACCATATACTAGTTTAAGTACTTTTTCAGTTTGAAAAGGCACTTGTCAGCAGTACAAACCACAAATGTAAGGGTGCATACCTTCCAGAGCAGCTCACACTCCCGCTCTTCCAAGGCCTTCTTATGTCTAGTAGTCACGACTTTGACTTCAGACTGTACCACCTTCGCTTTCATCTCAACCTGCTCCGCCACAGCCTGGGCCTGTTCAATACTCAGCTGTGGAGAAAAAAAAAAGACAAACACACTTAAGGCTCGACCAAACCAATTAAAAATGCATCAGAGGACTGCTGCTTACATTTCACTACACCTTCAAGGGAAGGCATAAAGTGACAACTCTTACTTTCTTATCAGGCCTTCATCTGTTTCATACACTGGAGCCTAAAGACTGACATTAGTTTTTAAATACATCTATTACATGGAGTTTACACCTTCAATGTATCATGCATCAACACCCTAGGACTAAATTCCCTGTGCAATTCCAGCAAGCAGCTAGTATGGTAAACAAGAGACTGGCACAGAAATTCATACTAATGTTTTACTACATATAGAAAACCCGGTTTGTCTACTCCCTCCAAACAGTTCAGACTCTCACTGTGTGATGGGTCTGCTTCCAGTAACAAATTACACTGTAGGGAACAGTCTATGTTGTCTATGCATCTGAAATACCCCCAACAGAACGTGAAGTTAATCAATTTTAAAAGAAAAATCAGACAGTTATCATTAAAGAGCAGTCATACAGTTGTTTACAACTCAGAGACCAAATTCTTTCTAGTGTAACCTCGCAATACTAGTATTTGAAAAACATTCTGTAGTAGTATTTTGCAAATATGCATAATGCACCTGGAAAGGAATACATCTCTCTTCTCCTCTCAAATTAAGAACGGTTTCCTCAAAAAATCCTTCCCAAACTACTCGCAGTTTCATAGAATATTACAGAAAGAGGCATAAAATCAAATAAAAAAAGCAGGTAAATCTTATGTTTTTCTTACACATCTGAGGAACTAGTCCATTTCATAACCGGGGGTAGACTTCAACCTGCCTTCTCACAGTTTCTGGCAGGCAAATTTGACTTAACATTTAAAGTTGACAAAAAATTAAAATCTCATTACACATTTAGCAAATGAAGGCAGAAATGGCCCCAGATTAAGGTTTCGTAAGAGCCAGTAAACCTCAGGCCTAGCTGGAAGAGTCCACATGTAAGAATACTGTGCCTCTGTCACCTCTGCTTTGCCATTCAAATACAGAACCTGCTTCTACTGCAGGGAAAAGGTATGCATTTCTTCCAAAACAGACCTGGATTCCCATCAAGTAGGGCAAAATCCCCTCATTCTCTTACAAAGAGAAAGATGCATCTCCCTGAGAAGTGTTGTGCTATCCAGTCATATTCCAGTTCTAACAAGGATGTCTGTGAAAGCATGAAAGTCTGGGTTACTTATTTGTGCTTTGTGTATAGCAGTACCCATTAGAACCATGATCTGTGTATATGCTTCCTTCATACCTTACAGACAAGAGCAATCCCAAATTCCCTTGTGATTCTCCACTAAAACCAGAGTCCACCTTTCAAGAACTCCACCATAGCAGGAGAGGTAGCAATTCCCCATGGATGCTGCAATCTTTCAACTTTAGGAACCAGTTATGGGTAGGGCAAGTAGCTAAACTCAATAGCACAAGGTTGTCCATCAACAATTTATGTCATCATCTGAATTTATTTTTACTTGCCCAAGTATCAACAGCTCAGATCAGTGAGAGATGCCCAAAACACTAAAGCTCTAATATTGTCCAGGATATTAGTAAAGCTTTGGTAAAATTCAGATGATTCTGGACTCTGCTCATTTAGGCTAGAACAGCCTAGGAGGATGACCAGTTGACCAAATATGCAGAGGTATGGGGGGGGGGGAATAGCAATAGACAAGTTATCTATATTTGAAGCAAAAACAAAGAGCATTAAGTATAACTTTTGGGAGCCTACTTTACATGGAAATCCCTTGTTCACTTTGATTCCTGTAAGATGTCAGAGTTCCGCCACGAAAACTCACTCCTGCTGTTCTACAGGCATTTCCTGTGTGGAACTTGTCTCAGAGAGGTCAACTTTTTAGGAAACATGCTAAGCAACAGTGTTTCTTGTTCTGGTCAAACACCACAGAATCTTTTTAATAACTTCTTGTAAAGAAAAACTGCTTTTATGATGCACTCTCCTCATGGTATGTCATGATTTTTCCAGCGCTAGTGAATAAGATGGTCAACCAGTTCACATGTTTGGGAGATAGAAAGCAAGGTCTGTGTTTAAGTCAAGAATTGTGCTGAGTTATTGAATCTGAGATGGAGAACAACTGCCTTGTTTATTGCTGTTGGCCAATACAGTAAATCGCCTATTTGCAGCTGTGCCTATTCACTTGTGGTTTCTCAGGGTTCCAAAGACAGCCAATACCACCCCTCATTTTATTAGAGATGTCACCAGTGCCTTGTGTTTGTTAAAAACAAGTAGAACACTTTGCAATGTATCTTGTAAACCTTAGGGTTGAAAATGGTACTTCTAATTCCTCAGAGTAAAATTTAAGTAGCAACAGTGCTTATGCAGGTGATATGGTTCCAGAGGGCCACAACACAAGGAAACTTTGCACATGGAGCTTCCAGTGGAGCAGACAAAACTGTTCTCATGAAGGAAAGCAGTGTGGACATCCATTACTAGCTATTGCTACCAGCACATTTCAGTTTTGAGTAACAAGTGAAGGGCAAAGTTGTATTGGAACCCAGGCATCCTTTGCAAGCTCCCTTTAGGTGGGCACCTCCGTGAGATCCCCTTCATCTACACTTTATTGCCTGAGAGAAAAAGTAGTAATGATCTTACTACAGTGACTCTGACACAGCTACTGATGCTACAACACAAATCTATGAATAAACCAACTGCAAGAGTCAGAAGAAGTAAAGTAGCATTGTAGAACTTGGCTGCACTTCTGGATGTCTGTCTGGGCTGGCCAGAGGGGCCCAAATCAGGATTTGCCATTCTGTAGAATGGCAGTTTCAGTCAGTTTTCACACTTCCTGTCTGCTGTTGGACATTAGGAAATGGACCCTCAAGTTACAAAAAACTTCCTACAATTTCATGTTAACTTAAACATTCCCATGGAATATTTAGTGTTCTAGAAATATCGCTGCTCCAAGTTTTCGCTACTGGTTCTTTAAATTAAAAATTACGATCGGAAACATATAACACTTCAGGAGAAAGAAAAAACTACTACAAAGCTTGTGTTCTGACAGACTACAAACAAGAACAGAGTGACTTTAAGGGTGCTGATGCTCTCACTTCATGGTTTCCACTGTCCAATACTCAAACTAAATCAGTACGTCCACAGTTACATCCACACAGCACAGAGTTATTTGAAGAGGTTAACTTAGGTCTCTGAAACAGCAGAGCCTCTTAATCCAGATGCTGAGCCATGATAGATTACATCAATTCAGTTCTGAAAATTATCCAATTGAACAAACTGCAGCACAACATGCCACTGTACCAGCACCATGAGATATGTAAAGGCTGCTTTATAGTAACTGTATTGCCATGTTGGCTTGTGTGAACATTTTTGAAAAGGTCCCTAGGATTTTTTATTCCACCCATCTGAAGAAGAGATGGATGCATAATTTCTCAGGCATTAATTCCTATATTTAAGTCTCCTATTTTAAGTTTTCCAACGAAGGTGCAAACACTGGAGAAAAAATTCAAACTTAAAAGCAAATTTTGTTTTCTTCTGAGGAATTCTTCAATATTTCAGGGGTGAATGGACCACAGGTATTGGCTAAAGAATCTTAACTATACACTTCCCTACATCACTAGGGAGGATTTACACTTCAAGGAATTTAAGACTAAGTTATCCCTGCTTAAGGGGGGGAAAAAGCAGAGATGCCTATTCATTAACAAACTCCTCTCCGGCTTTTAAAAGCACATTAAATAATAATAAAAAGAAAAAACAAAACAAAAAACCAAACCACTCAAGGAAACCTTTTGGTATGTCTCAAGTTATCCCTCTTCCACCAAATGGAAGGTGTTCCAGCCATAAATGGTTTGTTTTCAGTTCCTTATGGTAACAAAAAGATACAATGGGCTTGTTTCACTAAGTTTCCAGTTACTTATCACTGTTTCAGAGCAGGATAAAACCAGGACATAACAGCAGTCTTCCTTCAGCATCAAGAATTGGATATAAATTTCCTAATGTTCTTATACTAGAAAAATTAACTGGAAGATCCTACAGAGTATAGTTACAGTAAAGACACTAGTATTAACAAGCTCAGCAGTGCATCTGCAGTAATACTGGTGCAGATATAGCACAAATCACAGTAGCTGGACCAATTTACATGTTTCAGCCTAATAAGCATAAAACACTAAACCATTCTGAAAGTTCCCAACAAAGACAATTTTAAAAGAAGCTTTGATGGAGGGAGGGCTAGAGGCCAGGTGACCTCATGTCAGATACCACTAAACAATCATTTTGGTTTGTATGGCAAGAACAGACTTTTTGCCTACAGTTCTAGGCAGAACAATAGTTCGGACAGCGAAACACATCAAATTCATCTTCCCCAATAATCATCTGCTCATATGCTGCACTAAGGAACCCACTGAAATACAACACAAAACAATAACTAGAAGTATGAAGAAATTCAGCCTCTATTGATAAAAATCCCAGATTTAGAAAAGCACAATTGACTCCATTTTGTTTACAAAGTTTCATTTCAGATTCTCAAACCCGCAAACCTGACTTCAAAGCCACACACAAGGGGGCCTGAGCTAACTCAAAGTGACAACCCAAAACCGATCCCTTGCAGCACAGCGGTGCCATCCTTCTCAGGTATCGACCTCCCAGCAGCACAGATCCATATGGCAACCCACAGGGAAGCTTCCACTGAAGGGCAGAGGCTCAAGGCAACAGATCAGCTTCCTCTTGTGGCTGGCTGAGTTTCTTACAGTATCCCCTCGCCCCCCATAAAGGCGCTAATCTACTTCATACCACCTCCTCCACAATTTGGGAGGGAAGAGGCATTGCCTTAATGTCTGACCTGCCTTACCACCCGCTCCTAAGCTTTTCATGACGGTAGATAAGAGAGTAGCTCCCACTATGTTCTGCACATGACCAGTCTCACTGGTCAGTGAGAAGCTTGCACTGTCAAACATCCCAGCAAAACCAATTATAGGCTCAGCTATAGAGGAATTTGTTTGTTTTCCAACAAAACCACTTTTAAGACAACTGAGATGAATAAATCAAATCTTATTGTAATATGTTCACCTGGAAAATTAACCCTAAATGGGAGTGAGCACTCAGTGCTTTACTGTTAGGCAAGTGCATTAGATTACACGCATACATACATACATATATACAGTTACACACGTATAGATGTATTTTAAGAACGTGACATTTTGAAGAAGCCATCTATCTTTCATCATAACAGATTTACGTTCAGTTTGTGACCTAGTCCTTGGAAAAAAATCTGAAAGAAGACAGCTAAGTGTGCACTTTCACGAGGTAAAACAAGGCAGCAGGACATGCTCCCCGCATAGAAAGGCAGCAAGCAGTCCTGATTCCTCCCACCTCATTAATCCAGTGTCAGCTTTGGCTTTCATATCATCCTATGAATCCATCTGAGTCTCTGAAAAGGCTGGAAAAGTATCCCAGCAAGGAGGATAGCTTTCCACTGAGATAAGAAAGAGGTCCTACAAGCAACTGAGTTGGGTGTTTCTGCTTCATTCCCTGGCACCATCACCAGTCCTTGTAGCACTACAACCAGGGGGCTGACCCAGCCAAAAATTAATCCCATGGAAAGGTTACCCATTCAGCTGGATCAGCTCACCACACAGGCACACAACCACAAATTCTTGTGTTAGGGACAGGTTTAGAAATGCATGATTCTGACCATCGTGGCACAGGAAAGCAGAGAAAGTTTTCCATTGCTACAGAATTTCACTGAGAAAAAAAAAAAAGAGCAAGCCACTCGCTATCAAGGCTTGCTATTTCTTACAGAGGACTTCGACTCCTTTGAAAAGTGAGGTTTGGACTTTTCTGGAGTGACAGACTACATCAGGCTTCAGTGGATCAAGAGGCTGAAATGTATCCCAACTCACAGCAAATTTTTTAAGTCTGAAAAACAATCTTTCCTCCAAAGCCACAGGAAGAGTTTAAATAAACATTTCTTCCTAAAAGCCTTCAACTTTGGTTAACCAGATACTCTCCAGCCAGTTGACTCATGGCTTGATTTCCTCTCTCCTGCAACGCCCTTCAAATTCCACCTTTTCCCCTTTACTCTCAACTATCCCTCCTCATCCATCCTCAACATCTCATGTCAGGGGAGCTATCACTTTCAGAGCCTATTAAGAGTTTCTAGTACAGCATTAGGAATCAGTCAAACTAAGAAGTGTTACTACAACATATTACTTTTCAAGCCTCTTAGAGCTCCAGTCTGAGAGGAGCTCTAAAGTAATATGTTCCTCATATTACAGCTTGTACTGGCATTTAATTCTCTGTTGACTATTTCCATACTTTAAGAAAACCACACAAGCCAATTTCTTTTAATTTAGAGTCTAGTTAACTTTAGAGTTTGTTTCAAATTCATGTTGACATGCTGTCTTCCTCCTTAGGATAAACTTATAGCTTCACAGTCCTGTTGTCCCAACAAGGAAAGTTCTGCTTTATGTAAACTTGATGCAGTTTCATTGCATCAACCCTTTGAATTGGGCACCTTTGATTTTAAGTCACGTGCTCTTTTAGTTGCTGCTGATGTTGCTTCAGCAGTAGCTGTCTAGAACTGAACAATCTTCCCATTCCTGCATATGCACATACAGATTACCACCCCCTCAAATTTATAATCTGTTTGCTGACTACCCTTCTTCTTTACAGTGATCCAGATTAAAAAGACCACTAAACCAATAAAATAACTCAGCTCTTGAAAGCATGGTTCATTTTACAGATCTTTACAAGATGCCCATTTAACACTTCCAAGATAGCCTCTTCACCTGGATGGGCTGTGTAGTGAGACCAGGGCGAAACTGTACAAACTTAAATTCAGCAGAACTGCTTGTTCCAGTTACATGAACATAACCAGTACCATCACCTTTTACCTGCCCCATCAATGCAATAATCAGCTCACCACAATGGCAGGAGCCTCCACCATAAAAGCCAGAAGAAAATGGGGAAGGACCTCACAAAGTAAACCCAGTAGGAAGGAAACCAGGCACAGGAGCATTCATGCAATACTAGCAGAGTGGTACTCAATGCTATCCCTGCTCATTTTTACTCCAAGGCACAGACCCTTCTTCAGTGATTTAGCCTCACCTGTTAGATGATTAAGAGCCCTGGAGGTCAAAAGCAATAATTTAATTACTAACAGACAAGCCCTTGTCTAGGACAGCCTGGAGAAATTCAGAACACTGCACCACTGCACTGAACTCTGATGATCTTTAAACTAGCATAATCCCTTTCTTCTTGCTCATTTTGGGGACATGTGGGATATTTTGGGGACAGTATGGATACTGCTGGTGAGCCTTATGATTCAGATTAAAACAAATCTTGGAAGAAATTAAGTTTTGCAGGACTCTGCTTTAAGGTAGAGTTTTAAATTAACCACCCACCTGCAAAAACTTGGTGTTTACTGTTCTGTTGTAACAAGTTAACATTGCAAGCTAAACGGAGACACCAACAACTGTTTACTATCTATACCATCAAGTATTACTTCATTCCACAGAGGTAAAGATTAATGAGCAAAGGGTTAGCTGCTCCTGTCCCATGGAACAAGTTTACTTCCCTCATCTAGTAGAAAGCAGTGATGGGTGGACAGTGAGCTTTGGTTTATTTTAATTATTGTTTATACTGTGCATGTGCCAGAAAGTTAGTCTACTTCCTATCCATGACATTCTACAAACGTTTACTCAAAAAAATCTTATTAGTTAAAGCACATAAAACTGTTGAGTTTTGTTATATCCAGCTCAAGTTTAGAACATGAGATTCACAAATCTACAAGGCAGTAGATACGGAGTGAAGTTTCCCACTATGCTTTCCAGATCCAAAGTCTACCTAAACAAATAAAATTACTGCTAGTATCATAGTAGTTACTGCTAGGTATTACTCAGCAAAAGTATCTACATGCCACTGCAGTTCAATTCCCTGTGTAAATTCCTTTTCTAGTTTGAAGCACTATACTACCCTCATTCCAGATATTTATATTTGCATTATTAAACATAGCTGAGGTAGAATAGAATAACAGGCATACTATACATCTGTGTGTGCAGAATAATCCTTGAACAGAGATAGCTCTAGGTGGTCTCTGCACATGCAGGTTAGAAATTTCACACTAATTCCAACAGCTGATTAGTATTTTGTATTTGGTGGCAACACTTAAGACATAACTAGTCAAAGGTAGTTAAAGTGCTAGATGCTGTACAGGCAGGAAAGATGCTAAAAAGAAGTCTTTGTGATAAAAACAAAACCAGGTTTGGCACCGCTACACAAGACCAGAGCTTTCTTCATAATGCTTCACACCCAAGTGCATTTGTACAGAGCTTCATATATATTGTGATTTACATGACAGGATTATGCTGCAAGAATGCAAAACTCATAACAGCACTTTATTTTCAGCTCCACCACCACTTCTGTCAGAGATCTGAGAAAACAGAAGGGGTGAGAAGACTGACAGCAGAAGCAGAGAGCTTTTTGCCTTGACACCTTGCCCTGTAACAGACAAGCTGGGGGGGAGGGGGGAGAAGGAGGGGGAAATAAAGTACTCAAGTTGGGAGTATCTTACTTGAATAGCCTGTCGTCCTTGCTGAGCATCTGCCAGGAGCTGAATGGTGAGAGTCCTGGAATCCTGTAGGGCATCTTGGAGGTAGATAAAGCTGTGACCCACATGTCGTCCCATGGTACATTCACGACATATGGGGACAGAACAGGTATCACAGTAGAAATGCAGTACCTTTAAGGAGAAAAAAAGAAATCTGTGTCATTATTTAATGAAGAATTAAAAAGAAAACAGAACCAGAATGTAAAAAAATCCAAAAGCTCAACTATAAAGGAGATGGTTAGAGGCAGTAGCAATAGGCAAAGACCTCACAATAGTTCCTCCACAGAGGAAGAGCTATCCTTCCCAGTAAACTCCAAATCATACCCTAACAGTAAGATGGAAGTATCCTTGTTTTCTTTGCAATACAATAGTAGGAAGAGTGTCCACAACAGCTCCTCTTAAGAGCGGAAGCCATCTGCCAACACTTGCAGATTGGAGATGCCATCTAAGGCAAGTTTCAGGTGAAGACTTTTCCTGCATAAACAAACACCACATTCTCTTAAGTGGGTCATTCAATAATCAATACACTGGAGAACCACAGCACCAGCACTCCCACTCCCCAATAAAGAGAAAACAAAATCATGCATGCAGAAAACCATCCTCTATGTTTTCAAAATATGCAAATCCCTTATGTCCAGGGCAGCAACAATATTAGGCAAAACTGCCCCCCTGCCACTCCCAACAGCAAAGCAAAAAACCTTTGCTATGATGGTGTTTCCATGCTAGTGATGCTTCAAGATGCTCGAGCTGGAAGAGACTGGAACCTTAGCATGCCCATCATTTGAATGCCACAGTGAACTGTGGGTAACCACTAATATCCCATTCTATTCACAAAGCATTTACAAACCCTACAGTCAAATCACAATGAAAGTCTTACACCAAGATGTTAGCCTAGAAAGCTGGATTCATTCATCAGCTGTAACTGTTTCCATTCCATCCAGTAGAGGGAAGTAGCACACAGAATTAGCATCTTCCATGGACATGCATTTTCTTACAGGGGAGCAGAAGCCAGCTGTATTGTTTTTTGTTTTCAAAAATCCAAATGAATGAGTACAACACTTCAACACGAGAAAGTTCTGTACTGAAGTCTTGCCCTTAACTACATACACTACTTTTCTCAACAGCATAATGTCAGAAAATCTAGATTATCGTTCAAGAGTACAATGTTACAAGGTTTTGTTCTGCAAACAACTTTTCCATCACCGGATATTTCAAGTCTACCTCACAGAAAGGAGCAAGAGCAGAACAAAGATTGGACATGTGTTCGATATGCCTGTCTTCTCCCAGCTGTCATCCAGCCACTCCCAATTCCAGCTAGCAGTTTGTGATATGGTGCATAACATCCCCCTTTCTGTTCTCCCTCAAAAGGAAGGGGAAGGACAGGACAGGTGATTCCCTTGGACTGCCTGTGCTGCATAAAGTGACATTTTAAGTTCCTGTAAGTGCAACAGCTGAAGTGGTATATGGATTAATTTCTCAAAGGGTTATGTGTGTGTTTGTGCACATGTCAGATTTTACTAAAACTCCTTGTTTTTCTTTAAGTTTTACTGTAGGGAAACTGAATGGACTTATGTTTTGCTTCTGTTCAAATAGTAAACCCTCAAGCAGTAAGTATCTCAGAATCTCTGACTTTACTAAGTAAAAAGCTGCCTTGGCTCCAAAATGCATTGCTTAAATGCATCATCTTCCTCAACCAGAGGCCTCCTTGTCTTTATGTGGCAGTTGTCTAAATCTGTATACAATGTTCACTTGCACATGCAGTTCTGTAATTTTTCTGTTAAAATTACAGGGAACTTTTATTACATATGCCCGAATAACTCCACTTAGACAACTGAGAAGTTGAGAGAGAATGAAAACCAAGACAGGGTATCAAGTTAAAGTCATATGAATCTGATATACTTTAAAAACATACAGCAGGGATTTGGGGCCTCAGTCAAGTAGAGCAGCTGAAAGGAAAATGGTGACCATATGACAGAAGACCAGAAGCAAATCAAATCTGTTATTAGTCCTCCACAATAGTCAATACCAGAAGCAAAAGCTTGGTCACTCCTGCTGCAAGGAGCCACCCCAGACACTCCTGCTGAAAGGTAACAGCATCCACTGGGACAAAGAAAAACCAAGTTTAAGCTGTTCATTTGCCTCTTGTCACCCACCAAAATGTGGTGGGAAACATCGTTCTTAAATTTAGAATGAAGAGTGACAAGAGCCATAATCTCATTTCAGAAATATGTAGATTACATAGGACATGGCAGGGGAAGGTCTTGGGTAAATACTACAGAGCCATTGATAAAGCCTCACATTTGTTTCTTTGTAAAACAAAACCAGTAAAAACAACCTAGATTTAATCTAAGAGCAAAAGAGTTAACAGGTTTGGGCAAAAAGAAGCATACCGTGATGGATGGACCTCCATCATTACACTGTTACCTTAAACATATGCAAAAGCACAAATGTGTTACCCCTACTGCTCTCAGTGGGGTAGGGAGCTAGTCACCAGAAGAGAATTTAAAGTCAGCCAGCTTCAAAATGAACTAGCAACTCCTCAGAATCTCCTTTCTGCACACAAAGACTACAACAGAATCCCCAAACTTGGCAGAGGTACAAGGGCAATCTCACATACTTGTCAGGAGCATCCAACAGGCTGTACATCAGCTTTACCCAGCAAAGGGGGCACGCTCCCAGAGAATAAAACTGATAAGTCCCCAGATGTGCAGGGCACAACAGGGAGGGGGATTTGTGCCAGCTGAGCTAAGGGGTTTGGGCACAGCATCCAGCTTGCCTGTGCTTCCAACCACAACCAGGCATTTACTGTTAAGCTCAAGCCTGCTCACATCCCAGTCCCTAGGTCATGGCCACAAAGGTCACATACTGCTAGATTAAGTTTCTGTGCCTGTTTCTAAATGGGGGGAGGGGGAAGGGAAGAGGGAGGAGAGGAAGCCAAATCTCCCCCTTTAGCCCCCACCCACCAAACAAGCAACTCCCTGTAAAAATCATACCAACAATATATGTAGGGCAATCCACAAATGTGTTCTCAGCTCAGATCTGATGCACGTACAGCGTACCTAAAATGTTGGCAGAGTTTCCCCTTCTTCCAATTTCAGCAATGTGAGAAGGCCACCCTACATTTCATTTGCACTGTTACTATAGCATCATCCTGCTCTTCCTATGCTCATTGTAAGACAAATAACAGGACTCATATTTAAGTGTGGAAAGGCAGGAATAGTAGGAGGAAATGGAAGAGTAATACTAGGCCTTCCTTAGCAGACATCAACTTTAAATAAAAAAAATAATCCCCAAATACCCTAAAAAAAAAAAAAACCCCACCCAGAAAAGACAAACAAACAAACCCCACATAACAGTACTTCAGAGGAAAGTCCTGTAAGTTCCCCCCTCCACATCTGAAGAGGCAAAGATGATACAAACCAAAAGATCTATCAAGCTGTAAATTAACTGTTGTCCTGTTAATTTCACTATTTACCCAAACGTATGAAAAAATGGTTTATAAGCAAATACCTTCAAATAATGCTTGTTTTTTCCAAACCATGCAAATGTTCTGATGGGCAGCAAGGAAAGAAAGGAGAAAGCAGAGACAGACTTCTCCTTTCAAAAAAATTAACAGTGTGAATTGCATTTCATGAACTCTTTCTTTCTGTGGTATAATTAAGTAATTAAGTAAAAATATAATTAAGATAAAAACCGCTGCCTTTCCAACACCCATTTTGTTAACGATCCAGTAAGGGGAAGAAGATTAATAAGCAAGTTAAGTAGCTTTTTTTTTAAACTGCTCCACTACATTAATTAGTATTTTAGAATTTCCAACAGAATTAAATGAAGATAGAAGTCAGAAGGAAGAGAGGACTAGTTTTAGAGATAGTTAAAAGTGATTTATTTTAAAATAAATCAGCTGTGGGTTGATTACTTCCCAAACAGGAAATATTTCCTGAATTGGTGGCATACAATTTTAGACACAAAACAATAAAGGGAGCCTACTTCAATTTAAACAGAATCAGTGAACCATGTTACAGGGCTATTCATCTTTTACAGCCACAGCAGCCCAAGAAATACAACAGCAAGGCCATAAATGTGATTGCTTCAGGAAAGGCTGTACAGTGCACCGTAAAAACATTTTACAACAGCAGGAATTCCTGGGTGTCGCTCTCCCCATTTTTTGGTCCATCTGCTTTCAAAGGGGGCAGGGGGATGGGCGGAGATGTTGTTAAACGTCCCCCGGGACTGCACAGCAATCAATCATCATCTGATGAATGGCCACTAAAGTTAAACCCTGACCCCACTCCACAATTCCCACACCAGCCCTTCTCTCCTTACTGTTGACCAGCTTCCAGCATGCCCCCCCACCTTCCAGCCCTCACCAAAATTTCCCAAATACCAAGCCCAGACAAAAGCAATGGAATGTAGTAGGCACCATGACAGAGGAGAATTCAGCAGAAACAGCATCTGAGGAGGCTTATCCTTAACCTGTGTTTAAATAAGTGTTCTTTCAGCAATACTCACAGTGCCCTTCTCCTCCCAGCTAGAAAACACTTAAATTCTCTCATTTTCAGAGCTTGCATGCAAGCAATCGACAGTAATGCATGGGGAATCTAGTCACGTAAAAAACATTTGTTTCTGTCATGACTTTTCAGTGTCTTGCGAGGATTTTATTTAAGCCTACAGTGTTAAGAATTTGTGTAAGGCAACAACACATAAGGTCACATTACTTTTAAAATGCAAGTCTCATGCTCTAAAAAGCTACCCCATAATCTTAATCAACAATAAAAAAAAAGCCTACAGACAAAACAGTGGCCTCTTGGTTTCTACTTTTGGAAAAGTTTCAGTATGGCACTTGTAGGTTAACTTAGTTTTATTTTATGATTCCCCCCCAAAAAGAAGTCATACTTACCATAGCCAAGTTTTCCATTACTGAAGGTGTTTTATTATCAAGTTCCCTTGACAGTAACTCAAACACCAGTGACTTTGTTAGGTAGTGTGTAAGGCTTAGATGACTGGGTTTAGTAAAAAGTAGTGTTCCAATGAATTTTGGTCCTACTTCCTTAGCACTTTGGGTGTTTTTTTGCTTCCCTCCCTGGAGAAAAAGCTGCTTCCCTGCATGCAGCAATTTTTTTTTTTCCCCTAACAGCATATAAATGAACCAGTCATCCTGGGCGGTGTAGAGTTTGGTACAGATAATTGTTGCAGGTTTAAGTGAAAATAGGTAATATTTTTACTCTGTAGGAAGCTGGTCCTTAGCTTTCACTTTAAATGGCAATTCGTGACAATTAGTTTGCTTCACACCACAATGAGAGTAGTATTTTAGGAACCTTAACTTCTGCACTGATATAACTCTTGAAATTTGAATGCTAAATATAAAGACTAAAGAGATGAACAAGTAATGTGATACACATCACAGCTACAGGCTGTTTCCCAGTATACCTGAAACATGTGGTATCCAGAGATACCTAAAACCCTCACATTTCTGTGTACCAGTTAGTGATCAAATTGCTCTTAGAACTTGTATTTTAACTTGATGCTCTGGTGTAGAAGAGACTGGCTTAACACCAATCTTCCTCATTGCATCCAGTGGTAATGGGAAACGGTATACCATCTCCAGAAGGTCTCCACAGCAGACAAGAGAGTTACTTCTCAAATTCAGCTCAACATTCTAACAGAACTTCTACAAAAATACGGGCACCTCGAAGCACTACAGCCCTACACCACACAGGGTATGCAGCATGCACAGCAAGTTGTACCAAGCGGGAATAGTGAAACTAGTTTACTATTACCTTCCTTTGCCACTTGGATGAACAGAGATGGGTTTTGGTCCATTTAGAAGTTCAAGTGCAAGAGGATCATTCAGCCTTCCCATTAAATTCACCTTGATTTCCTTACCCCACCCAATAAAACAATAAAAGCCCAGCTAACAGATAAGTAAGACTGTTTGTAGGAAATAAAGCTGTAATTCCACATGCTTTTTTTCCTCACCATAACCCTTCCCTCCCCACATGCTCCAGTGAGTTCTGTTCCTTGTTTCTCAGCCACATAGGTATTTCTTGGCCCAGCAAACGAAGGGGAAGGAAGCTCACAAATAAACCCCAAATGTGAAACCACACACAGCTCAAGGCTGTCCTTTCACTTCACAGTTAAACTGACAGCTGCTCCACAGGGAAGCCCTATACTTCCCCTGCCTTGCTCCTCGCCTCCCCTTTACTGCTCCTCCAGTCTCAGTGAATAGATTTGGGTATTTTTATAAACAGCAGAAAATTAATTTTTGAATAAACTATTTTTAATCAGCTGAGTCTGGGATTAGAAGTTCAGTAGGACCAGCACAAGGAAGGAGGAAGAACCCATAATTAAGGCCACAGAGACATTTGATGACAACTATCTGGTACTTTGCCAACCTCACAGCTGGAAATCAGTGTAAATCTTTCACTGATAGCATTTGTCTCATGTTCTAACTGGAAGAATAGTATCTAACTGGAGCTAAGTTAAATAGGCTGTTAAATCAAACAGACTACTATGCTCTTACAATTCTTAATTTTTACCTTCTTTAATCCTGCTGTGAGATCATGAATCCAGTAAAAACAGCTGCCTATTTTAGAGTGGTGACAAGATTGGGTCAGTCTAGGTTAAAAGCAAAGTTTTTTGAATGACACATAGTCCTATTAAGTTTAGAAGACCCAATAGGTATTAACAGTCAGCTGGACGTGGAGCAGAGACCAAGTTGTCTTTGCCAAAGCAAACAGCATTTGCAAATTCAAATGGATTTGGGTTAGAAGTGACAATCAAGATCCACTTCACTCTGAAGGCCAAAACATCACTGGAATGGTGCGACAACAGGCTGCTAACTGGGGCTGGGAGACAGGAAGTCACACCACTGACAAAGGTGTTTTAAGGATCTGCTGGCTTCAGTCCACTATAGAATTGCACCCTCTGTGTTTTAAGTTAAAAATCTTGTAAATAAAAATTCATGTGATAACAGTAGCTCCTGGATATAGGCACCCACCTGGAATTGCAGCATCCCAAGTATTTCTCTCAGCAGCACCCCTGCACGCCTTGTTCGTCCACTCTGAATATGGGGAGGGACCACCACAGCACTTGCCTGGCCCTTGCCCATCCCATCAGCTAACTTTCTAAAAGCTCTTGGGTACAAGGTAACTTGGTCATCTCATCTAATACCTCAGAGATTCCAGTTACTAATGAACCGGAATAGACATCTCGAATACAATTTAACTCATTGGCCCAATTCTTCCTAAACAGGGATAAGCAAGCCTTAATTTTCTTCTAATGTCAACACTGAAGTGATGCAGGTATAATTATCCTACTACAGGCTATCATTAAATTACTACATAACACTAAATCTACATTTAGCAATTTTCTTTTAAATAGGTTGTTGGGGGTAAGAAAATCTATATTTTGTTTTTAAAAAACTCACAGCATCTGTTCCATCACTGAAGCACGTAAAGTAGCCAGTCTACAGAAAGATGCAATGGTATCAGTAGCTAGTAGATTACTCAGTCCAAGATAAGTCACAGCTCTTTTATGGGATTTCAATAGGGGAGACCAGCCTGTGCTTCAACATGCAACTCATTAGCTGTTTAAATGCAGCTTCTGTGCCAAATCTGCATGACACGAGTAGCAGCAGGGTGGTCTTGGCACAGGGGACAGTGGGTGGATCTAAATATTCAACAGTTCAAGCATGCAAGCTAATAGTCTGCTGTGGAAGCAGACAGAGTGTGTCAGGACCCAGTTCTACTTTCAAGCCCATCTGTCTGAGTCACTGCTGTAAGTCCCTGCAAATCCTTCCCTGAGCTTTCCTAACTCTTCAGCTCTCTGAAAGCCAGAGTGTTTTAAAGTTCTCAGCCAAAGTTTGGCCATGAGTTCAGTGATGCTGTAAATAAAAAAGGGTTGATAATTTCTTTGCTGTTGCACAGGTGTTTGGTATTTTACAGAGAATCAAACTTTAACATATCTACAAACTCCTTAGGTTAACATGTTTTCCCCTTTCCTGCACAGCTCAGCATAAGAGCTTCTGAATTTTTCCTTCTATGCATAGGAAGGGTTAAGTCTAGGAGCCACGGTACACTCAAGGCTCCTACATCCTCTTTGTGACTACAGGCCTCGCTTTTTAATATCCATATTCCTCAACTCCATGCTGTTCCTTCACCACGGCAGAGAACACCACATCCATTCAGGTCCTTGGCAATTGTTGAACTTTGTATGAAAATCTGATGGCAAGGATACCATTACACATTGCAATCAAATATCTATAAAACATTTTCCTCTCTGAATACACTGGAGACAAACCTTACTCTTTTTTCATTTGATGGGGGAAGGGAGTGGAAAGACAAACAAACAACCCTAGAGTTCCCAGTTTTCACTCAAGGGCAGCTCAGCAGAAGACAAGCCAATTGTGAAACATCTTAAGCAGATGGGCTGTGTGCAGTTTGCCAGAGAGGTTCCCTGATCCCAACACAAACAGGTCTTTTGTAGGATTAATTTTCTTATACAGCTAGTCTATAGTCAAAACACCACTACCTATGAAAATTCACTTTGGTGCAACCGATTTCCATTAATATTGTTAGAAGGTTTCTCTGTGTGTATTTGAAAACTCCCACAATTGAACCACCACATGAATAACCTGTAACTCAAACTGCAGTAGCTAGAGAATACTGAAAAACTTAAGTACCAGAAAACTAAGCAAGCATGAATTCTGAGTCCACTTTGCATCTTTGTCTAATTGTTCCTGCTTACTTAAGTGGCCAATAACAGGGGAAAAGCAAAAGAACCCAGAGTCAAAACAACTAATATAGAACAGTGCTCAAAAAATAATAACTTTCAGCTAAAGATAATTTTACGTGGAAGTAACATGAACATAAAACCAGCAGTAAAAGGCAGCTCAACATGTTTAATTTCTATCTTCAATGTATACATTATTTGGGGAGAGTTGTCTCTGTACTGACTGTTTAAAATAATTTTAATAACAGTACATAATCTCTACAGAATTAAAAAAGCATCTCTTTATACATTTTAAAGGAATATTTCTGTTAGAATGAAAGAAAAAATATCAACTTCTAGACTAACAAAATCTCAAAGCCCTTTTACCAAAGAGGTTGTTAGCACACATTTAGCAAAACGAAGCAATGCAGATATCTAACACCACCGCTACTAAGACTCTGGTAATTCCACTTTGAGTAACTACCTGGTAAGCAAAAATCAGTCCATGTAACTTGTACAAGACACTTTCCTTCCCCCTCTTTCCAGTATCACGTCTAGTTAGTATTATGCAAGTTAATATCACTACAGAGATAGCACAGCAACTACTCAAAAGGAATTGGGCTGCTTACAATGAGATTTGGAATTTTACATATACAAAACATTAAATACCTCTTATCAGCTTTACACTTAAACCATAGCAATCCTACAGCAGTTTCTATGTGGAAGAAAATAACAGCAAAAGAAATTTACCCATTAGGGCATAAGCTGATCAACTGGGACACTTTAGGACAGAATTCCTCCTCCCCAACATGCATTTTCTCAGTGGGAAACTGCCCAGTTAGCCAAGTGTGTGAAGCAGACCCCGGAGAGCGGAGAAGCGCCATCCTTTTCTCTTCTTCTCCCTACACCACCCCAGCATCAGTCACTGGATACTGTTGCAGCCCACATATCTAATGGGAGCAGCACAGTTCCGCTGTTCCTCCCATTTCTGCCTTGAATCTCTGTCTTCAGAGAAAAGCTGTAACAGGAACAGCCATGGTACTGAGCCCCCCACAGCAGGAAGTGTTAATTTCTCCTTCTTTAATTGTGAAACAATCCACTCCTATTAAACAAGTCCAGTTACTACCAGTACCATATGCACATCAAACTCATGTCAAAGCGAGTATGACCAACTATAGCCTTTTATTAGGAAATACAGCCAAGTCTGCTGTCTGGGAGAACTGACATATAAACCCACTGCAAGTGTTTTATACTGCAATGTTTTTAGTTACTGCTTATGTGGAACAGCTTTTGTGGAAAGCACAAAGGCAGCACTGAATTGACCCACTCTGTTCTTTGCCTTCCCTTCTTCTCTTGCCTTACTCTGTCTCAAACACTATTTTTACAACAACTATATACCCACACACCAAACTCCTTACAGAATAAGGCCTTTGAGGGAACTTTGCTTCACTAAACCCCAAAAATGGCTAACACGAATATTTGGGAGGTTATCTTCTCAAAAAGCATTCAAGCTCTACCCCTTTACCATCATCCTCTTAGACGCTCACACACCAAAAATATGCAAGTGTAAAATTTTTACTAGCTTAGCTGCACATGTTTCAGAGCAGGAAGAAAAGTTACAACAGGTTGAGGTTTCATTTGGGATTCCCCATAAATGAGGAATCTTAATTAAGCAAAACCAAATTTGGATAGCATTGAAAGAAAAAACAAAATTGGTTTGCTCCAGACCCAAGCAGTAGTTTCTAAAAGTGTATTATATGCATACTGTATCAGGCTTCCTCAGCTAAGATCATCAAATTGTACTATCCACATCAAAAATAATCATTATCTGCTCCCAGCATAGGACTTGGCACATACACTGGAGTATCTTATTCAGAGAAACAATGTTGTCCTTGAGGAGCAGAGCTTTGCTGCTTCTAGTAGAATGTCAGACTACATTTGTCATATTAATATGCTTGTTATAATTCCTCTTAATTTTAAGGAGGATTATACAATCACATTTTATGAAAGATACCTCATTAAAGTGTTATCCTATGGGTGCTAGTGCACTATTACTTCCAACTGAACTCTAGTATTTAATGTTTATTTTGGAAGACCTAGCTGTCTTAACAGCCACAGGGCATTTCAATAATCATATAACAAACACTACTGCAGGTTACTCTTTAATCCCTTGCGAGTGAATGAGTAAATTCTTGTCCATCTATCATATAATTACACAGCTCTGTAGTTACTGCCAGAAAGGAAATGTAAATCATAAAGGAAAGACATCCAAGAATAAGAAGAACTGTTCCAGGAAGTCGAGAAAGTGTTTACTCAGAATCATTTTTTTTCTCCATTACCATAAAAAAGTAAGAACGACAGACACTTTTTGTTTACAAGCCATTAACAGAGAATGAGAGGTATTTTTATTTACATATGAATATTTAAGCCAAGTCCTGGTGGACAATTTAAGTGTGCCTTCATTTATCTCTATGTTTTCCTCTCTGTATCTTTCAGAACTCTAAATTAATCACTTACCTCTCTCATACTTATTTCCAAATGGGCAAAATACAAGTACAAGCAAGTTTAAAAGCCTGTCGTTTCTCCCCGCCCCCACCTTCCCGAGTGGTCTTTGTGTGTTTTTTTTTTTTATTTTAACCTCTTAAAACATACTTTCTGCCCTTCCGTTGTAGATTTAAGAGCTGCACATAATAAACCCTCTTCTTCACAGAGAGGACTTAAGATTGCTTTCTGAATTTGGGAAAGGTGGGAAGAGGTAAGCATTCCAGGATGACTATTCAATGAAGTGGAGACTGACAGCACAATTACTACTCCTTCAAACTGCAGGATAGAACTACTCCTTCAAACTGCAGGATAGATTTGAAGTGCTTACAGATAATAAGAAACACTAATAACTTCACTTTGTCATTGTGCCATAGATGCTGTTATTGAGTAGTAGGTTCAGTTTTGGTAGAATGAGGATAATCTTCTATCCCAGTCAAGGTTTTAAGTTATGATTGATACACACTATTTTTAATCCATTCCATGGTGCTCCCACAGGTCAAGTGTATAGCAAACACACTCATTCAGCCACCAAAAAGATCCTGTTGTGGAGCATTATAGCTTTGGTCTAACCGAACTACAGTGGTTTGATTCCACCAGTCATGGTTCAGCAATATATTTCAAGGACCTTTCAAGAATTTAAAAGCATTCTTAATTTTTAGAATGCTTAAATGATTTGAATCCTTCAGTGAAAGCACCAGCCTTTTCCATAGCAGCATCCATCATTCTACATTACACTAGCTTTAGATTGCTTCTGCATTGTGCAGGCAAGTTAGCCTTCCCCAAAACTTTAACTGTAGCCTTGTTTAAGCTTCCAATCAGGGTAAACATAAATACAGAAGACTTGCTCCATCATCAGTGAAGGGAAGAAAAGCTATCCAGGCTGAATTAGAGGGAAAGATTTAAATGTGACTCACTTTACCAAAGGAAGAAAAAAGAGGGTAGGGATGGCTAAGAAGGTTAAACCCTTGCCCAATTCTTGAAGAGAAAAATACCCATTAGTCTTACTACAAAACAAACACACACCCCCCAACCTTTTGCACTGTCTTATTATATACAATTCTAAGGAAGAGACCATTCTTAAATGGCCTTCACCATGAATATCTAAATTAGAAATAGGTCCCTTCTGACAAGGATCAGCAGGAGTTTGACTGCAGTGTAGGTATGTGAAGTAGCCAAAAGGCCAGATTCACACAAGGTACGGTCTCACACGCCACACACACGTCCTGAGAGAGGAAGCAGGTAGGCAAGGCAGAAGAAATTTTATCATCTCTGCACAATCAGCAGGTTGTTTTCATGAATACTCTTGTGTACACAAGTCTTGCATGTTATGCTATGATCATTAATTTTTTATGTATTGCCAAACAAGTCCTACATGTCCCTTGTCTGCTAAGAAGAAAGTCTGAGCAGGTTATAGATCAGATTTATTCTCTCTAAAAAGGAAAACTACTTTCTGCAATCCAAACAGAAGAACAAAACACGCTTAACTAGATTTCTAAGCACAAGACAATTAACCTGTTGAGTCAAGTCTGCTTGGTCAAGTAACTTTCAATGAAGCTGCCTGCCTGCCTCTAGAAGATTCTTTTATTGTACTGTTTTCTCCCAAAGACAGTTATGCTTGATTAAAAAAAGAGGATGGCCAGGCTCTTGGGCAGTGTTGTCATGTAGTTCTCTCAGCAACTATGTGCACAGCGCTAAGCTGGTTTCCTATATAAGTTACAAGGTTAATTTACTTTAAGACAGAAATAAGTACTGGGGCAGTACAATAGGCATGTGTGACCAAGAGTGCAAGGGAGAATTTAAACACCCTAAGTTAACACAATAAAGAGTTCAGGAAATGCTGCATTTCTACCTTTGTTCTCTACCAAAACGTTAACTTCTTGCACCCCACATACCACCTTTGCTATCAAAGTAAGGGAGCAGCTTTAAGAGCCACACACAGACAAGTACCTCTGGTAGCTTACTGCCAAGACAGACCTACTGCATCAGGAACATCACTTCCTGTAACACTGCTTTCAAGTAATAACCAGACCCACTGATTCACTTAAGATTTAATGAGATTACAGCTTGAGGTGATTTGACTGGAAACCATAAAAGTTTTAGGAGCCCATCTGCTCTGCAAAACTAATCTCACACACAAGCCCGGGTACGAGCTGACCTTTGAGAGCTGCAGTGTAGTTAAGGCAGGAATCAAGTCCAATCAGTATTTGTGATGGGTGCACAGACCAGGCAAAACGGGAGATTTGCACTTTCAGGCAAAGAGTTTTCATATGCATCACTACCCAAGGGGGAGCTTCCCAAACAATCAGCAGTCTTTTCATTATGTAAAGGAGAGCCACCTCAGGGTTCTTTCCTTGCCATTATCACACCATTAACAGGGAATGCAAACTGTACTGACAATGCTTGCAAAATTACCGGTATTGCAAAATCCTAATGCAATATTCACCTTGTGTATACACAAGAAATCCATGACAAAGTACTCTGGAGTAGTGTTTTTTAAAAAAAAAAAAAAAAAAAAAAAAAAAAAAAAAGGAACTTCCTAGTCGCACTAAAAGGGTCAGTCACTGCTGCTTTCCACCTCACTTTACACTTCTTCCAATTCCCCAACCCATGACAAGCACACACATTTTCAAGAACCAAGTGGTTATTTTTCTGATATTTCCCAGAATCAGAGCAAACACTGACTTTTCTTCCGGGGAAGAAAAAAAAAAGAAAAATACTTATTTTGAGAGATTAAGGGCAGAAGAGGGGGAAGGAGCTACTGTTTTAACTCTGTTACTTTTTACAGACCCGTAAAATAACAGCATTTCAGTGAGACTTCTGTTAACATACTTTAAGTCTAGATGTGAATATTTGTCCCAACATTCACATGTTGTTATTCTAAACCTGACCTTGCTAGCTGTAGAAGAGTCGGTATCATTGGACAGCTGTATTTTGTTGAATAAAAAGTAGGTGCTGTTATTTTTCCTTCCCCTTGTAGGCTGAGATGTTTTGTTGTTTTGTTCTCACTTGAGTAACAGGCCTCAATATGCAAGTTACATCTGGAAACAGACAAAAGCCAACTGCCCAGCAGTATTGGAAAATTAAAACATTGGGTCAGACTCAAACGGACTAAGAAGCCAAAGGTCAAAGCAGCATTAAATCATTAGTTTCCCAGCTGCCACCAAGGCATGGAGTTGACCTTTGATTTTGTAAGAAGTGGTCCAAGCAATTTTCTGGTGGCAATATGGGCAATCTGGCACAGTGGAATATTATCCTTGAAAGGGGTGGGTGGGAAGGAAAGAGTTTAAGGTCTTGCAAGCAAAGATTAAACTAACTTTAATCTCTCTAAACCAAATTTACACTGTGAATCTGTAAGTGCAAATAATTCATATTAAATTATCAAGCTTTAAAGAAGAGCATTTGAATCATTCAAGTATCTTTCATTCATCCAACAGGGAGAGCAAGCAGAATTTAAGAACATAATGAATTCACTGAAAAGAATATTAGAATATTGTATTTCTTTCCTGGAACGAGTTAAGTTTTCAGAAATTACACTGGAAAGCAGTTAACTTAGTTCTATCTTTAAAACAATACATCTGAGATAGAGCTCATGCTTCTTCAGATGAAAGACCAGAACACTGCTTAGAGTCTACCTGTATCCCCATTAATGATTACTTTTTTACATAGTTGAGGTAGCAAAGGCAGACAAAGTAAGAAACCGGCGTTTGCTTTCTTTCTTTTGCCTCCATGATCTTAAATGTCATCTGCTAGTGCCCTCTGGTAACAGTTCCCAACTGGTCCTTATAAACTGTTCTGCTGAATGTTTGCGTTGTGCATGCAGAGTTCTGGTCTGGCTGCTTCCAAGTTCCTAGAAAGGGGTTGGTTTTACTGCTTGGCAAAGCGCAGCACAGGTATCAAAGGGGTTTCCGACACAACCAAGGTACATCTGAAGAGCATGTTTGATCCTCCATGAGCAGCTGAGCACATGCACACCCACTGAAAACCAGTTTGCGTGCAATCAGCTGTTATTTCTATGTGGATTTAAGACATTTCTGTGAATATTTTTTAAGCAACTTCAAGTAATTTCTTTAGTCTAAAAGGGTCACACAAACCAGGTTTTAATGCAAGGGCAATAAAATTATAAGCTACTGTTTTACTTTGGGACAACAGCACAAGTTGTCCAAACAGAACACAAAGAGCTCCCCTCCCCCATCCTATGACAGTGTCCCCGAATTAGTCATACCAGATCTTCATGTGAGAAACCAACTTGTAGCAGTGACTTTAGGCATGGTCTAAGTCATATATCTGATACCTCTGATAGGGAAGGGGGAGGAGGAGAAGTATTTTCAGAGAACCATAATTAGGCATTAACCACTTCAGTAAAATACATTCCTGTGCTGCTAGCCACACGGATGTGTTGGTCAGGTTTTTTTATATATAATCACTATTTTCACTGGCATGGTGAAAAGCACACCACCTTTAACACACACCTTAGTGAATAAGGATGAGCAGAAGAACCTCTCTTCTCAGACCCTTTCTTTCTAGGAAAGGTTCACGATCACATAGCCAACACAAACATAACACGTTCTGAACATATAGACTGTTATATACAGGTCACCACAGAGCTAACCACAAGAAATAAGACTTTCAGAGAACCTAAAACTAGTTAAAGAATATTCTGCTTTAATAACAAATACTACCAATAGAACACAAAAAGACCACACTGGTAATTGCTTGGAGGAAGCAACTTCAAACTTTACATAGTTGGTAAATCAAAGAGATACAGATGGCACCAATCTCAATCCTTTCTGCAGGTACTCAATTCAGATAGAAGCAAAACAAGTAACCAGAAACCTTCTATTACAGTGACTTAAAAGATACACACTTTCTCATCAAGACCATTCTGAGAAAAATAACTGATTTTTTTTTTTCTAGGTTAGTGTTCTGGTTTACTCACATTAAGACAAGCTAAAATTCACTACTGAGACACCACGGAAGTATTACACACTCATTTCATGCAGCCTGCACATGCTCACTATTTCTTTCCTAGAGGATAGGTTCTACCACTGCACACTTCCCCCTAACAGAGAAAGATCAAAGCTTGCATCAGGTCTGCAAGCTACAACTTAACTCTTACGGTTGTTGCTGCACTACCCTTCTATGGTCCCAAGAGGGGTATAAGACATCACAGAATCATAAAATGGTTTGGGTTGGAAGGGACCTTAAAAATCATCTAGTTCCAGCCCCCCTGCCATGAGCAGGGACACCTTCCACTACATCAGCTTGCTCAGAGCCCCAGCCAAGCCAGCCTTGAACAGCTTCCAGGGATAGGGCATCCACAACTTCTCTGGGCAACTTGTTCCATTGCCTCACCACCCCCTGTGGTGTACAAAGATGTATAAAAGCTAAAAAGAGGCCTCTCTAAAAATAGCTATTCCTCACATTTCTAGTTTTAAAAAATAGTTCTCATACAAACATGCCAGACATCAAATTATATTTGTTTCAGAGTGGATAATAAGGCTATTTCTGGAATTGGATACTGCACTGACACAGCTCCTGCCACAAAAACGTATAAAATCCAGCTACCTGAATACCTTCTTTCCTGAAAAGATAGTTCTGTTTATTGTTTGAGCTAGAAATAAGACAGGACTGTGCTCTAGAGTTCTTTGGGGGTTCACGTGTACTCTCTGGACTATAACTAGCCAAGTGCTGGGCCTGGCACTGCAGGTAGTCACGTAGTCTTCAACAGAAGATGGCATGGGAGTAGAACAAGATACAAATCACACAAGTGACTGACTGACTGGCCCTGATCTTGCCTCAGCCCTATTCTGACTGCCATGTGAAACTGAAAAATCTCTTTTCTGCTTATACTAGAAAAAATATTTTCCGTTAGACCTCAATTCTCATCTCTGTAAATAGACTAGTGCCAGAACTTTAAGTTTACAGTGGAAAGACAGCCTAAATCTTGAAGCCATTCACAAGAAACTCTTGGAGAATCACCAACATAATGTTTTTTTGCAAGCATCTAGTCTCAGTGATGAAAAGAAATTTATGTATGCCCACACAGCTAAAATTTGAACAAGTCAATAGACCTTTTTTTTTTTTCTGATTGAGCAGGCTAGTAACTGCCAACACAGTCCATCAAGATAACACACAAAGAGAGCAGAGAGTATTATGCAACTGCCCCTTTCCACAGGGCCCATTTGATATCAACCAATGACAGTAAGGGACCCTGTAGCCTTCTACAGGAAAGCTCAGGGAAGAGGAAGACAGACCTTTGGGGGCTGGACCACAGGCAAATAAGAGGCCCCCTTCTGTGACTGCACAGTCCTCCTCATCTTTGCTACTGTGTCCCTTATCACTGGAGCCAGATGCTGGGGGAGACTGTGGAGAGCACAACAGCCAGCAGCAGCAGCCAGGGACAACAGCCCAGACATTTTGGGTGTGGTGGCCAACAGCAGCTAAAAACAACTACTTAATGCAAAGTCTTGGGCATGGCTGAAAGCACCTCCACCCCACACAGAGGACAAGCAGGAAACATGTGTGGCTCCCTGCACCTAGTGCCACACCTCCCATGCACAATGCCAGAACTGTCAGCCTGAACCCTCCTTCAGTTTGTTTTACTTTGTATGCTACCAAGCAGACAACAGGCCCACTTCCATCTCCATAGAGGTGTTCTTGTGAAAGATCTTGCCTAACAACTTAACAAAAATTATGTCAGTAAAGACAAACATGGAGCTGTATCTGCTAGGAGGTATCCTGTATTATCTCAGAATTCTTGCCTCCAAATCCTTTGTGATGCACACAACACAACAAAATGGTGTTTTGTGATGTGGTCTTTTTGCTTGGTCCTAACATGCAGCTCTGGGAAGTGAGAAGACATTACTAGCCATCATAGTTTTTTTACTGGGAGGACAATCCCACAACACTAGTTCAGGGCAGGAAACAACGGAATTTGGAGATTCCTCCAAAACCAGCAGTTAACAAAAGCTAATAATTCCCACAGTTTCGAGAACAAAGGGCTATTATGTCTCATGCTCAGACTCCACGGGCTTAGTGGATGGGGTTTCTAAATCAGAGATCTCACTCCACAGGACTATGAATTTATAGAGTTTCCAATCTGTTTGCTTTTGATTGGACAACCACAACCAGTTCCACTTTCCAGAGCATGGTCTACTTCTAGCTTTGTCATTTCTGCTATTCAGTAATCTGTGCTCAGGTCTATGCATTGTCAGTCACATGGTTCAGTGCCCTTTGGAACCATTCTGAGTCTCAACTGGGATACAAAGATGAATCCCAGGTAGCCCAGAACAGCACAGAAGTACTCCTGGGAATGGGTACAGCCATTTTAGCATTCCTCTGATCTGAGCAAGGCCTTTCACCTATAACAGTTTATCAGCCAGCATCACTGTCCAGAGATACAAAGCAGGTTAAATGATTTATTTCGAGGAGATGTTAAGTCTTACACATGGCCAAGAGTGGAAGACCACAGAAGAGGTTCTACAAGAACAGGAAACAGACCTCTGCTTTTATCCCATTGGCTTTCTTCAGCTTAACTCTCTCCCTTGGAGCTGCTGTTAACACCTTAAAAAAGGAAGCACAAGCCACAGCAGGCTTCTCAAAAGCCAGATCACACTTGCACACACTGGGTCAGAACAACTCAGGCAGAAGTGAAACTTGACATCTAGAGAGGTCTGCTCCTGGGAAGTTTGGTTCAGCTGCCAGTGACAGGTAGTAGGGGAATACAGGGACCCACGGGTAATTCGAACAGAACAAGTACTCCTTTCTGCTACTGATATAATCTGGGACTGGCTGGCAGCAGACCCTTGTACCTTAAAGTCAACAGCTCTCTTAAAGGCATAACAAAGATGTTGTCAGTGAAGACAAACACAGAGCTTTCTCTACTAGGAGGTACTCCATATGATCCCATAAATACCTTCCTCTGCTAGCATTAAAAAAACTAGAGGGAAATTAAGAATCACATGCAGCATTCTTGACACTGCCTTACTTATGATTTAAATACTGCAGATAAAGATTAATATAGTGTTCTAATCTGGCAGATCAGTAGCTGAAAACCTCAGCTAGGTAAAGCTTTAAATGTGACCCTTATAAGCAAAGCTGATCTTGCAGGAAGTCGCATGCCCCAAAAAAGGTAATTCCATTGAAACAGGCACTCAAGATGCTTGAGATCTGGAGCTAATACATACCAGGAAGGGATTTCTTTTCTTGGGAGAAGGGAGGAGCCAAGCAGGAAAAAAGGAATAAAGCTTACTAAGAATGTTAACAGCAGACATTATATCTAATTTCTTCGCATTCCTTCCCCCCTCCTTTTCCTCCCATTTTTAAAAAACAGGAGCAAACTTGTGAGTTAAGGATTCTGATCAATGCAACATGTTAGGAAAAGAGAGCAGGAGGTCAAGAGGAAATGATTAATCCTGTGCAGAAGACTGGCAGGATGGGTCCTGGAATGGCTTACCAGAACAATGCCCCCACTAATAAGCAGGTCAAAAGACCCTTACAGTGAACAGAAGCCCCAGTTACACTGTACATTAATATTCTTCCCTTAACACTAAGTTACATTTGTTCATTAAAGCTAGATTCAAAAAAAACCAAGTACTGAATTAGAAGACAGGTGAAAAGTTGTGGTGCCAGACAAAAGCAGCCAATCTGACAGATAAAGGATTACAACTTAAGAACTCCAAAAGTGTTAAGAGCCCCATTCTAAAATGGTATTTGCAGAAGGCTTTTGTAAACTGAGGGACAAGGCAAGATTTTACACTGACTTTGTGCTCAGCTCATGCAGCAGGCCAGTGCCTCTACTCGGTAAAGACTGCTCTTCTGTTAGCGGCATAGCTTAATGTGCTGAAAAAAAAAAACCAGCAACTCCATTGCAGGCAATACTTTGGACTTGAAGGCGCATGTGGTTCAAGGTTTACTGCAAGAGAGAGCTGTTAGTACTGTGGTTACATGGTATCAAACAGAAGCTACGCAATCATGCGAGATTCTAAGTTTCAGGTAATTATCCCAATGCCACACCATTTCTCCCCTCTAGTTCAGTCAGCATTACAATCTCAGGACTGCACTGTGGATGCAATAAGGGGAAGCCAACGCTACTTCCCAAGTATTTATCTATTCCATGATGCAGCATCCCGTACAACCTCGCAGATTTGTGTTCGCAAATACACAGTGGAGGTTTCACAACCGCTTGAAGCTGTTTCCTTGACTGGCCCAAGCAAACCCACCTTTTCCAGAACCGCCACCCTATCAGCATCCCCCCAGCTTAGACAACTCCCTCATGGAAGCACGAGCACTTCGTAGTGCCACCAGAGAACTCATCTGAAGACTATAAAGAATGAAGTCATGAAGTCAGCTCAGTTCCCTAATAGAGCTTGTTGTACTGATGCTGGCAAGGTGACAGGAATACCACTACAGGTGTAAAAGCTGGTGCTGATGCACAAGCTGTTGGGAAGAGCCACGCCGAGCGGGCGAGGGCCGGCGCGCCCCTCCTCCCCGGCGCAGCAGCGGCATCGCCCTTCGCTCGCCGGGGCCACCGCAGGAACACCGCCTGGAGGAGCCAAGCGGTGGGGAGGGAACGCCCTCCGGCAGCAGCAGCATCGCTGATTGCCTTTGTATCAGCAAACAGCCTCCATTTTGAGGAGCTGGAGGCGTTCAGGGCGGGCTGGAGAGGCCCTGAACTTCAGCTGCCAATGAGGAGGATTAAAAATGGCAGATTGGTATTAGCGCTTTCTGGCACAGGGTATGGTTAATGTCCAGCGTTCCCCCCAGCTGTACACTACTCCTGTATGTAGTGAATATTTATCCTCCCACCCCACGCCAGAGGAACAGGGCTGCACACAGAGCTACCTATAGGCCAAGTACAGGGTTTTGGCAATGAGACCAATTCTCACAAGCATGATGTGACAAACTCAAAATCCCTCAGCTTCTACCAAATGAAAATTGAAGCAAAGGCTTATCATTAATATATTCATCTCCATCACTACCTTCCAGCACCCCATTTTTTGAAGGGGAAAGACGCAGGATGTCAAACAGGACACAGGTTTCAAAACAGGGAGGCCTTTGCCATTAGCGGGTCGTTTCAGGCAGGAAAACCCACATCTCTCAAGAGCAGTCTAAAGACAAACCTACAGCTTAATCACAAGAGTGTTAGGACTCAGCTCTCTCTGAGAGAGATCTGAGTTAAGATGAAATCTTGATAGTGTACATGTCAGCTTGTGCCAGCACTGTTAACCCCACTAGTACAGGCACAACCCATTTCAGTTTGTGACCTCTCTCAGGTCTGCTGTGAATCAACAGATGTTGGGCCACTATTTTTTATTAAATCAGTGAATTAAATTGAAATTTACTCCTTTAAGTCTGGAGGAAATGGAGTCAGTTATTAAATTCATTTTTTGCAAATCAGCTTCCCTATTTAATCCACTCTTTCACAGGGAAACACATTTTAAAAGCACTCCTTTAGTTTTAGGCCTAAGTTACCCATTCTACAACAAATCCTGCAGCAGTATTAAGAGACTGCCTTGAAGTAGAGACTGTCCCTGCAATGCATCCTAGACCCATGCTTCAGAATCTTTGTTCCCCGACACAGGTTGAAGCCATCTCAGGGCTGGGTATGGTTATACATCTCTGCACAGAATCATAAGCCAGTTTGCAGCAACACAAGGTTAATGGAAATTAAAGCTCCAGCAAGCTATGTTACTTCCTGCACCTTGTGCAGAAATACATACATAGGACAACCCCAGGTGGCTGGTTCAACATGCCAAATACAAGGATGTTAAAAAGCCAAATAATTGTTATCTGAAGCTCAGTGCACGTGCTGAGTTCAGCGCAAACATCCATTTTGCTCTGCCTCCCCACACAAAAGCCAGTAAAGTGGATTCCAAAGTTCAAGCACTGTTACTACAGAGGAAACACTGAAATGAAACCCAGAGAGTCTCATTCTAGCAACATTTCCACAAAATTTGAAGGGCAGAGTTCTTGGACACCCAAGTCACACCAGTAACATGCCAACTATCCAGGTTGCATCTCCTACATACATATTTTTTCCTTATTCCATGACTCTTTAAAATCATCACAGCAAACAGTAAAATAGAGGTCATACATGCATAATTATTTACTGCCGTACAGGCCTATTAAAAACAAAATGGCCAATAAGTTCTTGAAACAATTAAAGTAGCAGTAACCATTACTTAATCAAGGGGTAAAATGAACTCATAAAAGAACAATTTCTTCTGCTGCTATCTGTTTCTCCTCTGTTCCCTGAAGTTTATTACAAGAAGCATTTTCATGGGTGGGGGGTGGTAAAGGGACTACTAACTAAAAGTTAGCACCTCCACCTTAGACACACAGGTTGTGATGCAAAAACATCAGCATGTTCTCATGCATTAAGACAGTCTCCTCCTATTTTGTGTGTATCAAGATATTTTCACAAGGACAAATCTATTTCAACTGTGGCTGAATTTTACGAACAGGATCAAGTTGCATGGCTTCCCTCCACCCAGCTGATGAACCTTTAAAAAGCAGAACCACCACCCCACAAGTTTTTAACACAGTTCTTAAATGGCATTGTTCCAGTCTTCATCCTGCACTTGAAAAATATTAGAAAATTCCTCCAAAAATAGGAACTACTGTGTCCTCCATCTGCCCCACATAATTACTCCTTCCTTGACAGTCACCATCTTTTTCACCCAATCGCCACAAAACATCAAGCACTGCTCAGGCCCAAAATAAGTTTTTAATGCTGTCCCTTTTAATGCAAGCACAAAAGCCCAGTCTGCTGTCAGTGCAAGCATTTTATGGAGTTGCAAACCTCCAAATTCCACCCAGAGTCACAGTATCCTCTTTGAAACTTTTCCCAATAGCTGTCTCAAAGCAAGAGCCCATAAAGAGTTTATTTCATCAAACTGGAAGTTATATGAAGGGAAACAGTCAGTGAACACCACCATATTTAACTCGTTAGACTTTTCAAATGCTTTGGATTTTGACTATTTCAGGGAGGGAGGGAAGAGAAGGCATTTACCAGCACTAGCCATGATTGATTTAAAAACAGTTTAGAGAAACAGGCAGAAGCAAGTGCGGGGCTTCCTTTCAAATTTGAAAAGAAACATATCTTGTTGTTGGCCCTCCGGTCACATTCAGTGCTGTTTTTCCTTAGGACCATCTAAATAAGACAGATGTAGCCAGTATCCAGGCAGCAGCTGAAGCCTGAGCACTAGAAAGGCACTCTGGGGTGGGGGATGGAAGGGAAAAGAGGGAGAAGAGAAGGAGGAAGCCATTTGGCTATAAAAAGGATCTTTCTTTCCTGTTGAAATGCAATGGTAAAGAGTGTCAAAATGGCTTAAGGGTGGGGAGGTCAAACATGTTTTGAGATGTTAAAAACTCTTAAGCTTTGTCAAAAAGACTGGAAAAAAATCCTCAAGGTAGAGGTTTTTGTTCTTCCATTCAAAATACTTAGCCATTATAATAGCTGCAAGCAATTCTGAAATTTCCATTATCTGTTCACTTTTATCACAAATTAGCCAAAACTATTAACATTTTATCCTAATGAATCTGCCACTAAAGAAACACTTCAAAAAATTATTGTTTTCCAGTAATTTTTAGATACACCATATTTGCCAATCCTTCCACCCTCCAGCAAGCCTCCATTTTAAAAATCAGTACTGCTTATACAGGATTACTGACTCTGCAATAACAAGGATGCTGAAAAATAGACACTAAACAGTGCCTATTAATGCCACAGCACCAGCACAATACACCTTTAATCTGTATGCCATCAAAACTAAACACAACACAGGGGATTTTTTTTTTCTGCTGAACAAAAATATTTTAGTAACTTCTGGACTGTCCTATTACTTGCCATTTAAATCCAAGAATGAAATTTCAGCTGTTCTAAATCTTGATTCACGAAGCTAAACTAATGGTATTTACTACATGTCAAGAAACGAGAGAAGGCTTAATGTATAGTAACTTTCACCTTTTTCTATCTCCTCACTCTAAAATCTGCAAAAAAGAAGCATATACCTTGCACAATGAAGCCTTATTTGCTATGGCTACAGAAGGTCTTAAAACAACTGCAGCTTATGTTCTAGGTTATACTGCAGTAACACAAGAGTCTAGGACCTCTTTTTTTTTAACTCATGATAAGGAATTTATTTACATGAAATAAAAGCCACTGCAACACAGACTGGCACCCCAAACCCCCCTCCTCTCCTAGGAAACTTTGTTCTCTCTCTCAGGCCAGTCACTCAGGTTTTGTTCAATAAAATGTTGAACAGCTCCCACAAACGACTTCAAACCATTATCTCAGAAGTTAAATTTAGAAGCTCATTCACAGGAAATTGGATTTACACCTGCCTCATTTTTGAAGCATGCATACAACAGGAATACAAAAGTGCAAAGCTCCACCATGACCTCCCACCCACACCTGAAGAGGCTGGGGTATGGGGTGTAAGAAAGAGACTACTTTTGGGAAAGGGTTTTGAGCTGCAACTTATAAACAGATGTTGGAAACCCAGATCCTCTATCCCCATTATGGAGCTTAAGTTACACATCAAGAAATTAATTCCAGTTGCTAATACAGAAGTCAGGACGTTGTTAGCATCCTGACAATCCCACTCAACTGCTGAAGTTCTCTCATGTGCTGTACACACCTTTGTCAAGTTTCTATGTTCCACTAAAACTTGCTGCTTGAGGTGGGGATTACCCTAGCTTCTACTACAGCCCTTTGGGATATGAGTGTCACTGCTTTGCACCAGAATTGTTCTATGGGAAAAGTCCTCTGAGAGTGGCACATCAGACTTCTCTCTCACTTGGGCAGGTTTAAGTAAGAATTCTTCTCAGCACTCACTGGATTGGCTTGTTAGAGTAAAAGCCAACATCATGGGTCTTTTCAAGGCTCATTTCATATCTGGAAGGTTAACTGGGCTGAAGAAGTCACCCTTCTGTATGTATTATTAAGAAAAAGGTTCACTGCACAACCAGAAACATGTGACCAGCAAAACACTAGACAGTTATAGAAAAAGACAAGGCTGCTTACAACAAGTAAAGGTTTTTGGGTGGAAGCATAAACTTCCCTCTTAACTGGGAAGTGTTCTGGAATTAAGGGTTAGTTACTATAACCCCATACAATAAAGGCAATCCTTAAACTGCAACATTTTAAACTACTCAAGACAACTTCACTAAAACTGTTGTCAGAACCAAGCCTTCTTTCCCCAACTCTGCAGAACTCGGCATTTGATCAACTAAAATCAAATAAACAAAGATCAGTAGAAAATACTTGGTCAATCCCTTTTAAGGGCATAAAAGCTGAATCCCTTTGTGCCAGACATTACTTTCAGATGCCAATACTGTTGCCAAATTGTCTGGTCAGCTAATCTAATAAGGGCAGAAGCCCATCTCAGCTCAGTATATTTTTAAGGAAGGTATACTCAAATGGGTAAGAGTTGAGAGCCACTCAATCAAGTAGTACTCCATCTTCCTTTTGTTCCAGGCTACAATCGGTAAATAATTGAGATCTCCATACAAATTCTTAAGTCTAAAGTATGTTATATTAAGACTTTCACTACACAACCACCTGCATTATTCAAAAAACACAGTCTCAGAAAACATCAAGAAATTACAAAATTGTTTAAAAAGGTCAGGTGAGTGAATAGCCAAGAGGTGGCAGTGTTTCTATCTGGTAAACAAGAAATGGACTAATTGTTTATAGCATTCTAGCAGAGTAGGAAGTCCAGAGACATCAAACAGCGATATACTGCAAGAGGCACAGTTTTAAACTGCTTCTCTCCCACTTTCAGCTGCAGCCCAGTTAAAGTGAACAGCCTCTTCAGGCACTACATCCAGTTCTTGGTTAAAGCAATTGCCTTAAAAAGCAGTAGTAGTATAGTAGTACAGACATTCAAACGAGGAGTTGTTGATGCTTCTAGACAAGAAGGTGGCAATATTTTAATACCTTACTAGGTTTCCATAAATTAAAGCATTAAGAGTCTGTCTATGCAATTGTTGAGGGCTTTTTAATTGATAAAGAATTTTCAGATTTACAATATAAATTGTAGCTTAGACTTACAAAAAAAAAAAAAAAAAGGGAAGAGTAACTGCATAAATCAGTATTTAAATTTCACTTGGCATTTAAGCTAGCCTAAGAAAGTCCCAAGACTGCCTCACCTCTGAATTTTTAACATGGTTATTGAACACTGGAAGATGAAGTTTCAGTTCACATGTTCAGTGCAAAGGTCACAAGCTCTGCAAGACCATGATCAGAAACATTCCAGGGCAGTGTTGCTTAATTCATGGCAACAGCTTTATTTAACAAAAGCACTCGAGGAATGGTTTCCCTCCATAACTCCATATGGGATCAAACACGAAACAAGTCAGCTTACTCCAAGAAGTGGCTTCTCTGACCACATGAGAGCTGGGTGTTTTGAGAATTTGTTTTGGCTGGTTTTGTCTCTTTTTGTTTGTTTAAACTTTGATTTACAAAGATCTTTCATTCTGAAAGCATTTCCACTTCATTGTAGCAGAAAAAGAGCCAGGGCATACATATTTGGCAGGAACATCTCCCCTGCTTGGAGAAAAACAGATACATGAAATGGGGAAAAAAAACCCCCACACACCACGATATTCTGACTGTCACTGATCTAGGAAAGTATCTTCCAAGAACAGTCATTTGCTCCTAGTGAACGGCTGGCAACAGTTTGCTTGGGTCAGACAGGGGTTTCTGAAGACGAGTTTCTTTTCTTAGATAATTAGTATTTTTTATCATTTCCCATCATGCTGCTCAAAAACTTGTGCTATTTCATATGTGCATCTAAAACAACTTACTAGATTTAGAGCTGTGGAAGTCACCTTGGATTATTTCTCTTCACTTCCCCCCTCCTTAAGCAAGAGAGATGTCTGTTGAAGTATCTCTGCCACAGAAGCCAAATGGAAAAAAACTGCCCATCTATATTCAAAATGAGAATCCACTAATACAGGTGCTAAATATTTCTTTACACATACCTTAGGAAAATTCATACAGGAAGCTTTGGAGTAAAATCATAAGCCACAACATAGGAGATAACTGTTCTCAAAGGGAGGAATAAACCGAATTCTGGTCAGTTCCTCAAGAACTGACAACTAAAACACAGTTATAACAGGGATATACTCATTCAGAGTACTTTGTCTGATTTCCATCCCAAAGTAAGCCATATACAAGTGCACTTGAATTCTGCAAGAAGGTTAATACCATGTTTTCATATACTGAGGAACACCTGGAAAAAACAAACAAGACTTCCAAGACAGCATTCCATTTCAGTGAGTCTCATCTGCTGACAGTACATTGGGATAGCAGACAGTAATTTCAGCTTTTTTATTTTGGTCTTTGTTTTAACATGCAACACTTCCTCTTTCCAATTCATGCCCTAGCTAATGAAAAGTGTTTCCTTTTACATTTCCCCCCTGGATGGTATCAAAACGAATTTAAAGTTCAAACAATAAAGATATTGATGAAAATACTGTTTTCTCCTCTAGACAAGATGATATTAAATTTCATGCATTATATGGTACTTTAAGATGAGATCATGATTTTTTTCTGTTGCTTACATTAGTAAAGTAATATTAAAATAGCGTAAGACAGGACATCGTCAAGGCTTTCCCATGATAATTTCAAAATTAAAATGGAAGGATACCCTGGGGACCAGTTACTTTAGAAATATATACTATAAACAGCTTTCCTTTTTTTTTTTTTTTCAAAACAGCTGTATTGAACATTGGTAAAGACAAAACAGCAGTTCTGACAGGAAACTGGTTCAATACATTATTCCTAGATTGATTAACTGTCAAGATTTATCTTTCATTTAGAAAAAAAATAAGTCAGTCTTGCTATGCTAGCCAAACCCTCATAAATACTATATAAAAGTGATGTTTAGATACATATACTGACAATATATAACAAAGACAAATTAATAGCAACAGACAAAAAAGCACATTACTGAACAGCTGAGAGGCATAAACACTTTCCATGTTTACACAGTGACTTGCACTAGATGTTTAGTCACAAGAAGGCTTTCTAATGAAAAGCTCAACTATGGCTTTAACCAAAAATTCATTCAAAGTACACAAGTTGTTTAATTTCCCTTTCAAAGTTTTGGTTGTTCAGTGTAAGGCAGAGCTGGGGAAGGAAAAGAGATGAACAGGTTTGGAAGAGAGAAAGGGAACTTCAGTGCTTTTTCTCCTTCCCTAGAGCATCTTCAGCTGCAGGATTTTGCTACCTCTCCATTGTCCAATGACTTCAGTGAGCCTGGCACTGGCTTCTTTTCTCTTAGATTTGAGCCAGTTCACCCTGCTATTTGTTGCTGATCAGCGCACAAGGGATCAGATACAGAGCACAAGACTTGCTGAAGAAGGCTGAAGCAGAAAAGAAATGCACATTTAGATAATAACTGATACCTGTGACAAAGCTAGCGAGGCAACTGGCTGGTTTTGTGCAACCACTTTGCTTTGCCTGCATAGCAAACACTGTCACTTCTCTATGCCTATAATGAACACAGTTTTCTGTTCCTGTACCCCACCTGGGAGAGTCCACACCACTGAGGGGTTTCATCAACTTAAGCTCCTTAGCGGTCCTGTTCTTTGCTGAATGGTATAGGCTGGCATTAAGAACAAGTTTCAGAAGTGATATCATATACAGAATAAAAATGCTAACCTTGAATTGTATTTACAAGGATGTTAATTAAGAGGCATGACTTCACTGTAAGAAACTGGTTGCCAAATGAGCAGCTGAGTAAGTCTTCTACACTAAGTTTTTTTAGCTAGGCAAGCAAATGGGAAACCAATTAAAATAAAGCTATAAGTAGTTTAACACCCTAAATTACTTCTATAACTACAAAAATTATGGTACTCTCTGAAGATAAATACAATTCAATCGCTTGCAGCATCCAAAGACTGAGATATGAAAATGAATATTAACTCAAAAAATGGCCCAAGGTGATTTGTGTTGTAAAAGTAAGTTTCATGTTAACACCTGCACTTTTAAATTAAGGTTCTCCTATTTGTTCTCTCAGTGTATAAAAGTTGGGGGTTTTTTTCCATTTTTGCCAAGAGACCAAGACAGGAGCTCTAGTAAAAATTGTCAGTAATCATGTACTACTTGAACTCACTTCACTGACTCCGAGGCATAGGAAAAGTAAGGAAAGGACTGACAAGGAAGTGTTCCAGTGAAAGAAGAGCCCTTAGATCTAAGCCAGGCCCGAGTGTATAGCTTAAGTGGCCAGCCACAGAACCCAGCTACTCCAAAGACATGCTGACCTAACCTATATCCAAGTCAATGTTGAAGTCTCCTACAAGGGGAAATGAAGTGTACACATTATAATAATTTTAACTGTGGTGCTTCGGAACTTCTAGCAAAATCTCTAGTAGTTCTGTAGAAGACCTACCTTCCTATATCATAAAGAATTTTTAATTCTAAAAACAATGGAAAGTACATAACTTCCATGTAACAATACATAACAACATATGCAACCAAAGCATACAATTGCTCCCTGAAAATATTATTTCAAGGATAAGCCACTTGGAATGAAAGGCCCACATGCATCCCTTCAGGTTCAGGTGAACATTGCCTTAGAAGTTTTCCACTTGTTTTGAACAGAGACAAAGAAGTCAGACTGACACAGTTGCTACTGTTTAGCATAATAGTTCAGATTCAGAGGTTCTTACTCAACTACTTTTTGATAAGATGAAAAGATGGGATAAACACCACCTTTGCCAGAAAGGCAATAACATGCAGATTAAGTCTTTTGTTTTGACAAATCACAATCGTCTAAAGCTTGTGAAGTTTATCAGATATGTATACATTTGCATGCACTGGGAAAATGCATACAAATGGGAAAAGCACCTCTCAGGAGTGACTGGAGATTTGGAGTGGACAGCTCTCCAGCAGCATGCCAGCTATGCAGAGAAAGTCATCTCAGGATCCTCCAAGTCTTGCTTCCACTAACAGCAAGCCTGCTTAGACTGCCCACTAAACCCCCTATGAACCATCCCACCAACAACCCTGCAGGATAATTCCAGTAAGGGAGCTATGCTTCAGCAACAGGAAGCTCAAGGGTCATATGTTAGTTATCTAGTAAGAGGCTCAGAGCTCATGAAAAAATTAGTAATGCTAGAAGAGAGGAAGAGCTACGATGAAATAATATTGTCAATTTAAATATATGTTGTCTAGAATGGAGAAGGCAGATAGCACCCAAGAAAGGGCATCTTGTTACCTTTTCGGACACTGTCAACAGCCACCATTTATAACTCTAATCCAATTCCTAATTCTAATCTTATCAATGCTTCCATGATATTGGGGGAAGGGGGATTATTACATCCCCTCTCTCATTTCTAATTGTATCAAGTACAAGAGGGGAAGAAGCAAGGAGAGCATTAAATCTTCCCCATTACCATTTTACTATATACAAAAGCAGAATTAGAAGCATTGGGACCTCAGTGTTCCAGAATCCACTCCAGAACACTGTTTAAGCTTTCTACTACCAATGTCTTTGTTATACTAATTTTTGGTAAGTTCTTTTTCCACAATCTGTCCCTCCTTTTTTCCCAAAATACTTGGTCATCCATTTAAAAGCCTTTAACAGAAGTTGACACCAAATACATTGTTATGGGGCACCGTTGCATCACTTGTAGCTGCTTCTACAGTAACTAAATGGGGGAAGTTATTTGCCATTCTTTCAGACTAGCGTTCAGTCTATTTAAATTGTCTGTTGTATCATTATCTGCATGATAGTCTCCACAACTAACATGCACTTCAGTGGGAGAATCACAATTTTCAGCGGAGTGGTTATTTGTAGGGGAAAATGAAGGGAGACAGTTCTCACAACTTTAGCTGGCTTGCTTGTCAGTCAGTCATCAGCTTAAGAAAATCTGGTTTCCAATTTGCTCATCTAGCCACAAAAGCTGTGTTTGGGACATTCAGCCGGCTCATTTGGCAACCAGTTTCTTACAGAGAAGCTATGCCTTTCTCAAGTAACATCCTTGTATGGATCAAGTATTCCTGAAATTTGAGTGACTTTGTCTAGCAGCCTGCAGACCCCCTTCACGCTCCAACTTCAATGTATTAAATCTCCAGTGCCTTTGGGCACACCATATATAGTGGTGGGGGCGGGGTGTGCTGCAGGGGGGTGGAATTTAACCCTTTACCAGCACTGCTTTTTAAGGGGAAAAAAAAGGCAGCTTGGAGGCACCATGCTCCTTCTTTCCATTCTCTAACTCTCTTTGAGTTTTTCCTCAAAGTAACAGACCCACTCTGCCTTACATATACATGCACTTACTAAAGCATTTTAGAACTATATAGTTGACCTCCAAACCACAGAAAGACGCAGAAGCAGCAAGACCCCAGGAGCTCCCTGATCATTATCTCTTACACCCCCCACGACCTGACATGGCATTATTCAAGCTTACAGAGAATCAGGAATAGTAACCTTGTCAGGCGACTAGTACTGACTCGCTCACTGGCGATTCACAAACCACACTACCAACACTTGCACAGGACAGCAGCATTTCTCTAGTCTCTGATGCAGCACTAGGTTGGATTACTAATCTTAAAGGCACAGCCTTCAAGCTTTACTTGCACCCAATATTTAAGGTTCGGTCGTTTTATTATGTATTAAGTGACAGTGTGAATGGCGGAGTGATAAGAACGACTGAAGTGAAGGGGGAGGGAAAAGGGGAGGATTTGAAGTTTGATAGCTGACATTTTCCCATAAATAATAGTTTGCCTTTTGTTAACCAAGAGCAGCTGAACAAAAGGCTGTATAAAATTAGTCTTGTAGCATATGCCTGCCACTCTGGACAGCAAGTATATAGACATGCAGACTGAACCCACAAAACTCCAGACAACATGGGACATGGGGAAGATACAGCAACAAGCTCCAACATTACCATTGAGAATCCCATTGAGGTTTGATTCCTGTATTTCAGGTCCCTGCCAGCCTTTTAATCCAGCCAAACACAGCATTTGGTAGTTCTGTACATTTACAATACCTTAATTGGCAAAAAGTAGTTTATAGCAAAAAGGTAGATGGTAGTTTATAACATTGGCTATCCACAAAAATATATGGGATGGACATGTAATACAAGCAAAGAAAAGATAAAATTTAGCAAACTTGACAGGACACCTTTAAATATTTTGGTAATGCATGGAGACCAAACAACAGTAAAGGGAAAATGATGCCACACAAGTACAACTATTACTTTTAGCTCGCTAAAGGACCCTTCTCCCCTCCCAGCACTGAGATTCAAAGGCAAGTAGTTGCTATTCTGACAACCCTGGAAAGCAGTGGTATGAGAGCAGCCTAGGTTTGCTTGCATGTGTGATCTTAGCAGAGATTATACTATAGTAACAAACAGGAGTAAAACACAGGAGGTTACAACAGCAGCCTCTGGTTGCATTAATCTATTTCAGGAGTGAGTATAAGAAATTTCACATGTTCGTTTGTTCAGTAGAGTTCATTTCCACCACAGCATTCAAGACATACTTCACAGTCCCCAGAATTTTAAGTATTCAACTCTGAAGAGTGACCTGCATCCATTGCCGGTCCAACAAGTTTAGAAATTGCCTCCCTGGTGCTGGGAGGTAACCCATTTTCTCCAATTTGGCACCAGTGCAGAGGCATACCGCACAAAGCATGCAGAACTATAAAACAATAAATATTCAAGATTCCCAGTTCAAGTCTTAGTCACTTCAAAAATATTTCAACTATATATGTAGGAAAACTGCTGACTAGGTATCATCCCACCCAACAAATTCACCATCTGAGGTTTTAAAAAAATGCATGTTATACAAGCAAATGAAATAACAGTAATGGAGCTCTTGTTTCTTAGAGCTGAACATAGAAGTATTAATTTATTCTTATTAATAAATGTCAGTATTGCACACACGGGTACCAAGTCTTACTCCTTTTCTTATTATACTATAAAGCCAGAGCATTCAAAGCTGGCCAACATCTTTAGTTGCTAAATAAGATTATTAGCTATGGACTCTATAGCTGAAAAATTATTTTGTTGAGGACTGACAGAAAGAGAGGAAGAAAGAAGTAGCTTAGTGACAAAAGAACTTTAGGAAAGAAGTACTACTCCTGTCTTAGCCACATATGCTTTTTTTTTCTTCAAGATGGGAGGGCAAAGGTGAAAGAGAAAGAAAAAGTTGTCCAAGGTGACACTGCATAGTAAAAAAGTTTTTGAACTCAAGTTAGAAAACAGTTAGCAGGTAGTGTAGCTCCAATTCCTTAGCACATTTTTTATCTGTTCCCATGACTTTCAAAATTGATTTGGATGCACAAGCCTAATTTGTTAGGAGGACCAAGCCCATCTCACCCACACAGCCCTTCTTCAAGCACAGACAGGGAAAGTAGAAAACCCATGGAAGGAGCTGCAGCTGAGCCCATGAGAACAGCTAAAACAAGGACATATGCTTAACATATTTTAGGAACAGGGACATCCATTCATTACATTAACCAATACTTGCATTGCCAAGCAGTAGTCCCATTCCCATCCAGTATTTCTACACTTTAATTAAGACTTAGAATTATAGGGTAAAAGCATTAGTAAAAATTATGTACTACATAATTATGATCCAAGATTATATACATAACTGCTCTATTGAAATTGGATTACAGCTGAAGACAATAAACCCCTTCTGTGAAATCTTATCTGTGGCAACATTAGTCTTGCATTCAGTGCATTGTTTGTGCAGCTTAAGATCTGTGCTCTCAACACATCATGATTCTTTGTCTGATGGAAAGACACCAACAACTTTGCAGGAAGGAAGGGAGTATGGGAGGAAAACTAGGAAGAGACAGGGTCAAGACAGTACTGAAAGAGGAATGATACCTCCTTAACTTTAAAACAGAGGAACTAGGTAGTTTTCCTCTAAGGAAGCATGGTCTAGCAAGCGTGTTTACATGCCCTGAAGATTTAGCTGAAAGGAGAAACTGCTACACATGATGCAAAAGTTCATCACTAAATTGAGGCAAAAATTCAGCCAGACCTTCTCTCCCAGTTATGAGATACACTTCAAGACACTGGTTTTAACAGAACTGTAGTTAAAAAACACTAAATTATGGGTATAGTTGACTAGTTTCATGCCTATTTGTTGTATGCACATCTTCAGTCATATTTTCTCAAGAAAGTCATCATAGCCTCAGAGGTCTATGCTGCAGTCTGCAAGCATTAACACTCTTACATGTAGTAATACTCTTGGTTTTTCAGAGACATGCTCTAAGTAAAAACAGTCCACAATAGTTGCCTGAACGGCATTTCTGCTTCTTTCAATTTTTATTCACTGAAAACTGTCTGAAGTCATGTTTACCTAATGTCGTATAATATATCAGATTATCACCAGCAGCAAAACCTGACAACTTTGCTGTATTTACCCTAAAACTTTAGGTGTATTTCAGCATTAGTCAAAGCAAAGCAGAGGAGGTTTTGATTCTGTCCAGTGTGGTATTAAAGCCAAAAGTTTTCATTCTCTTTCTAAAGAGAATCAATTCAATAAAAAAAGACTTCTGCATGCAGGGAAGAGCCAGGAGCTAAAGAGGTAACTCGGCTAAAAGGAAGGTAAGGCAGAATAAACCAAGAGGTAACTGTTTAGCACCAAATACCTGAACATTATTGTTAAGTTAAAAAATAGTGTGAAATTTAAAGACTATTAAAAACCCTTATCATTCCGAAGATGTTAACTCCACATTATGTAGATCACATATGAACAAAATAACTTACTCCTTTGCTTTTTTCACCAGGCAAAAAAAAAATAAAAAGGAAAATACAAGCATCAGTAACTTAATCTGAAGCATTGTCTTCAGATGGGCACCTGTATGTGCATTTGCACTTGATATCAGAAGTAAGACACAGCAAGTACGATAAATGACAGGTGCATCCGTACAAAGGAGAATACAGGGTTTCTCACATATACTTGAAGTATGAATTCCTCTAGTTCATGCACATTCTCCTCTAAGGCTGAAGCTCTAGCAGTCACAGCACCAGCAACACAATGAAGTATTGCATATTAAGACCAGGATACACTCCTAAAATTTTTAATCATTTTGTTAGGAGGCAAACCCCCTAATCATTACAAAATGGAATAGCAAAAGCCTGCATCACATTTGTATCCCATGTTGCAGTTTCATATAAGTAGCCCTTGAGCAAGAGACACAGAACTGGGAACACAGGCATATTCCCTTTGCATTAGCCAACTGTTTTGGTGAGAGGTGGGTGACTGGCATTAAGAGCACCATGGAGTAAAGCTCAGCATTTGGCAGTGACTGCAAGACATTACACGAAAGCAACCATGTTTAACCTACCATTCCTGCCTAACTACACTATTCCTTTTTCTCGTACCAGTTTAGCTTGGGCCAGATTCCTCTGCAATTAAAATAAACTTATACCAACACTAGAAGAAGGGAGAAAAGTTTTCTGGTTTCTGTCATGTTAAGTGAGTTAAACTGGCTCAGAGAAGCATCTCCTGAGTGCACGCCTGCGAGAGGAGAAATTGAGATCCCTTGTTCTCTGAGTAGCCATGAGATGTTAAGACAGCTTGCTCCCTCCTATTGTGAAACCAGAGCTTTACCCTACATTAGAGCAGCTTAGACATAAATTTAATCAGCAAATTTCTCCAAGGTACCACCAGATAAGTAGCTTTCCGTTCAGCTGACAGTTATGCATTTTAATGCCTTCCCCTATACCTGCACATTCCTCCAAAAGTTGCATCTTTTACAGTGAGTAGGACAAGAAGAAGGAATACATTCCATTTGTAACCTAAAGAGACAAAGAATCCAAGAATACATGCAAATCCAGAATTCAATAAAGCAATCTAATTTAACAAGTCTTGTCTACATGAGTTGACAGCCCTATGAACCACTGACATGCACTGATCTGGCAAGAAACTTAGGAGTTTGTCAATTAATCTGATCAGTTAAGATCCTGACCAAAGGATGCAAGCAAAAGGAAGGACCAGAGTGGCTCAGAGCAAGCAGAAAAAGACCTTAAAAATCCTTTCTTGCAGTGAAGGGAGCCATGGTGCTACAGGGTTATGCCTCTGTAGAGCAATATGAGAAGTAGAGGGTCACACACCATTAGGTTGACTGAATTTGGCAACTCCACGCTTTCCCTACAAAGTGTTAGAAGTCTGCTATTGAAGTGTTTTGACCATCCACCACTTATCACCAAATGATGCTAAAGCACACAGCAGCTGAGCCTTGGCATAATGCAGGCATTACTTAACCTGCAACTTGTCGTGTTTTCCACTTTCTGCAAACTCACTTGAATCCAGGTAGTTTATCTACACAAGCCAAGTGTCCTACAGTTGTTTCAACGTTTTCTGAGATTATGGTTTAGTTTGCTGCCTATTGATATTTCTAAGAAAAACAGGTGCTCTTTCAGTCTGAGAGATGAAACAATCAAGCACATTCTGCATTTTGACTTATCAGTTAGCATATTTTACTTAAATACAAGTAAGACTACAGTAAAATCTTTTTCTAGTTTAAAGTCCTATTCTAGTTGGGTTTATTACAGTAACATCCAGTTAGTACTATAGCATTGACAGTTATGTCCACACAACAAACGTGGCCAGACAAAAGAAAATTTTCAGAGTTGCAACATTGTTACTTTTGTTGAAACAGAGCTGAAGCATTTCCCCTGCTGCCGTGGTAGGATTTTACCTCCGACAGTGAAGTTTAAAGTCGTGAGTTCACGGGTTCCACTTTCTTTAATGTTTGCCACTACTGTAACAGTCAATATTCTCTGCTTTAGAGACTGTATGCGCTCAGAACACGAGGCAACAGCTCAACTGAGACCAGAACCAACTCGACTAAAAAGAGACTGCTCCAGACATCCCAGTTAAGACATGAAATCTGCATTTCTCAGCATTCAAAGGATGACCAACTATCCTGATCTTGTCTGGCAAATGTGGATGTGTAGTCTTGTTCTGAGACTTGGAACATCCAATAATAACCACCCACACTGTTACTTTCCTTCTCACTTGATGGAGTCAAAAAAAAGGAGTGGAATGAGGAAAAATGCTGGGGAATGGACAGTGACTCCCAGGTGGAGAGGTGGAAAGACCAGAGAGGAACAGGACCAAAGGTAACAAATCAGTAGTGGTGTTAGGACAGGAATATCATGTTCTAGGCAAGAACATAAGGGAGCCAGTAACTTTTGTTGATAAAAACCTCAGGGACAGGGTCAAACTCCTTATAACTCACCTCAAACAGGGTGAGGAGGATATATCCTGGGGAAGGAGAAACTGCATCCGAGAAAATTACTCTTTCAGCAGCTCACATGAGATCTGCCTGTGCTCAAATCTTATCTGCATGACATTGGTCTGAGGGAATATCCTGCTCACCAGCTTTTCTCACATATGGAGCAGAGACAGAGTTTCTAACTACTAATATTAAGCTTTCAGGCTACCCTTTCTGCCTTGCATTTTAGGTTTGTTTTTACACTATTAGCCAAACAAAGAACTTAAGTGATGCACTAAGTACTCTTCTGGAAGGCTGCCTTTCTATTATCGTTGCTTTTATGAGGCTATAAATAGCATTCTTAGAATTAAACAAGCAATAACACTCACAGCTTTACAGCCACCCTCTTTCTCAAAAAAAAGTTTTTCACATCGCCCATATTTTTAGCCAAAGTGAGAAAGATTACAGTGTAAACTGTTCCCAACTCTCTCCCAAACAATTCCCTCTTGAGTGACTAATAAGTACTTGCAAATACTCATCAGGTACACCTGCATTCAGGAACCACCGAAACCCACTGATCAAGAACAATAGTAGATCATTAATTTGCAGAATAAAAGCCTTTCTCAACAGGAGCTGAAGGCTTGAAAATGCTTACTTGTTTTAACACAATTTCTAGGTCTACAGGACACAAGAACACCCAAAACCAATTCTATGAGACATGCACTCTTTTCGAAGCACACTGTTGAAAATAAAATTAGGTATGTAAAATAAATTAAGCTTCTTTAGAAGTTACTTCTAGAAAAGCTCTAGGGTTTAAGCAAGGCTAGAATATCTTTGTTCCCTTTGCAATTTAAAGATTTAAAGTCCACAAAATACCTTGGAGCTCCTGTCCCAAGTACTCTTCACTAAGTAATGGAGAATACATCACTTTAAAAGATGGATATTTTATGCTATGGCCAAAAGCCGTCAATTATTTCATTTTACACACTTCAACAAGAACTTTCATACTACTGAGAACACAAAAACTACAAGCTTTTCAGCCTGTACCAGAAGTCCAAAGTTATACTCCGAAATGAATGCAAAAAGCTAGCTTTTTTACTGTCTTAAGAACATCACGCCTCATTTCATTCTGGTTTTCAATATTACGTGTGTGCTCTAGGAAGCCCACTAGCAGGAAGATACTTTGATACCACAAAAACCTGTAAGCAGCCCAACTACAATAACATTGCTGGGTTGGATTTCTTTTTTAAAACTTCACTGTCCATCAAGTACACCTCACAGTCTCCAAACGTCATTTTAAGGTTTTTCTTTTTCCACAAAATTCGTACTTAGTCCTCTGACACTAGCATCTTGAAGAAACAAAAAATGCTCTTCCAGACCTTCCTAGAAAAATTATTTCTGAAGTACAGCAATATTAGAGTAGAAAAAGTGCCCCTGCAAACTGAAGACAAAGGCATCGCCAAATTTCCCTAGGCTAAACACCTTCATCTATCAGTTAAGCAAGCATCCCACAGGAAACTCATGTACTACCCCTGTCCTCAGGCAGATTTTCCCCTGAAGCCCCTTGTTGTTCATACTGGAAGGGATCTACATCCAACACTGAATTTACTGGAAAATTCCAGCAAAATCCCCCGCGTTGACCCCCAGAGCAGAAGGGGGAAAGACAGCAGATCGCCATTTTCCAGCCTCAAATGAAAAATCAAGTTTCAAACCATCACAGCAAGAAACTATCCCAATGAAACTTAAGACACTTTCAGTACATTTTGAAGAAGCCGCTGTCTCTTTTAAGATCTATGAAACAATAGTCAGGGTCAGCAGAAACAAAATTTAAAACGCTTTGGTTTTACAAGTTAAGACCACATAAAGCAAGTTCCCGTTTTTGTATCAGTAGATGTAGCTGGTATTCACAAGGGTGAGTACCTCTGCTAACTTTTAGACTACTTTTTATTTATTTATAAATAAATAAGCAAAAAGGAGTCCTTTCCTCGATACAGTTATCTTCCTTCCCTATTTATTCGTTTTTTCTTTCTCCGAGGGGTTACACGCAGAACACAGTTGTACAAAATAGACTCCACTTCGGATTAGAAGCGTTAGGAGCTCGGGGGAGGGGGTGGGGCGCCTCTAAACTTCTCTCTCTCGCATCTCCACGGCCCCGCAACCCCTCGGTACGCGCCCGACGAGCTCCCTCTGAGGGGCAGCGCCCGCAGCAGCCCGATGCCCCCTCCGCAAACCGCACACAGGCAGTCCGGAGCTCCGGCGACCGCCTCCGGGCACAGCGTCTCTCGCAGAGAGCCCCCCCGGCTCACCTTCACCGCCTCCTCCTCCT
>NW_021940535.1:13712210-13813217 GCF_001715985.3 Manacus vitellinus | reverse complement strand
CAGGGGCAGGCGCTTCCTCTCCTTCAAACTGACGCGATGAAGTTAAGCAAAAATTGGAGGCGATGCCATTTGCGCTGCTGCGAGACGTAAATTAAGCGAAAAACCCGCCGCAATTATTTTGTTTTTATTGAAACGCCCCGCCACCAGCAACGGCATGGAGGAAAGTTTCGGCTGCAGCACGACTGAGTGGCCACCCTCTTGTTTAGTATGGCTTGTGGTAGCGAGAGAGGACGCATGGCATTGCACCCTTAACAAGGAAACTGGAAATATTGAGAAGTTTTAAAATGTGGAACTGGCTTAGGGATTGGAAAGCCAAAAAAAAACAGGAAAAAGAATAAAAATTGGAAAATATACACATTAGTGAATGAAAGCATCTGTAAATAAGCAAATTAAACACAAAACAAATTAGTGTACAGTAATGATAATAAATTTTCAAAACCACCACAGAACAGGAAAACTGGTTATTAAAATATATTCAGTTATGTTCCTCCTTTGTTTAGCCCTTAGATGGACAAAGAACTAATGCTATTTAGACCTTAGACTCACAAATAACACTAACTTGTGTACTTTATAATGTCTTTTGTCTTCTGCTGACAGGTACTAAACAAAACTCAAGCCATGCCTGTGAGGATCTCTCACCAAAAGCCCTTTAGAGAACTGAGAAACTCAGGAGCGCTAATGTCCATTAGGATGTCCATAAGCAAGACCACGAAATGGGAATTGCTGGTGGAGTCCATGGGGCAACCAACATGCATTAAGTTGTAAACAAGCATGAATATTTATTGTGCCCCTCTCCCCCCATTTATTCTGCTGAGAACTTGCCTTATGTATCTCTGAAGGATTTGGCTGGGAGGCTGTGTTCTGTATATTACAAATCCATATATTCACATTTGAGCATGCAGGTGAAATCTACCACAGCCTTGACTATCAGAGGTTAAAAAATCATTGAGCCTTGCCTCAGCTCTGTTTATTTGTCCTGTGGTTGCTGCAGAGAGTTGTGATACTGCGGAGCTTGTCCTTTTCCAGATGAAGTCAGTTAGTTGTGAAGAACGGTAACTCCCCAAACAACAAACGTAAGGTAGATCCTTTTGGGTTTCCCAGATAATGCTTTGCACCAGCTCCCTCGGTAGAAACCGTCATCTTTTGTGTTCAGAAATATTTTAATTGGGCAGAAATTCCCAGATGCGTGTCTCCAGGCGTATCTGACACCCCTGCCTTCCTCGGTGACAGCTGTTTGCTTTCCAGCAAAGCGGCTGAAGAGGGCAATTCTGCGCGTCAGTGGTTCAAATGGTTCTTAACGCGCTCACGATGCTACCTATGCGCTGAGGAAGGTCTTTCTGCTGACAGGATCCACTGTATTTGTGCCAAAGCTCCCGAAGCTCGTTTACAGCTTACACCCTCCCTGAGCTTGTAAAAGGCTATAAGCAATTCACTGTCCCTGAACAGTGGGTCCTTATTCTCCAGATGTCACCCTCGCATTGGAGCACCCCTGTCTTGCCGAATCAAAGTCCGCCTTTTCTTCTCCCTCCACCACTGCCGAAGGAATGCTACGTTTTGAGGGTTCCTCCAATTATGGAAGACTTTCTGTCTTCATTATGAAAAACGCTGAAATAAAGCTAAAGGGAATACACCAGTATTATACTCCGTTTTGAAACACCAGCTCCTGGAGCACTTGTGTGCTCAAGTACACAGCAGATAGCACTGGGCATTTTTCTGCTTAGTACATTGACTCGATGGTTTTTGATTCAATTAACTTGTTCTGCTATAAAAAACCCCTGAGCTCTCCTCAGAGCGAGGCCTCAATTTATTTAATTTGTTTTCTAAGCCGACAAACACGTGGGTGAATAACAGCGTGAGGGCGATAGGTGAAGTGCGGGAGGCTTCTGGTTCCTCATTAGACAGCAGGATGAGAACTTATTTTTATGATTTTTCCCTGGGAAGCTAGTGCTTCGCATTTACCCTTTTTGTTTCTTAAAAACAAAAGAACAATAGCTATCCTGGTTAACAGGGCTATTGTCCCTCTGTGCCAAATAAATGAAATCTCCCGTGCTTACGTGAGCGTCTGAGGCATTTCTCTGCATTCTGCTCATTCTCCTTTGTGTCGCTCTGCTGAGGTTTCTCGCATTTATTCCCTTCTCTCCAGTCTTTTTCACACCCATTTCTGTCATCTTTCTTTTGTCCTCCATTCAGATGCTGTTGCTTGTCTGAATCGAAAATGGTGTGGTTGTACTAAAGGCAAGCCCATCTTATAAACTGTGTTGAAATCATAACTGTGTCATGATCACATCAGAACTGTGTTAAAACATTAACCATCAAAACATTCTAACAATGCTAAAATCTGGGCATGACTGGCCAAACCTTCAGAGACACCTAACGAGAATTGAAATAGCTCTGAAGATACGGGCCAGCTTCTACCTAGTTGAAAAATCTCTATTTGGCAACATTTGTCTGTCCTTGACTAACTGCCCAGCCACTGCAGCTAAAGGATGCATTAAAACTGCCTTTTTTTTCATTTCCCCCTTATATTTCAGCGAAAAATAGGACATTAGGGCAGAAGACTGCACCTGAGTCATTCTCTAGTATCTACTTCCAATGTTGGGATGTGCTTTCCACTGACTATACTTTAGATTTGTTTCTTGAAGGAAAGCATCTGCTTTCCACCAGCAGTACTGTGGGACAAACAGAACAGTGTTCCTGCCAAAAGCAATACAGCTGGAAAAGCCAGGGGTCTGTAGGTTAAAAGCTTTGTTAAATAGAACCAGGTACAGTAATTGTGGGTTCGGGGATATTTTACTGTAATTTTGGAGGCAAACATTCACATAAAGAGCTCTCCCCCATAGCACCTGCGTGAAGTGATCCAGCATCCTGATATGGTTTGCCCTGCTATGTGTTGAGCACGAAGGCACTGTGCAAGCTCAGAGCTTGGCAGGGCTTCTGAACAGGAGTTGCTGAGGAGCTGGTGCCTGTCCTGAACGTGCACAGGTAATAATAAACATAGAGGTCTGAACTTCTGTTGTCATTGTTGCTGTTTTACACCCAAGGACCCAGAAAACATTTCCAACTCCAGTATTGCTATACTGCAGACATAAAAAGCCAGGACAGTGGTTCATCACTTTTAGTTCTGCTCAGTCTTTTCTAGGGATTACCAAGACTAAAACTCTCCCTGAATCCCCTTCCTTCTTTATCTGTTAACAGACAAGAGACACAGCACTGCAACCTGCTTGGATCTTTACTTCCCATGCTTAAGAATTCAACTAGTAAATCAGTGTATGAAAGGAGCACTTCCAACAGGTCTACTCACAAGGAAAGGCTTCAGCAAGATCTTGATGCTGGTGTAGCCTTTGGAGATCTTGTGTTAGTCAAATAGTGCCAGATAAATGAAAGAGGAAAGTTTTGCTGATGGTTTTTAGCTTGCTGTTAGGGACTTATTCATTACACTCAGAGGAATATCCATATTTTTTTTTGGCTTTCACCGCAACTGTACTCCATGGACAACTGTACCACTTAAGTTCAGCCACTTTAGCCCTGATTTGTGCTGGTTTTTTCTCCTTTCCTCATTTTTACTCTTGCGAGCACAAACTTCTGAATTTGCCTCAGATTCCAAATTTGCCATGCCTGCTCTTGCACACTGACTCTCGCTCAACCATATATCTGTCACTGGATCCATTAGTAAGTACAGTAGTAAGCTCAACTTTCTGCATGTGTTGCTGAGCTTCCTGTATGGTATGCTGGATCTTGAGCAGGGTGGAGGGTTGGGGAGCAAAGAAGCAGTATGGGTTGTCCCCATGGTATAAATCATTGGGAACTGGCTTGCTCAGCATATTAATTCAAGCCTTTGACACCCCCTCCTCCACCCATCCATCTCCCCTACAGCAGGGTCACCTTGAGTTTAAAGATGTGCTTGTTAGAATGTGATGGGATCCAGAGAGGAACAGAGAGAGCCTCCTTTATACACATGTGCAAGTGAAATCTATAGGTTTTGTTGGTGCATCTTTACATCTCTACAGTCTTCAAGGGCTGGCTTTGGTAAGCAAGGATCTTGTACTCAAACAACTGACATTACTTTTAACCCCAGAGACATTATCAAGTTTGGGCATCAATCCTCTATTCCCAGAAAGAAGCAAACCCCTACTGTCTTGCCTTACAGCACTGAGCTCTGCAGGCTGTAATGATGCAAAGATGTAATTTTTTGATGTGCTAAAGGAAGTTGGGGTTTTTTTCCACTTCTACTGATAGAGTCTCCCAGAGCACCTTTATGCTTAAGCCTTACTCAGGCTCTCCTACTGTTTAGTATGCATCTGAGAGGAAACTAAATGACCTTTCTTTTCCTATTTTTTTCTCCCTGTGCATTCTGATTCATTCCTTCTTCTTTTCAGAAATTCTGGCTGAAAATCATCCATTTCTAACCACATAGCGGGATTTAGCATCACAAGGACTTTTAGCAACTTTACCTCCCAATGGCTGCATCTCTAAAACCGGTTTCTTTTTCCAGACTCTCAAATCTCTCTCTATTCACCATCTGTTCAGATTTCTTGTTAGACTAAGTACCTGTGTTGGCTTTAATCTTTGATGATGACAGCTCAACTATTGCCCCCAAGGATGGGCTCAAGGCCAGAAGATGCCAATGTCTGTTCTTCTCATCCTGATTTCGCTCTAAACAGCTTTCAAATGCGATGCCTACCATTAAGAATGGTCTAAATCCAGGTCTAAATCACAAGAAGAGACTTTACTGACTGGATGTTGAACTTCTGTGAAAACTGATGCTGGAGTCATATTAAAGGCTCTCAAACTCACCTTCCATGAAATGTCCCATCAGATCACTTTTCTCTGTCAGGAAAAGCTTGGCAGAATCAACATGTCTTGTAAACATGCTCTACAGGTCAAGAAATGCAAGCTCTGAGCAGCTGGAGGTAGAAAGCAGGTGCCAACATTATGGGCTAATAATTGCAAATGTTTTGTTATTAGCCTCCTGTTTCCTGACACTGCTGCTGCTCTGATACCTCATTCTGCATTTATCCTCTCCGCACAGTTAACTCGGCTCAAACTCAAAAGTTCACCTTACCTTCGTTCTTGTTCGCATCCGCAAGATCCTTTTACTCAGCTGGGGGAGTGCTTTTAACAGCAAAAGGGAGAATGGCTTGTCAGCTGCTAATGCTTCCCCACAGCTGTGTAAACTCTGGGCACAGGCAGCTGTTCCCCTCCAGATCTGGCAGCAGGAGCTGGGAAGCCTGGCACCCTCAGCTATTCATTACTAGCCCCCAGTGCAGCCCCCAAACTGGGACATGAGTGTCCCCTAACAGGCTGCAGCACCCCCATGGCTGACCTTATGCTGGGAAGGGTGAAGTGCTTGTGCAGTGTGTTCAGAGAGACACTAGTATCTCCTGTCTCTTAGAATGGTTGCAAAGATCATCTACATCTTCTACATCTTAAGGTTGTCTGCATCCAAGTGCTGCCTGTCTCCTTCTGCCTCCTCCTCCTCATTCCCTGGGAAGCCTGGACTGATCATTTCTCCCACAGGGCCATGCAGTGTAATTCCCTGAGCATTGGCAAAACTGTGACCCTTGGCAAGTGGCACATGTTCCCAGATGATTATGTGTTACATGTAGCACTAAAATCCTGACTCACATTCAGGTGCTGCTCTCTCCCACAGCTGCTCTGACCAAGACAGATCAGTTTCAGAGGTATAAACTGACTGCTGAGAGAGAAAAGTGGAGCTATTTTTGCATTATACTTAGCAGGAAATATGCTTGGAGCTAATCTGAACCTGAAATGTTTAGGGTGAAACCAACACTGGTCAGGGACAGTACATACAAAAGTACTGTACTCCTTTATGAGAGCGAATGAACAAGAAAGCAGCCATGCAGGGTGATAATCAAAGTTTCTGGCTCATGTGAGAATTTCTTGTGGTTATAATTTTGTCGCCTGTAGGGAAAGCTGTAAGATGGGCTCAGAGAAAGCTTTTGCTACCTTATAGGATGCCATTCCTCCAGGCTCGGGTTACAGGTAGAGACTGTTGTGTACTCACAGGATACGCAAGAGGTTGAAGTCTCCTATCTTGACTTCCCTGCAAAATCTCTGGGAACGAGGAGTGACAGACACGTGAAGAAGCCTTTCACCTCCTCGCTGTTTCACCAGGGAGCCAAAAAGGGAGAAGCCCTTTCCTGGGCAGCTCTCCCTGGCAGTAGGAGCAAGCAGCTGCATCCTCTCCTACATGAGACCGCAATGGCATCCCTACAGTTCTTCATAAAAGTGGGCCTACAAGAACAGCCTATGACTCACATCACAGCCCAAAGCCCTTGTTGTGTGCCACTGGAAATACAGGCAGCTAACACCCTTTGGGTTTTCTCACAGAAAATGAACCCCAAGGAGCCACATCTTACTTGAGGCTATTAAATGTCCCTTTGGGACGTGCCTCTTCACTGTGCACAAGAAGGGCCCTGCGCCTGCTGGTGTAAAGCCTTCCCAGTATACCTCTGCCACAGGAGCTATAAATAGGCTGGGGGATAAGACAAAGGGAAACTTTCTGAAAATGGAGGATACCACAGGTCGTCTTGTTTGCAGGAATGAGAACTTTAAAGGTTAGGCAGGTGTTCAGGGAAATTTTGAAGCTGGTGCTGTAGGTCTTGGAGAGGGGAATGCTGTCGTTCTGGGGATCTCTTCCCTTTTTTGCTTCCCTAAAGCAGAGAGAGTGTTGTCTCTCCTTTCAAATAATACCCATGCACGTTTACGATAGTGGATGGCTGCTGGGAAGAGAAATTTGTATATCTTCTGTTTGCTTGCTGCAGAGCAGTGGAGTTGCCTTGAGCCGGGCAGCCCCTTTTGTGAACCACTGCCTAGCAGTACAGATGCTCATTTATTTGAATAAAAGCAGCCAAGGGGCTTGTGTGGTCTCCACATGCAGACTCTACCCTTCCAGGGTGTTTCACAACTACAGGCTTTTGGATGCTACTGCAACCTAGAGAAGTAAAAATAGGAAGGAGGGAGTGAGCCTCAGGAAGCCAAATCAAATGGCAGTAACAGCATCTCAGGAAGTTCACCCAAGGTGGTGGGGTGCAGGGCAGGTGAAGAAGATCAGAAGCATAGGAAACCGGGGAAACAGATGTGGCGATGCCAGGCTTTGGGGAGGGAGCTCTTGAGATGCAGGGCCAGCATTCCCATGCGTTCCCATCTGGCAGTGAAGGAAATTATGTAAAGTGGAGGGGCCACGGGCCCCCTGATTTTTTTTTTCTTCCAATTCTTTTCTCCCTTCACTTCCCATGATGCAATTAAACAGCCATTGCTGACATCATCATGTATGCATGCTGAATGCAGCCATTGTGTCTCAGCTGCAGTGCTGTACTATATATAGATTAGTTGCCAATCTCTGCTATGTATCAGCAGGGAAGACACCCAAGGAATTAAGTGAGCAGTTGCACTGTAGGACTCCTGGCTTTTGTCCCGTGGCCTCAAGACATGATGGAACTAGAAATAGTCAAAGATAAGTGATTTGGAGACCAAGCCAGGAAACTTTTGAAGGATTGATTTGGAGCAGTGGTAAGGGAGCAGTCCTCTAGGTTTTGATGCATGAAGCAGGAAGACAACCTGCCTCACGCATGTTGCTAGCTTCTTTTATGTAAAACTAAGTGGTTAGTCAGTAATTTCCCCTCACCAGTCCCTATGTCAGGTAACATTAGATAGCTGCACATCCCGCTTCTTTGCCTTTGGTAGATGAAGGAAAAGCATCCACCTGTGGTCTCGGCCTTGTGGACAATTGAAGGGACAATCGTGACTGCCCTCCCCTCTGTGGGTGGTAAATGCACCCTGCAATCCCCTGTGCAGAGGCCACATAGAGCAGCCAGTGCCTGTCCTGGCATTGTCAGTGGCATGGGAGGCTGGGCATTTGAGGAGGACCAGTGCTGTATCTGCCACCACAACATACCAGGTTCCATGCTGAGCCTGTTCAAGTGGCCTTGCCAGCACTAGGTTAGGGAAATTTGGTCTTGTGCATTTCCAATGGTAGCATTTTCTTTTGAGGCAAGACAGCTCCATCAGCTACTTCTCCCTCCCACCCAGCCCTTTGGCTGGAGGCGACAGGAGGTAGCTGAGCCAATCAAACAGCTCAACACTTCAGAAAGGGGCAAGTCCTGTTCTCTCCCTCCAGCTCCTGCTCTTTGTTGCTCATCTGTGGACACTCCAGGCAGCTGACAGCAGGGGCTGATGAGTGCTCAAATAGAGGAGGTGGTGGGACCAGGGAGCTGGGTGAGCAGGAGAGGGTCAGGGTCCTTGGAAGGTAAGCAAACCCTCCCTGTTCAGCAGTGACCTGTTAGATTGCCTCAGACAACAGACAATTTGAAGGTGTAAATTGACCCCGAAAGGAAAGCTTTGATGTTAGAGAATTTTTTCTTTCTTATTGACTTCACTCCAGGCCAAATTCCAACTAAACTGTGGCCATAGCAGCTTTCTCAGTCATTTCATGAAGTCCCATACCAAGATGATGAGACCAAGTGTTGCCACAGCCCCAGGCACTCACCTTCCTGCCCTTATGCTGCCCATGAGCCAGTCACAGTGTCTCTGTTCCTTAGAGGTGTTCAAGTCTTCACTCAGTAGATGGTATTTTTTGTTGCTCTGGCTCCTGCTAGGCATTTAAGAATAAGCCAGATAAAACTGTTTATTTCTTGTAGTTCCTATGAGAGTGGCTGTTTCTTTGGTAGCAGGCACAGAAGATGCTACCAGAGTGGTTTTGACAATCTTCAGGAATGTAGGTTCCCCAGATTCTGTGGGCCTCTGTTCCCCTGTCTGACCCACCTGTCACGACAAGGTTTTTCCTTGTGTCCAGGTAGGATTTTCCTTGCTGCAACTCATGACTGCGGGTCTTGTCCTTTCAGTCTTCTCAGACTAAATAAAGCCAGTTCTGTTAGCTCTTCTTCACACATCATGCTCCAGCCCTCTAACCATCCTAGTGCCCTTCTGCTACACTTGCTTCATTATATTCATGTCTTTCTTGCACCAGGAAGCCCAAACTGGACACAGTAGCACAGGTCCCTCAGGTCCTTTTTGGCAGAGATGGTGCCCAGGCAGTAGGTCCCCACTGATGCAGGGAGTTTTTCCAGATGAGGTGCAGGACTTTACATTTGTCCATACTGAAATTCATGAGGTCCCTGTTGCCCCATTTCTCTAGTTTGTCCAGGTCCCTCTGAACAGCAGCCCTGCTCTCTAGGATATTGTACTCCTCCTGCTTTGACATTGTCTCTGAACTTGCTGAGGAAGTGTTTTCTGCCATTGTGCAGGTTGTGGATGATATTGGTGTAAACCAATTCTGGCCTCAGTATTGACCCCAAAATTCACTACCCATTATGGACTGCCTGATGGACTCTGAATCCGTGACCACGTCTAAGCATTCAGACAGTTTTTCACCTACTTTCCAGTCCATCCATGCAGCCCATACCACCTTAGTTCGGCTACAAAGATGCTATGGGATACCATGGTGAAAGCCTTACTAAAACCAAGGAAAGTGATATCCACTGCCCTCCTCACCCCTGCAGAGCAGGTTACATATTCCACAGGAGTGCAGGCAGGCTGGTCAGGCACACTTTACCCTTGGAGAACCCATGCTGGCTATTCCTAATCACTCTCCTGTTGTTCTTGAGGTAGACATAGAGTCCCTCAGGACTAGTTTCATAATTTTCCCAGGCACTGGGTTGAGTCTGACCATCTGGTCTTTCTCCAGATTCTCCTCTCTGCCTTTTTTTTTTTTTTTTTATTTTTTGAAGGCAGACTTCACATCAGGCATCGATCGACAGATCAAACACAGACCTGGTTGAAGCTGACGGATGTACAAAGCAGCCTTCAAGTACAATAAAAGCAGCAAGTGAAGATCCCTGTGCAGCAGGACAGCTACTGCAGAAGCCACCACGCATGGCATCACAGCGAGCATTGCGCAGCCTGGAAAACACAGCCCAGCAAAGCCTCAAATTCTGCTTATGGGGGACAACACAGGACAGTCATAGCTAATGGCTGCAATGAAAATTGCAGAACTTTTGCAGTTTGACCAGTAAATAATCCATGGTGTTACAGTCTATTTTTGAAACAATTGAGAAAATCACTATATTGGGTTCCTCGGGTTGAAGAACTACAGTTAGTCCCCTGATGTTTTTCCATTTCTGCTGGTACTTGTTAGTCCCTTTAATTGCATGTGTATTGCAGAGCGAATGAGAGGCACAAATTTGGATATGAGAATCTGGTCCAGTTCAAGCTCTTCTGATGTGGCTGTTTCAACAAAGGCAGTATCAGGGCAGATGGAAAATATTGTGGTATTTCTGGAGGTACAAGGGAATTCTTTGTATTTCCTGAAGGCAAACAGTATTTCTACTTGGTAATAGCTGTTCTGGAACTGATTGCCTTTCATTCGTTGTCTTTTTATATCCCAGACACAGAAAACCTATATTTTTCAATTGATTTTGCATCTTTTCTTGATACAGCTATATACAGCACCCTAAAAGCTTTCACCTAACTGGGTAATTATATTTTGTTGTCAAGACAGAAATGTTTTAAACCTCCTGTAATGTTAAACGGCTCCCAAAGATACATTGAATATTGACCAAAAGTGTGACCAGGGTATGATGGGCTGCATGACTGTCAAAACAAAACTCCCAGAGCACAGAGCACTCCTAGGAAATTGGGCATCTCAGGATTCCTGACAGCAGGAGCTGAGAGTTGAGGCAGCATCTACCCTGCCTTGATTGCCCTCGGGCACCTTGCCACACTGGCCTTGGCAGATAGCCACTCTGAACTGAATGCATATATTTGTCTTTTAAGATGAAGTTTTGTTAGCCTTTTATTCTCTGTGCAGATCCCAAAGTTACGAAAAAACCTGCTAAAAACTGTGGTTCCTCATCAGCAAGATGAGGAAAAATTCTTACCCTTTTGCAAAGCCTGAGGTGCTGATTCTCTCAGGACATGGTAGACCTGAGGGTGTCTTCAAAAACCTTAAAAAGCTATCTGATCCTGCCAACAGTGATCTGCAAAGCTATGAAGCCCTCTCTGCTTTTCAGGTTTCTGATGCAAGTGCCTTGCGTAATACCGCAGGCTTCCAGGTATGGGGACCATAGCCAGCCCATAAACCTGAGTGCATATCTTATCCACCTTGAGGCCAAAATAACCTGACCTTTAGATGATCTTCAGAGGATGATGAATAATGTATTGCATCTCCCAGAAGGCTGATTTCTGCCCCTACGATAACTGACAGTTTTCCTGGCATCAACCAACCGTGTCAGCTTGTATATTTTGAAAAAATGTTCCGGGGTTATTGAGGGGGAAAACCTGTAAGGCAGAGGACAGACTGTTTCAAAAAGAAGTCAAAGACTATTGCAACCACCAAATGGGAGTGACTTTTGGGACATGGTGACTGCAATGTTGGAATTCTCCTGAGCACAATAAAATCTATCAAAGAAGAAACATCAGGGCTGGAGAGAGACAGCAGAAACTGAGAGCTAGGAGAGAACTTCCAAGGAGTTAATTGGTGCTGCATTGGTGTTTGTGGGTAAGTAGATCTGTAAGTAAGGACATATATTTGTGAGATCACGTAGAAATTCCCAAAGGAGCTCTCTTTGCTGGCCAAGCCTGTGCAGACACACATACTACCTGCTATGAAAGATAATTATATGTCATTCATTACAGAAAAGGCATTACAGGATAAAATCCAAGTCCTTTGGTTCAAAGAAATCTCCAGTACTGCTTCAGCCTATCTGCCTGTCATCTCCAGCTGTTTCTCACTGGGCTGGGGCTGTCCCCAGGAGCCATGGTGTCCCCAGGATCCACTGGGTCATGGCAAAAGCATCTCCTCATGAAGGAACTCCCTACAGGTTGTGGACCAGAACCGTCCCATGCAAGAAAAGGCTTGTCTCCCTCTGCTCTCCCTTATCCTGGGGTTGCCATTAAAAAGGCCCAGAAACAGCAACCTCATGTCATGAGTCACAGAAGTGACTTTTAATTCTCAGAGGGAATTTTTGAAGTGATGTAATGCTTAGAAGTTTACACCTGTTCAGGGATGGGTAAAACTCCCTGCTTTTGTGCTTTCAAAAATGTGCCATGCCAATTAGCTGCAGATGTGTTTGTAGGGTAAGAAGGATGCTACCAGAGTTTCCCCTGCTTTTCTTGGCTAGACCATTTCCTGGGAGCAGGCCCTGTAAAACGTCTGAGCCCTCACCCTCATGAACGTTTTGGTGGCCAAAATGGGCTACACTTCTTTCTGATGTGGTTTTTGGGCAGTGTGGCCCTTTGATGTTCTGTCTTGCTCCCCTTGCCATCCTTCTCACTACTCATCAGTGCTCCACTGGGCTGGCTGCCTGTTTGCTGTAGCTGGATGCTTGCAGCAAGGTTGGGGTTGTCTTAAATGCTTTTAATAGTTGGGTGGCCACTACTAAATAAAAATATACTTCTTAAACGAAAATATATATTCAGACACAGCAGATGCCTTAGCTTGTGGGGAGCTGCTAAGTTTCAGGGAATCACATTTTCTGCCAGCATAACTTCACTGGAGTCAACACAACACCTTCTCCTAAAAAAGCCTGTGTGCAGGGGATTGCATCCATCAGCAGGATTGGAACTACTTGGAAATAAGAGCACAGACTTCTTTTATAACATAGTAAAAAGTATGCTTCTGTATGACTTATTATATGTTCATTATGTTCAAGTTGACACCACTTGCATTCCTTATGTGCTTTTCTCAATTACAATCTTAAACACTTGTATAATTTTAAGCACCTGGAGAGTTTGGCTGGCTTCGCTGGATGCTGCTTCTGTTTAACCTGATGCCAGGGTTATGCTGCAGTATATCCTACAGTCTCACCAGGTAAAACTACTGGTTTTGATTCAAGCATGTTTTGTCTGTTATTTCTCTTGAGGTTTTATCTTTTGAGGTGATTCTCTGGACTAAACATTGCTCCAAGGTCTTCTCCATGCTTTTGGAAGATAACATCCATCTTGTTGGGACTTGCTGTTTAAACCGTGTGGCAATGAAGGGCCATTTGACTCGCCAGCCTGCCTTAGGCCTGCTGTGATCCTTCAACAGCTTAGTTGACAAAGCAGGAGCTGTGGCTTCCAGGGTCTGTGCTGCTCTGCAGAGACGCTGGATTCTTAACTGGAGGAAAGCAGGGATATGTGAGATGGGAATTCAGTGTCCTGGAACTGAGGGCAGTGGGCTGGAGAACCTCTGGAAATATGGCTCTGAGTATAGCCAGCCATTACAGGAGAAGGTTGCTGAATGTGGCTCCCCCTCTTCCTCTGACCAGTGGGTCGGTGCTCACCCCTCCCTGAGGCCAGGGTAGGCTCCCATTGCTCCCCTGCAGGCTGCATCCACCTGGCTGAGCTCAGTCATGGGTAAAGCTCACTCCTGAGGAGGGGCGAAGTGGACATGAAACCTTGCTCAGCCTTTCTTCAGCCAGCGTCTCCTATCACAAGGAAAGATGACAAATTGTTTGTTAAATTATTTAAGATACTACTGACTGGTTATGAATTATTAAAGTGTTTATTACTTACCATTTGGATGGCAACTCAGAGCAGAAAATCACAAGCCTTTCAAGAAACCTGAGGCCAGACATAGCGTGCCAGACATGCTGGGGACTCGGGGGTGAGCCGAGGTGGTGGGCGCAGCAGCATCTGGTGTGAGAAAAGGCATGGCTGGAGCCTGGAGCGTGCCACAGCCTGCACTGCTGCAGATGGCTTTGCCACTGGTGCTGCAGTCTCACAACCTCCTGCCACTCCTCCCGGTCCTATTTTTATTTCGTATTTGCATGATGGCAGTGCTGTACAATGCGCCATATAACTTAAAACAGAGACAGTCCTTGTCCCAGTGGTTTTCTCCCTATTACTGCAATTTTCTTATTAATGAAACTATCTTTAGGTAGGAGAGGACATCGCTAAAGCAAGAATATGCTAGTTCTCATCAGCAAGTGTATGTGTTTGTTTATGGTTTCGCTCTGTGAAAGATATTTGAAATTTTTTATACCGGCCTTTTTTCCCCCTCCTTTTCACCTCCCTCACATTTGGGTTTTTTTGCTTTCTATTTTAATTTTCCCTTTTCTTGAAACTGTAACCATGTGCTGATCATAAGGATTTCTGTTCAATGCATACTTACCCTTTGTGGTCACCATTCACGAATCCGGAGGTTACTGATCAAAGAAAGAGTGTACCTTATCTTCCAATGTTATTTTGAGGAAGACAAAGCAAGGAGATAAGCATAGTTTGGACATGCAGCTCTACTTAACAATACCTCCACATCAGAGTCAGGATTGGGCATGTGGTTAAAATACAACTAGTTGGAGCAAAAATTCTGCTACTGGGTTCTGACCACATAACATGGCTGCTAAAAAATGACATTACCCTTTGGGCTGAGTGAGATGAGTTTGATTTGCAGACATAGATATATCACAGCATCCAGAGTCCACAGGGTAGCCAGAGATTGCTGGAATTCTCTGAAATTGTTTGTGAAAACAGTCAGCTGAATATGTTTGTCCTTGAAATGCACTGTTTCTTATTTAGTATCGTGTGTTCATTTTTCCTCCCTTGCAAACATTTCAGTCATTCAGCCCAGGAACTGATTAAACCACCCAGTAAACACAGTACAGATGTCAAAGTGAAAAATTCACAAGCTATTCATAACAAGCCATCTGCTGAAAATAATTTGTCTAAATTATTTGGGGAAAATTTACGAAGTAATGAAAATGCTCAGAGATATTTGGGAAGATTCTAATTACCAAAAATCAAGAGAAGGCCTAATGATATGTTTTGGATACAACTGAAATCTTTACAGCTCATTGCCGGATTTGGGATAATAAATGCTCTCTGGCCTGCCATGCTAAGTACTGTCTGCTCAGATTTGAAGCACATAAACCTGTTTCACATTCATGATTACCCTACAAGAACGTGCAGTTTGGGCATAGTCCGTGGTCTGACTTATATTCCCAGGACAATAAATGGCTGAAACTCTCACTCAGCCTATATTTGGACTATATTGGAAATCCAACCTTCAGAAACTCAAGCCATCCAAACAATAAAAAGAAAAGTCATACCAACCTTTGCAGACCTTGCTCAAGTAAAGGCATACCTAACTTTAAACAATTTTTCATGACTGTTTCTTTGGTTGTTCAAACTGCTTCTGTTGTGCATTATTCTGGTTTTCAGAGCTCCTGCTGAGTCCCGAAGATGGGCTCTTTCATCTGCCATTGGCTCCAGGAGCATCTCTTCTTTGCCTTTTTCCATTCTCTGCATTTCTTCTTTGCCTTAGTTTACACACCAGTGCTTTGACAGGCACCTGAGCTGGCTAAAGTGTTTTTTGTGTGTGAAATTTGGATTTGGGCCCCTGGGAGTTGTATTTGCTGGTAGATCAGAGATCTCACCTTTAAACCACAAGCAATTTCCTGAAGAAGGCTTAAAGTGAAATAAAAAAGAAGGGGAAAAGATTAGTATCTTCAGGGGACATTTTCCAGCACATCACTTAAATCCGCCTCCCCAGCCTACAGGCTGAGTAAAGGTTAATCCTACAGCATCTAAAATCCCATACAATCCACACTCCCTCAATGTACACATTTCCAGGAGGAATTCCTCTGACTGAGCATACTTGGCAGCCACACAGAAAAGTATCTCAGAGCTTAATGGCCACAAGTCAGTGGATATCTAGGTCCATCAATCTTCAGTGGATATAAAAGTCACACAGGGACATAGATGCTGGGCACATGCGGGATGGGGGCTTTCTTTGTGAGGGAACCATGTGCACTAAGAAGAAAGACCTCTTCTAAAGCCCAGACCAAGAAGTAATTGTCAAAGCCTTCGCTCTGGGATTAATGAGACTAGGGTCAAACAGATAGGTAGGTACTTAATGAATTTTTCAGTAGATGTTACATCTGAAGTGTGTGTTTACTGAATTATTCCCATGTCCTGTTTCTTCTTTTCTTTGGAAACTGTCAGTATAAATATTCTAAACAGACTGAAAAGTATGTGAGTACAGCAGGTTGCTGAACTTCACCAGTGAACAGGGGGAAATTTGTTTTATGTTTGCAGTCAGAACTCGTTTTCCATTTTTAAGTGACTTCCAATATTGAACTCCCAATTAGGTACTTTTAAATAGAGATGAGCTAATGCATTGTCCAGCTGCTCTTGCCACTATCCTGTGTTCGTCGATAGTTGCCCATCTGGTCTTTACCAGCTTAAAAATAAACATCCACTAGTAAAATGAAAACATGTTCCTTTAGAGTATTATCCTGATGCTACACAATTCAGTGTTTTCCATCTAAAAGTTCATTGCATTCAATAAAAAAACATGAAAAAAAAATGCAGTAGCTTGTCTTACCAGAGGGACAAACTGAACTCATTGTATGAAAATATGCCATAAAATGTTGCTGCCAAATAAAGAGCTTCAAAACTGGCATTAGCCTTCTCTTTATCTTTTGCCTTTTATTAGTGTAGTCTAACACCCAGATCCACGAAGTTATGTGACTGTCAGACTCTCATTAATTACAACAGGAGTAAAGCACCTAGGTGTATTATAAAAGTTTGGTCTGAGGGTCTCCAGCCTTACGCTGCGCGTAACCCGTGAGCTTCGGCACATGGTTTCTCTTAGCCTGGCCAGCTTTGACTAGTGTCGTAGACTGCATTTCCGATGGGAAAACGATGGGAAAACGGGGACCACGGCTGCAGATCTTCGGGCAGAGCCTCCCGTACGTTTCCCCGGCGGTGGGGCTGGGTGACCGCGGACCCCACCACGGAGCAGGTCAGCGACCTCAGAGAGCTCGGGCTTGTTCCGGAGGCAGAAACCAGAGACACGGACCGAAAGCACACCGTGTGGTCCCGGTGATGCTCCCGGGCGGCGTGGCGGTCTCGTCGGGAACATCTCCCTGCAGCGCCAGTGACCCCCGAGCGGAGGGGCCGCTTTTGTCCCCATCGCGGCGGGTTTGCCGGCCGAGGCGGGGGTGCGGGGCCGAGGGGGTCCCGGCAGCGGCTGCCGGCAGCTCATCCCCCGGCCCCGGAGCTCGGCGGGGTTCGCGGGGCAAGAGCGGCACCCAGCGGCATCCAGAGCCCCGCGCCGCAAGCATGGAGCACCGCGCCGGGAGCACCGCGGGACGGTGTGGGGTCTGTGTGTGACCGGGGGCCTGCGAGAGAGGGGCACAAACTTCTTAGCAGGGTCTGTTGTGATAGGACAAGGGGTAATGGTTTTAAACAGAAAGAGGGCCGATTTAGATTGAATATAAGAAAGAAGTAAGTTTTTTGCGGTGCGGGTGGTGAGACGCTGGCGCAGGTGGCCCGGAATGGTCGTGGATGCTCCGTCCCAGGAAACATTCAGAGTCAGGTTGGACAGGGCTCTGAACAACCTGATCTAGTTGAAGATGTCCCTGATCATTGCAGGGGGTGTTGGAACTAGATGATCCCAGAAGGTTCTTTCCATCTCAAACAATTCTGTGATAGTAGGTTTTTGTGATTCTATGATTCTGTGACTCCCAGCCCTGGGAAGGCCCTGAAAACTGGCTGGGGGTTTTTTGTGTGTTTTTCTGTGTGTGTTTGTTTGTTTGTTTGTTTGTTTTAATAAAACACACACACACACACACACACACAGACACACACACATGGACTGGCAGAAGCCTGAGGAAGCCAGAGGGAAGGTCTGGGCTTGCTGCTGCTGTGCTGAGGGCAGGGTGAGAAAGGGACCTACAGGCTTTGGGACCTTTCTCTTGCTGTTACAAATATCAGGGAGCATGGTTTCTCCACGCAATAGTTTTGTCCTGAGGGAATCCTCCCAAGAGGGAGCCAGTGGTGCTTCAGGGCTGGATTGCATGAGGCAAATCTCAGCTTTCACTGCCAAGGAGAGAAATGGAAGAGGAGATGAAAATCTGTCAGACTTAACTCCAATCCCAGTCAGTGGCATTTCAGTGGAATTGCTGTGGGTTGGGAGTACTGCACTTAAGAACAGATTTTTTTGGCAAAAATAATTTAATCCACTGCTTTAGAGTAAGAAACATCACACTCATCACGCCTAGCATGGTCTGCATGCTTGTGTGAACCAGCCCCAAAGACCACAGCAAGCACAGGTAGTGTCTGCAGCCATGGGAGCCCGTGGACCACCAAGCACAGCCAGGAGAGAGCAAAGTGAAGAGCTGGAGCCAACCCCTCCCTCACCTTGCTCCTCTGGGTCTCATCCAGAAACAGTACCAGGCTCTGCCAAGCTTTGCTCCAGCTGAATTCCTAATGCAAGTGAATCTTAACTCTCCCCCTGTCTAGGGTGTTGAACATTGCTGTCTTTGTAAGAAGAAACTGTTGATAAGGATGATCCGACTGTGGGTTTGGAAACACAATAAATAAATGGTGCTCAAATGGCTGCACTTCAGTAGAAGTGATGTTTGGTGGAAAACAAAATATTAAGAAAAAAACTGTATTCGTTATTGCTTTTAATCTTTTTAGCAGGATTGCAGACTGGGCAGACAATCTACTTTTCTTGTGGTGTAAAAGAATCCTCCTAAATGAATAAAATATGGGATATGTCAGAGCTCAGCTTAAAAACTAGAAAAAAAGAGGAAAGAAAAAACCAGAAAGAACACAGGCAAGTCCCCGTCTCAGCTCTCATTGCCATCTGAGAATCCGTGGTTGGGATCCTATGAAAGAACAACCCCTGGTGGGACAAGAATTAAAATTAGAAGAAGAAGAAAAAAACCTGAAATACAAAGTGACCCGTGAAACCTAGCCCAGAAAGAAGAAGGGCCACTGGAGGAAATGAAGTTAAGGATATGTTTGGAGGGAGTTTGTTTTCTCAAAGCCTTCCGTTTCACTGCAGTTGATTTAAAGCAAGGGTTGTGTTTCAGCAGCAGCAGTTGTAGGAGTGCAAGAGGGGATCCTGCTGCCTTGGCCTCTGCTGGCACACCCCACACAGAGTTGTTTCTGAGATTGGGCTCAGAAGCTGTCCATGGGACCAGACCTGGAGGAAAAGCTGCCTTTTCCCTCCAGGGGACCAAGTGATGCTGCAGAGGGGCATAAAAGGTGTCCCTCAACCTGGCTGCAGACAAACATGTGAGTTTGTTGCCCAGCAGTTTTCTCCACTTGCAGAAATGGTCAGCAGTGATGCAGACCTGTGCCCACCAACACAGGGATTTGAGCAGTGCAAGAACTGAACCAGATTTTGTATGCTAAGGAACCAGTGCCATGCCATCAACCCTTTCACATGGTAAATGCCTATTTGCTTATTTTATTTGCTTCTTTACCCCTAACAGGAGCACTTTTCATCTCATTGTGCTTCTCCAAATGGCCCACATAGGTGCTGTTCTCCACCTTTGGGCATGGTCTGGATGCCCATCAGAGACCTGCTCTCCTCGGGGCAATCCCACTCCAGCCAGTGAAACCTTGCTCCTCAACATGCTCCCGCTATTACATTCTCATTAAGCACAAAACATCTCTAATCTGTCCCCACTCTGAGAAATTCTATGGGGACCATGACATAAACAAATGACCCCTGGAGATTTTGTAGCTCTTTGCTGGGTCAGGAAGCGTGGATTGATGGTCCTGCACTGGCAGGTGGATGAAGTTATGATGGTGCCCACTGCTCCAACTTTCCCAGTTGATGGCAGGAGCAGCCACCTTTGTCTCCCACAGGCCCAGTTTCCAGCCCTCCTCAGGGGTGTCATGGGGGTCCATGATGTCCAGTGATGTCAGCTGGACGTTGTTGACACTGTTAGCCAAACACATTTCAAGGGATAGTTTAAATAATAGATAAATTATGGGTAAGTTTCTGCTTAGCAAGGATCTTTACACTTGAAATATTTGTACTAACCATGTCTGAAAATAGTGGTGTGGACAGGGAAAAATAAATTAGACTGTCAAAAGCCGAGCTGAGTAAATGCTGCAGTGGGGATGTTTCAAGTTCATTAGCTCTTTACAAAGCCATACTTATACTGATTCGAATAGAAAAATATCTCCAGTGAAGGGGTGCAAATCTGCCATCATGGTCCAGGGACTGAAGAGCCTGGTAGTCCCTTGCCGTGGTGCAGGTGCCTGGGTGCTGAGCTGCACTTCGGAACACAACGTCTAACTGCACGTCATGGCTCAGGACACTTTATTGCTTTCTGTCAACACCACAGCACCGAGCTGGGAAGTAATATGTGCTTCTAGTGATGTGATCCCTCAGACGGCATTTTAAATCAAACTTCTGTCTGTGGGGAGGCATGAAAGATCCCGTGACACCATTTTTATTTCAGGAAGAATAAAGGCATTCATCTCTGCAACATTGGATAGATTCACTGCCTTATCCCAGTAGGGCATCTTCACATAAACAGCTGAATTCAACTACAGTCTGGAATAGTAGTCAGTGGTAGGAAACTCAGGCACTAATTTTGCTTCTTCACTGAAACTATCTGTGTTTTATCGCTCGAAGGAGGGTGGCCAGCAGTTTGTGCTATGACTTCCAAATAATGGTACCATTTTTCGTTGGACTGCAGGGTCATTTTTGTTTGAATGCTGATGGCTGGTATTTACAGTTTCAAGCCCATTCGAGGCCAGGAGTGTGAGAAGAAAATCAAAAGCAAGTTCCAACCCCTATTTTCAAGGAATCTGGCTGAGCTGTGGAGGTTGATTTGTAGTTTAAAATCTTTAAAATGCAGTTTTAGTTCTAAAAGAACAATGATTGCACCAAGACAGCCAAAAGACAAACGGTGATAACATTTTTAATACCAATGGGGACAGCTGATTTGAATTAAGGTTTTTCTCTCAAGGGGGAGACAGCAGCCCTTATAAGGGCTACAGCTCTGCCATGGTGGAGCTTTTCATGGCCATCCATAGTCACAACTTTCCTGAATGCCATGTAAGCTTTGAAGACACTATCCCAGTTTTACAGATTTGGGACTATGGTCCAAGACTTGGCCTGTGACCACTCCCTGCTGAGAGCACTCAGCAATCCTGCAGTTGAGCCAGTACCGTAACTCGTGGGAATCACTCCCACGCCATTCTCGCCTTCCTTGCCCTACACCAGTGTCCTCCAGGCTGGATGTCACCCCCTGCCCCTTGAGCTGATGAGAGCCCTTAGATGGATGTTCATGCACTGGTGAACACCAGCCCAGCCTTCATTTGAGTGAGGGCAGAAGAAACAGAAAGCTTCTCCAGTCTTTGGGCTGAATTCATTCTCCAAGCAGCAGAAAATAAGGAGAAAAAAAAATCAGGGTGAGGGGTAGAAAGCAAAGTCAATGCAGGATAGAGATATGTATACTCACCACAGTTTATGGTGTACTTAAATAACATAGCAAGGATTTTAAAAATTCAGTCTTGATTCTTTTATTTTAAAAGTAAGTATCACTTGTGAATATACAGCTGGATGAGTTAATCATTTGGTGTTATTTTTAGCCCTTTTTTGTGCATTTTGAAAGTTGCTTCAGCCTCAGTAGGTCTAACAACCCAAGAGGCCAGGGAAATGCCTTTTCCTTGTATCTTTTCTCCTTTTTACATTTTGCATTGGTCTGATTTTTTGTGGGGTCAGTTTGTATTGCTGTTGGTTTGGATCCGGGTGGGTGCATCACTGGATTGTAAAGATGCAAAACTGCAAAGGCACAATTCACAGAACATCGCTGCTTTGTAAAGCATACATTTAAGAACCACTTTGAGTCTTTTCATCTCACCTTTTCACAGATTCAGCAATTTTCTTTGTCATTGACAGCAACTGGGGATAAAATCACTATGTGAAATGCTTACAAAAGGACCTGCCTGCCCTTTGCAGAGTTTCCAATACAGCATCTGGCTGCCAGCAAGTCGGACTACCTGGGTAAGGGGAGAACTCTGCTCCATGTCACCTCTTCTCCCTCCTCCCAAGCAATGCTACTGGAGAGACACAGAAGTTTAGCATCTCCCACCTAGCACCACGGATATTTATGCGACGTATTCCCTCTCCTTTTTTCCAGAAAGCCACATCCCTCTCTCCCCACGACTAGGAGCAGAAATCCAACCCTGGGGCATCCATCCTGCAGAAACTGCACCTTGCCAGAGACAAGTACTGCAGATGGCTGCAGCTGCTCAAGCCAACTGGGACGGCAGCCGCCGGCCCCCACACAGCAGCCCCGCGGCTCAGGTGTCCTCAGGAAGGAGAGAATTAGTGAGGACTTTAATGCTGGATTAGGCTGCCCCAGGTTTTCTCTTTTTCTCCTACCACCAGCTCAGCCCATGGAAGCGGGTGGTCTCCGGTGTGGGTTACAGCCTGGGACTGCCCCTCGGCGTGGCATGTCCTCTCCCTGACCCACAGCCCTGCTTCGTCCTGGGGTGTCCTGAGGGCACAGGGATGGGAGCTGCCAGAGTTACAACTTACAACTCACCCTGTCCTCTGCTGTGTAAAGCCTGCAGCTGAAATGGAGCATTTTGCAAAGGGCTTCTCTCCTTTCTGTCTTATTCAAAACCCATACACCAGAACATGGGTGGAGCCCCCTGCATAGACAAAATGTTCTCCCCTGTGTTTTTAGGCATTCCCTTTCTTCACAAAACCTTAAGAATATTTCACCAAGCTGCAGAGAAATCTCTAGCTATCACAGCAGACTTTAATGGCCCTTAAGTCCTGGAGGACTGAGCAACCCAGTGCTGTGGCCTTGCTCACACTGCAGGGAGGAACTCACCATTCCCCCTGTGATCAGAGCTGCAACCATTAATGTAACTAGTGGGAAACTGGAGTTGACATGACTTGTTGAGTGGTAGTTGGTAAGCTTCCTGGCTGAATTTGGACAGCCTGCCGGGCTGCCCTTCCACAGCAGTCATGTGGAAAGCCATGGAGAAATCAGGCCATTGCAATAACGCCATTTTTCTGAAAAGCCAGTTCTGTGGCTGAATGAGCTCATGTGGGTTCAGGACAAAAATCCCATAGTCATGCAACACAGAAATAAGAACTAAAAAAGATCTCATATGTGATTTTTCCCTGGGACTTAGAGATTTGCCAAAACCACTGTGTGCTGAAAACCAAGAGGAGATCACTTTGCATTTACCCAGTTTCTCATCTTTCCTTGAACATCTGCTACTCGTTGTTGCTAGAGGGAGGTTTAGGATGAGGATACACACCAGATCTGACCCACTGTCATAATTCTTTTACTTTCTGCTATGTAGTGTTCATTTTTTAACCCCAGTTGACTTTGAACAGCTCGGCCAGGCTCATCTGCCACTCTTCTTGGGAGCTGCTTTTTGCTTTCTGAGAATGCCTAGCTGAGTTGTTCTGATAGTTCATCAGTATTTCCCAAAGGGTAATTAAAAAGCTTTTGTTAAAATATGTCAGGTCTGTTTTGCTGGAGTGAACACATCTTGGAGGCAATAATTTGTTACAAATATTCCATGTCAAAAAGCCAGAGCATGATGACCCTGCTTTGGCTCTCAATTCTAGCAGAGATGCCAGATCCTGCGGAATTGTATCTCGAAAGAGCAGGTTCATCCACTGTTTTTTGGTCACAGGTAACCAGTGCTGTCCTCTCATTGAGGGATTAGCAGCATAACTGACAAACCAGGAGGAATCCAACTGGTGACTGCTCTTTGTAGACACAACCTTGGAACACAAACCTCTGGCCCCAGGGATTTGCTTTTCATTTGCTGCTCTACAAGTGCAAACAGTTCAGTAGGGAAACTGCACTCAGGCTGATGGCTGCTGACCCTCCTCCTGCTCGAAGTGTGAGGCAGCAGGAGCCTGAAAATCATGGTTGTAATTTATCAAGGGACTAAACTCCATCTGCCACAGCAAGAACCATGCTTCATGCTGCACCACTTGGCTGATGGTATATGAAGTTTCTCAAGCAGAGCTGAAGCAAAACTCACACTTTGTGAAGCTAGTGGAGCTTAAGAAGTTAATGCAAAAATGCCACAAGTAATCACTCTTTTTCACAAGAAATGTTTTGAAGTAAGCCCAATTAATCAACCATTTTACAAAATGCAGGTCAGGATGGTGTGGGTGCATTAAACCTGTGATCTCACAATATTACCTCACCTCCACTGGGTCATGTAGGATGTTTTGGAGATGGTGGCCCACGAACACCCTTTTAGACTGTGAGCAGGGGTACCTGCTGCCTGGAGACACCTTACAGGTTTGAAGATACCAATGGCCATGAATTTCCTTGTGCTCAACCAGGAGTTTCAAGAGCTGATGCAACACCTTATGTCTTCAGGTACTGGCATTTGGCACCACTGGCCAGGCTGACACAGTCTCCTACAAAAACTTTTTCATCAGTTTGCATGAGATTCCCATCTGGGACAGGGAAACTTTCTACTGTAAGAATTGGGTTTTAATATTTTATTTTTTTTTAAGCAGCTCTTTGATTTATTTGCTCATCTAAAGTTTTTTTACGATCCTGAGGTAAATCCCACCTCAGATGACAGATCCTGGTATTGCAGATGAAGCAAATAACCAGTAAAATGACATGCACCAGGTTTCCCACACATCATTACAGAAGAAGCCATGTTTCCAGAATGGATTTACAATGCACAGAAGCAGAAAAATGCAGAAATAATGAACATTTTAAAGAAGAGAATGTGCCTGTTTATTTCTTCTGATGTAAAGAAAAAGCAATATTATTCTGAACATGCTCCTTCAGAGTGATTTTCTAGTATTAATATAATGGATTTTAAAAAAGTATCCACTATATTGTTGATATATAAAATATTATATTTATATTGATCTATTGATCTATTGTATCAATGTAATAAAAGCATTTAGTTGAAAAGCAGAACAAATCAATCCCATGCCCATCAGCTACAAATTCAGTTCTAACTTGTCAGCTTCTGCACTGTTTTTAATTCTTATTTTCTACTGCCTCTTCTAATATGAGATAATTTTTATGTACTTACTTTCATGATCAACTATGCAGCACTTCCTTCAGTTTTGCACAATGTCAGGAGAGGATGGAAACAGTTGTGTAGGATGCAAAAGTGGAGCCAAGGTCTTGTTGAGGGTGAAATGGGTTTGTGTAGGGGGGCTGAGGCCTGGAGGAGCAAGTGAAAGGGGAAATTCGACAAGACCCCCATGCATCCATCCAGGACATTAGCTGATGGCAGGACAGCTTGTGCAAAGTGTGTGCACAGAGCTACTTGTGGCTCCTGGAAAACACTAGTTTTTTGTGTGACCACCACCACCTCTCTCTGTGCCACGGTTAAATGGCTGGTGGCTGGGTGGACTGGTATAGAGACGACTGGCTTTGAAATCCTCCACTGTGCTTTATAAGGAAGGATCCCAGGGATGCAGGATGCAGGAGGAGGGCTGAGGTGCAGGCAAGCTAGAAGGAAGCACTGGGAAAAGGACAGTGAGAACTTTATAGGATAAAAGCAGGGGACAAGGACAAAGTGAAGGCACAGCAAAATGCTAAAGGGCTATATTTCAGGCAATTAGAATAATCATTCACATCTCAGAAATGCCACAGTTTTATTTAATATGTCATTTTTTTTGCCCTTTTGCCCCTAGACCTGGAGAGGAGGGAGCAGCTGCAAGGCATCCCCAAAACCCCAGATACCCCCCTCTCCCCTCTGCAGAATAAATGTGTTATTGGAGCTTTGCTTGCAGCATTTGCACTTCACCAGCTCCTGCATCTGCAGGCACTGGCCAGGACATGAAGCAGATTTTGTCTGCCCCTGGGATGCTCTGAGCTGAAAGCACATAAGGATTGGTTTTGCTGCACTATCACATTTTCCTGCTGCAATAAAAATCAAACCATTGAGTAAAATGCTCCCAATAGGAAGCATGAAAATGTGCAAATGGAAAACACAGGAAAGGCTTTTGTTACTGTGATAGTCCTGTACATGCTGGTGAATGATGAAATATAGTGACTTCTGCAACATTCATAAATGCAGACTGCCAAGGCGGGCTGGCAGAGGCAGAGGATGGTCTACGGGACACTTTGGTTGAACACAGAGGGTGGCCTGTGTGCTCCTCAGTGCACCAAAAGGAAAGAGAAGGCAAAGCATGAGCCCTGATTCATACCTGCCCAGAGCACATACACACATAAAATATTCCCTAAAATTTTTGGATGCTATTTGATCAGGGGAAAAGCAAAGGAGGATGGAAGGATTTCTCACCAGCTGGGAAAAATGAGACCATAATTGCAAAGACATGAAGGCATCCTCTGCCTTCCCTGCTCCAGGTTCTGAGTTCCCAGCATGAAATGCGCTGCATCATTCTATTGTGATTTGAACAATCAGACAGAGCAGCACAGCCGTGTGGGTTAGCCACGGAAAATCAACACTTGTGGGCTCATGAAAGGAAAACTCTGAGTGCCTCCCTGCACCCACCTGGTGCTCAAGTAACCCAAAATCAGTGTGGCTCTGGCAGGACCCCCAGTGGAGCAGGTTGGCCTCTTGAGGCAACTGCAGCAAGGAGCTAGGGATGGAGCCCTGGGCGCCCAGCACTGCTTTTCCCCAGGCAAGGAAGGAGCTGAGTGCAGGCGGCAGGAAGGCGGACGGGGATGGATAAAAAGGAAGAACCCCCTGATCAGAGGCCACAGCTGATGGCCATGCCCAGGGCGTGCGCCCTGGCTGCCTCTGGTCCGGAAACGCCGTCGTGAGGCCCAGCGAGGGCGAGCTACGCGAGGAGAAAAGCAGCCCCAGAGCATGTCTAAGGTCATGACACTTGACCTTTTCATTTCTTTTTGTTTTTGAAACCTGATTACGTCTATTTTTAGGCCCGTGCTTGGGGAAGGAGGGGGGCAGGGGTGGCCTGACCCTGCCTGATGGCGCAGCTCCGCTGTATTCCCTACTCTGCGCCTGTGCCTGTTTGTACATGGCAGCAATGGCCCCATGTGCCCAAGCACACTTGGAATCACTGGGTGGGTTTGGTACCAGGGTGCTTTCACCACCCCAAATCCCCTGCAGAATGAGGTCCACCCCATCTGGACGAGGAGCATGTGCTACAGCTGGTTTGGACAGGAAGCCAAGCTCAGCAGTGAGCAGCTTCCAAGGGCATTCGCTCTGGGTGGCCGGGGAAGACAAGGTTTGGTGCAAAGGAGAGTAGAGTGGCTGCTTGTCCGTTCTGAATTGGGATAACCCTGTGGATGCTGTTGGTGAGTGATGGGTTGCCAGGAAGGTGCAGGAGTGGAGGAGGGACTTGGGCATGTCAGAGGCAGAACAAAGAAATTACCAATTTTGAGAATGAGTATTGTAATCCAGTGTAGACTCCGGATTTTTCTATTTAAGACAGGTAAAATCACAGTTGAAGAAACAAGGAAAAGGGGGTGAAATAATCATGGGTGATGATAGCAAAGCTGGCTCCCAATACAACAGTCCCTTCACCAAGCATAATATCTATTTTATTTTACCATTTTAGGTTATCTGAGCAATAAGAAAATAACAAAAAAACCCCATAACCTTCTGGCAGACTGTTTTGCCTGACAGATGCTGATTTTCTCCCACTTCCCAAGTTCCAGAAGTGCATCAGGGGAAAGCCAGGAGCTGAGCAAAACCTATAGTCTAGGAGGTGTCCCCAGGTGGGGCTGGGCTCTCCCTCTCTCCCCAGGACCTGGTGAGTGGGTGCTACTTCACCCAGTGTAAGTTTTGCATCCTGCCTTTCCCACAGCTCTGGCCAAAAGCAAATTCATTCTCTCTCTCTCTCTCTCTCCCTCTCTCTCTTTTGTTTTAAAGCAAAGGTTATTCTGCCCATCCAAGGCCTGACTTCTTTCACATCACCCATGCAGCAGCATCTCACAAACACATTCAACAAAATAAAATATTGGGGGTCTCTATGCCAATATGATATTTACACATTATTTCATACACCAAACACACACACACACACACACACACACACACAAACACACAAACATACACAGAGAGAGCGCTTTCTGCTTTGTGTTTTTTCTTTAAAAGGCCCAGGGTATGGTCAACCAATTCTCTTGGCTGCTTAGCAACAGGCAATTGAGCCTGCCTATCAATTCTCAGTTTATAATAACCTGAGGCAGACCTAGATTTTTGTTTTCCCTTGAGCTTTTGTCTTCCCTTCCCTCTATAATAAATACCAGAAATGTAGGGGCAGCATGTGTCAGAAATCCCCCAGTGGAATATCTTTCATCGTGCTGGCGGGGCTGCTTCTCTAGCAGGATAGAACTCTAGGTCCCACACGCCCTACTCTCCTTTGTTAAAACATTTGAGAGATTTGTTCTGCATTAGACCACACCTTGCAGTAGACTTATCTTTAAAGTAGATAAGTTAAAAATAGAAATTTTCTATTTTATATTAAAAAGAAGACCCAAAGAGTTCACCTCGACAGACAGACTGAATGCAACCCTGAAGATACCCTGAATATCTCTGTCTTTGAATGTACTATAAAAAAAGATAGAATATAATTAATTTTACTGGCTAATACATCACTAAACAGCACATCCTGCACTGCAACTCAAGGGGCTGGAGCTGAGGGGCCTGGCCATGCTCTCGGGGGGAAATGGCAGTGACAGCGCATGGAGAGGTTGGGAGCACAGTGCTGTGCCTTAGTGAGCACCAAGGAGCTGCTGCCTCCCGTTGGAGGAGGGCAGCATGTGTTGATGATGAAGAAGTGGGTATTCAGCCCATCCTGAGAGGTGCTCAATGGACAGTGGGCAGGGCACGGTGGGGTCTCTGTGGCCAGCTTTGCTGTAACAGCACGCTTCCTCTGAAACACTCTTGTTCTCCACTGCAGCACCATAGGGATGCTGCTTGCTGACTATTACTGCCCTTACTCTGGAAGGAAAAGCAACCTGTAAGGCCTGGAGATAAGGCAAACCCATGGAGATAAGAACTGAGCAAATGGGAGGAGCCTGCTCACTCACCTCTGGCCCCGAGCAGCCTCATCCATAGAGCTTAGGGCAGCCTCAGGCTGGTATGGTCTTTTTAGATGGGACCCCTCTGTACCAGGTTGACCACAATTCTCATAGTTATCCTGTATCAAATCTAAGCATTTCCATTATAAGAAGCATTTCCAGGAGACTGACATGTTTTTTACAAGCAGGTGAGCAGGAGTAGCCCGGCCACCCCACATGTCCTGGATCACTCTGGCAAGGGATTGGCATCCCTGGTGCTGGTCCACAGCCTCCAGACTCACCACACCTCTCCTGTTCACAGAGCATGGTGCAAAGCTGCCACCTGCAGCCCTCCTGCCCACAGCTGTGCTGTGCTCCCCACCCTCCACTGTAGGTATGTCACAGGACCAAGTGCTGTTTCACCCCCAAGCTCATGACATGAAGGATGGTCAGAAACCACCAGCAAGGCCTTTGCTTTCTTGTTCTTTCTTTGCAGATCAGCGGGTTCTTCAAATGCTAGTTCATGCTGATTCCAGAGATGGCACAGATGATGGGGATGGAGAATCCAATAGCATGCATGTGTCTCCTCTCATAAGGACCAGACATTAGAACATTCCCCTTACAGCATGACAGGAGGTCATGCCGGGGAAGGAGAACAGGGGGTCCCCATGGTCCCAGCACAGCCTGTCTGCTCACACCCCTTCACTCTGGGTTAGAGCCTGTGGGATTGTTCTGAGCTACTGTATCACATAATACCATCATTCATCTTTTGTTTGCTGGAAATTTAGCAGAGGATCCAGCTTTTTAAAAGCAGAACATCTGGAAACGAAACATAGGCAGGATATACATGGGGATGGGCATAGGTGTTCACTTAAGCAGAACTGAAGTTAATGGAAGCAGCATGTCACTGGGAATGCGAGTGGCCAGGACCTTTCTCCAAGAGGAATCCTACAGGAAAGCCACATTTCTGCACTGTGAAAATGCAATCAGGTGACTGTCAAGGTTCCCAACACCAGCGCCTGCCTTCACAGAGGGAGTTTTCTGGTGTGAAGTTTGTGGTACAGTAATCTCTTCAGACCTTTTTTACAGAGGGAGGGAAAAGTCACATTGCTTTTGTTGAAAGTTCAGTTATAATTGTGCCGAAGAATGGACCAATCTATCTTCTCCCTGCATACCTTCTCCTATGCTCTGCCCTCCTGTTAGGACAGTAAAATTACAGTCCAAAACAAGCTCTACCTTTCAAGAAAAGATGTTAAGGGAAAAAAAATATTTTTCACAAAATCTGTGCTTTTGATCTGTTCACAGCAGGAACTAAAAAAATCTATAAAGAAATTCAGGACACTTCATGCATTATTGTTCAAACAGTGATTTCTGGATGCAAAGCATCCAACAGGGATTACAGAAATATTGAACTCCATTGCAATCCTTCAGGAAAGGGGAAATATTTTAAAACACATCAGCTGTGGTGTAAATGTGAAATCACTGAAGCTACACAAGGGCTTGTCATCACAAAAGTGACTGCATTATAAGTGTACATTTAGGATACAGCAACTCTGGTGCAATTCTCCAGGGGAAACTCACTTCTGCAACAGGTAATACACTTTTAAAAGTTTATTTATGGCTAAGAGTGTATGTTTAAGAAAATAGAACAACAAAAAAGGAAAAAAAATACTGGAACAAATATTAAGACAAGAGGTTACACTATTTTAACACCCTGAATTCAACTCCGGCTTTCTGACATTTTCCCAGATACACCCTTCCTATAGACCCTTGTACATTTATGTAGCTGTACATCTGATGCACAAGGTGGAATGAGACCCTTTGCCACAGTGAGGATGCAGCACTGGCAGAATTTGAGGAAAACAGCTTTGCTTTAACAAAAAACAATCAGCAACAACTACAAAGCCCAAACCAGAATAACACTGAAGATAGAAGAAACTTAACTGGGAGTGCAAACTGCTGAGAAAATGGCTCCAGTGTACAAGAAAATTATCCATACTGACACTGTGTGTGTTAAACTATTTATTATGCTCATGTATATGGTGATATACTAAAATTCTTGTTGGCAAAATGTCCATTCAAAATTAAATGTTGCTTTAGCCTCAGTACCAAGATTTTTGTGGTACCAAGTCACATTTGTAATAAACTTTATTAAATAAGATAAAATATTACACAGTTCAAACAGAGAAATCCAACAGGGAATTCATGTCCATTTTTGTTAAACTAAGTAGCAGAGCTTTGTTGTTGGCATTAGAATAGCTCTGAGCTTTGGTGGAGATATGTTCTAGAAAATCTCCCCGTAGTTCCTAATGAATAATTGAAGACAATATATAACTGAGATGCTTGTTTGCAAGCTCCAGAGCTAGATCCTAGAGGACCATTATATTAACTTTTAATAGCGTATGCTGTGGTTAAAGTTATAGGACACAAAATTTCACCCTAAATATGCTCATACTATAAAGAATAATCCCAAGATTATACCCCGGTTAGCAGGAGGTGACCAATGACTAATAAAGCAGAAAGGGAAACAATAGCAAAGCTTACAGCTTCTCCAAGTTATTTTTCAGATATCCTCTATTTATGCCTCTTACCTACATATTCCATGACTCTAACAGTGCACCACGATGACAACGCTCAAATTCTCCAGTGCAGTTCTCCCTGTTTTCACGGTCCCCTTTTCCCCCCCAGAAGCTAGGAACTGAGCAAGTCTTTCAAGTGTGTGGGGTCTGGGCAAGATCCTACCCATTTTAATTATTTATCATATGTGATCAGTGAGGATGTAATTTCTGCTCATGCCTCAGGGTGATGCTGAAAATGTTTCACAAATTTTTTATCCAAGAAGAATTCAGCACAATAAGTTGTCTGCAAAATAAATTTGTAGAGAACGAAGTAATCATTAAGAAATCCAGCCCATTTAAGTGATTGCTAACTGCACCTAGGCTTCCATTAATCACCACATAATTGTGTTTCACCTAATATTAACTCTGTCTTCAAGAAAGGCTGGTTTATCTTTGGAATAAATGAACATAATAAAAGAAGGGAACAATGAAGGAATGACAAAATCAGCATAAACTTTAAACTAAAAAAGAACAGAGGAGTTAACAAATATCCCATGCCATGGGTGACTCAGTATTTGTATAGAATCTCTGCAGTCTACCACTGAGATAAGCAGCATGTGAGAACATATTGGAATGCAGGCAGAGTACACTTTGTAATGCTGTGGTGGAGCATGAGGGTTTAAGACACAGTGTGACAGTGTGTACCCAGTGAAGCTTTTATTTTGACAGAAGCAGAAAGCAGTTCTGGAAACCCTGGTTTGTAATTTCTAGGCAAACTGCCACTATTGCAGCCAAAGGTCCATGCTCACTCAAGGTGGAGTAGCCTTTGCCCATTGGCACTAGTACTTGAAATGACAGAGGAGAGGAAGGAGGAAGACAGATGTACTCAACACCCAATCCTTCCACACTCTCTTCTTAGCCACTTTCGAACACAAGACATTTAGAATAAACTTGCCTATGATTTGTACCTACCAAGTCCAACCCGATGAAGAAAAATGCAGGACACATGTACTTAGTCAGAACAGCAGTTCTCCTCTTTGAAAGAAATTTCTAGTGCCAACCAGATATACAGATGTACCACACTCACTATACAGGCTTATGCAGCTTTATTTGGGTGAGGGAGTATTTTTTCACAAGAGATTTTGCAAATAAAGACATAATTAAATTTCTCTTCTAAGAAAGACCTGTGAGCTGAGAAGGTCTGCCAGGATTTCTTGAAGACATCTGAAGATACCTATAATTGCAGTAAGGTCTCCATGGTTTCAAAGGGCTGCTACCCAGCTAGGGATATGCTACTAAATTATAACTAGAAATCTCAGCTAGCACCTGCTCTTTAGATCTGCCATTCAGTGCCAGTCATGACAAACTGCATTAGAAAGGAGGTGGACAAAACCCCTAATTGTCAAGCTGGAGCAATCCTAAACCTGATTGTTCCTTTTCCTCATTTTTAAACTGGAGCATAAATTGTAGATGAAATGTGGCTCCTGCCAGAAGATTACAGTTTACGGGTTCTATACCCAGTAAAGATGGAAAGAATTGTACAGTAGCGAAGAAGATAAATATATATATACACGTGTATATATGTAATCATTTTTTTTAAAGTCCTGGCTTCAGCCAGGAGGGGTTTAGACCTTCAGAGTCCTTTGTCCCACCCCCTTTTCACCATCTCAAAATGAAGACAGGGAATCTTGAGCTCCAGCAGAGATTTCTGGCTAAAACCAGAACACACATATACTCCTCAATTTACAGCACAACTTATTTTCCCTCCAAAGTCTGTCATGCCAGGACAACAAAGACCTGAGCAATGAAAAAACATTTGCATCTGTACAGAGTTTTAAATTCTGATTCTTTAATTTGATTTTTCTTTTTTGAGGTAATACAGAGTGCAAGAGACCCAGGTATTCCAGGCATCATATAAATACTGACCAAGACAAGATTTCCTGTTGCTAAAACCTTTGTGAACTGGTTAGTCACATCTAGATTAACACTTTGTGACCTTTACAGAAAGGTCTTGCAAGCTCAAAGATTAAACAGAGAGGAATGTGCATCTGATCATGCAATACACTAACGGCCCCATGTTTAAATATCACCTGGCTAGAGGGATTGTCCATTTTGAAGACAGCGGCATCATCCTCCAAGAATCTTATTTGAAGTGTGCAAAACCACAGCAGAAAATTGGCTCAAAAAACCATAAGGCTCAAAAAACTCTGTCAGCACTGCTACAACCCCCCAGGGAGCACTTTTATTTGTTTTGTGGTATGTTGGTTTGGGGTTTTTTTTCTCTTTTATTTTTTTTGTTTGGTTGCTTTTTGTTCATTTGTTTTTGTTTTTAAGTGAGCAGGGCTATTCAGACCACTGCACCGGAGAGGTTGCTGTGATCAGATGTCCTCCCCTGGGGCTGCATAGGCAGTCTTGATGAAGACAACAGTGACTCACCCTCCACAGGTCTGCTTCTCTGAGACAGTATCACCTTCTCACATCCCTGCTGGCAGGGTGAGCCCCAAATCATATAGTCTCTGAACAATGCCCTAGCTGTTGCCAGTTGGTGAGAAAAATCAAAGTTAGATGTAGTGCTCCTTGTTAAGTACATTCTAGCAATTTTAATCAGCTGTAAAATCGAGGGATTTGCATTTATTCAATTTTTTTTAGCAATGTGTAGAAGTTACCACTCAGTCTCCATGGACTGTCTGAAATAAATGTGAGCTAAAAACAGGAGTTACCTATGACCTTGGATTATAACATATTCAAAAACTCAGTCTATGGCTGTGACCCAGTGACTCAATGAACTTGAAACATCCCACTAAAAAAAAAAAAATCTCAGAGTAAGTTCCCAGGAGCATGACAAACGGATGGGTAAAGTAACGTGTGGGTTGGACAGAGCACTATCAAGGAAATGCCTTGATCTTGAACTGTGGCTGCCAGATCACAGAGCGGTCTTGAGGGAGGACATCAGGTTCTCATCCGAGCGCTGCTTTTAGTAAATGGTCCCAGAATATCCCATTACAGAGAGAGGGTACACACAGCAACCACAGGCATTAGCTGACTGCTCAACTATGTCCCTGCAACATATAAAAATCAAATGACAGAGCAGATGATGAAAGAGAAACAATCAAAAAGAAATTAAAGCTGACTGGTGTCTTAAGCTACAGTAAATTGCCTTGTGTTCTCCTGTGCAGCTAGGTAGGGATGTTGGTACTAAATAAAAAGAAAATTAACCCTGCTCTTTTTATCTAACCTCAATGTTAAAACACCGTTTCATGTTGTCATTGCAGCCGTTATATTTGGCACAAACCTTGGCTGCTCCCACTTTTCTGAAATCTTATTCCCTGTTAAAATCCAAGAGAAGTTTAGAAAGAGGTTAAGCAGCTCAATTTCAGGCATGTTGGGAGGGTCTGTTGTTAGCGCAGTCCACAGCAGAGATGGGGTGAATTTAAGACCTGTGGTTTTTTTGGTAAACATGGTAGGGAAAGCAAAAGAGTTAAAAATCATTTAAACTTGCTAAAATACAGAGTCAAAACAACAGCCAAAGGCTATGGAAACAGATCAGAGAAAAGACACTTTTAGAATATAAAAGTTGTCACGAAAATACTAAATTTCAGCTCTACTAAATAAAACATATTCTAAAGGTTTTTTGTTTTAAAGACCTCGTTGAGATCATAATCAATCAGTCTGGCTACTTAGACACAGCGCCCATCGGAGGATTTCGCAAAAATGAAGAACTAAATTATTCAGCATTTAAGCAATCGTGTAAAGAATATGTAGCTGAAAAGGACAAACTGCAAAACAAGATCATTTTTCCATTCCTTCAGTATATACTGTAGTTTTACCTGGGCCTTCCAGAGAGATATCTAAACATTTTTTCCATGCACAGAATCGAGATCCCAGCTTTTAATCTTGTATTTTTAAGTCAAATTACTCTAGTATTTATATGCAACTGAAAAGGATGATCTTCCTGTCTAACTTCTTAAATTAATGTTTTCACTGTATTTACAGCTATGTTTTTTCCTTCTCAGTTAGGCTTTAAAAACCAATCAAACAAAAAACCCCAAACAAACAACCCTCTCTTCCTCCCTCAAAACAACAACTAAACAATCAATCAAACCAAAACCAAAATCAAACAAAAACCCCCAGACAACCCTGCCCTTCTCTATTACAAATCTGCATAACGTTAAGCTTATAAATATTAGGTAAGTCTCATCTTTGTATACATGTACTACACGCAGACAGTACATGCATATGTCCAAGGAGTCACAGAGATAACCTTCTTCAGAAAAATACTATATATTCTCAGAAAGACAGAAATTAGTAAGTTTAAAAATTTCAGTTTCCTCAGAAAGATTTTTTTAGCTGTAACGTACAAAACTAGATGAGATTTACACTCTCCATGAAGAGTTCTGATGGATTTTAGATATGCTTTAAAAAATTAGCTCTAATCTTCTAGAAGACTTTCCCTTTTTAAGTCTTCCTCAAGATTCATTATCAAGATTTGGAATGTCTTACAAAACGTGAATACAAGCCAATTAGTGCTGGAGACTGTATCACAGCAGTTAATAGCCACAAGAACAACGACAAAATGGACCTTATTGCATGCAATTGCATGCAATTTTCATATACAGCTGTTAAAACCCAGGCAGGAGCCCGTAACACTGAAATTCATACAGAACTGATACTGTAAAATGTTGTGCCAACACGTGACAAGATGGAAAATGCTGTTTGTCAGTGACTGCATCTCAAGGTCACAGTATTAAACAGCATCAAAATAACTTGTTAAGGTGATAAATTTTGTCTCAAGCCCCCACCTCTTTTATTGTAGCATTGAATCTGGCATTGAATTTCCTTCTGGCAGCTGCATGAAAATACTAAACCACTCTCATGGGCTGAATGACACAATCTGGGCATCAGGGTTTACTGACTCATGACAGATGACCAACACACATTTCAAATCTTTGATCACTGGCAGAGTTTCTTACTTATCTTTCAAATCACAGAATGACTTTTTAAATCACATAACATTCTGAGTTGGAAGGGACCCACAACGATCATCAAGTCCAACTCGTAAGTGAATGGCCCCTGCGGGGATTAACCCACAGCCTTGGCATTATTAGCACTGTGCTCTAACCCCTTAGCTAATCTCGGGCATGTTTGCTGCAAATTTCTAAACAGTAGATAACCTCAAATCTAAGCCAAACAATAATGATTAAAACAGCAAGACATCAACTCTACCTAATTATATTAGGATTTGTTTTTAAAGAGGACACTTTTTGAAACTTAATGCCAAGCATGTTTTTAGTTGTTGGTCGCAGAGCAAGCAGGAATATTGTACTGAAAAAAAACTACAGTAGATGTTAGTACTCATTCAAATGCAGTTCTGTAATGAGGCAATAGCAAAGTCTGTTGAACAGAATTCGGGGCATTCTGCACTGCTTAAAAACACAACAGTTTCAAATCATTACCCATTTCCACCCTGCCATTGTGACAAAAGATTTTCAGAGTTCTATTACCTCTTTTTTCCTGCCACCATATTAACATGTCAGAAAGCAAAATGTAACTGACAGATTTAACCCATATATTTACCTAAATGGATAATTGTTACTCTTGTGACAGTCTTCAAAATAAGTCAAACATGCCAAAATAAATACCTACAACATGTGCCTTAAATTTACTCCCCCCCCGTTTTCCTAAGTATATTAAATAGAGAGGCCTATATGCTTATAAAGGGAACTCAACCATTCTGCAGCAAAATGGACTTACAGAAAGTGCACTATAAAATAACACTGTTAAGTTCTAGACCTTGCATTGCTGAATTACTGACTTATGCTCAACTTTAATTCTTTTACTGCTCAACTTCTGAGCAGTTTTAGAGATTTTTATAATGTATCTCCTTCAGAACTCAGGAAAACTGAACCTAACAGAAGAATAAAAACCCATCCCCATGGCACCTGAGCCAACCACCTTCCTGGTGGAAGAGTGGCAGGACTGGAACTCTGGTTTATTGCACAAGAACGGAGACCCCTGCCCGGAGGTAACCATCAGGAGAGCAACCTGCCACACTATCCTTGGAGTGCCGACACATTTTGCTAGACGATATTGGCTACTTCCCCTTAGAAGGAATGGTGACAATCTGCAGGTGTATCCCAGACTAGAAGTGTGTAACAGCAACTACTTTCACTGCTTTTACACTTAAGCTCAGTCCCATTCTCCCTTGCCAACCCTTGCCTACACCAACCCCATTCCAGGTCAGGGGCTCCATTGCCCCAGTTACTTACATGGAAACATCTCATGCTTTATTTCATTAAGGCTCTTTAGAGCTTATGTCTCCTCCTCCTCCAGCCAGTTCCAGTCATCTTTTCTGCACTGCAAAGAGGTGTAGTCACTGCTTTCTGTGACATTAGCGTCATTATCCTTCCAGGATTCCATCGGGCTCTCAGTTGCATCCACCCACCTTCCCTCAGACTTTTTATCATCTCCTCTACAATCAAACTGGACCACTGCTTATTGCCTCAAGATCTGTAAGGGGCCATTCAACTCAAGCAAGAAAAAACTCCACTACATTCACTTTTTATTGCCAATGACACTCTGCTTTCAAAGAGCTATTACAGGGAATATTGCTGGGCTACAACTGATAGGGCTGGCTCACTTGCTTAGCAGAGGGGACATGGACAGGATCACCAATGATAGATGGAGCGAGGGAGGTAACGTGCAATAGAAGTTAAACTACTTAGAAGAAACTATTAACTGACCTTCAAAACCTACACAAGGAATTGCCAGTAATATCCCTGAATTAAAGGCCTGAAAAAGTCACAGCTTCTGCCTCAATGTTTTAAAACACACATTTGAAATCACAGTGAGAATTTTTGTTTTAAGTTTGACAACATATCAAACAACTTGACACTGAGTCTTTTAACAGGAGAAAATAGAGAACCACAACAATTTCCCTGCTCAATACAAATAAAAAGACAAGGCAAGTAAGCATTTGACAATTCCTCTTTTTTTTTTTGCCAGTTATGATGAATTCAAGTGCAGAAATGTTAAGCAGTTGGTGTTTCTCAAAAGATATTTTGTAAAGTAGTAATCCAAATACCAAAATGCATCTTGGCATGTATTACAATGAAAAAGTGTTGACATACATTCACACTTTATTTCATGGTTTTTTTTCAAAGAATAAAGTACCAGTAAAGATCCATTTGCCGTACTGCAAACTCCTTGTTCTTACTGAGAAATACTTACTCTTGCAGACAATCCCACACAAATCAATGCTTCCTTTCCTTAGATGTCACATTAAAGTACTCAGGTTTTAAGTGTTGTGAATGGGATTTGCAATCTGTTATAGTGTAAGTAAAGAGGATTGTCTGTATTTATGGAGCAAATGCTGGAAAACAAAAAGAGAATGACATCTGCTTTAAAGTAACTGCAGACAGTACAACTGGTGTATTTTGGAATCCTAAGGCAACACTGTTGGACCAGCATGTGAAACTCTGCTGTAGAGACCCAGTTAATGTATTGTTTTCTTCGTCAGAGTAGAAATATTCTGTTGTTTTTCCCCTGCTTTTTTGTTTTTTCCTAATTCAGTAATAAGCAGCAGTATGAAATGCCAACGTTGCCAGAAGACAAATTATGTACTGAACTTCTGCATTCAACGAATCCCTTAAGATAACGTATAGTGTCTGCTTTGAATAGCACACTCTTTAAGGTGATCTATCTGGCAACATTCATGTATATCAAAAATACACATGCACACTTTTGCAGACTCACAATTTAATGTATTTTCAGAATTCACTACAAAAATGCAGTTTCACAACTGTTAACATACATTGAACTTCTACAGTAGTATGGATGATGTACAAATGTCTTTTTCAGAACTACCAATACTGTGCATTGTGCAAATTGTCTAGGACTCCACTCCTTCTTGAGCAGCAGCTGGAAGAAAATTTGTATGTTGAATACTGATATCAAAATACAGATTTAAATAATTTACTCTTAAAAACATTCATATTTATAACCTCTTACAGAAAATAAACAATTCATCTGATTATCAGATATGTCTCTCAGTTTTTCCAGTTCCAAGGTATACACAGGTCTCCATCCTGCAGCACAGAGTAGAAATGTGAAATGCAAAGGTGCATGCCTTGTAGGTATGGCAGCGATTCTTCCAGCAGCCGCTTACAACAATCTATCATCTGGGCACTGGAAACACTCGGCTCCTTATACAGCCGGTCCAAAGAGAATTTTTCAGTGGAAGTATCAATTAGCTCTTTTTCTGTAATCATCATCCTAGCAAACGAAGGCAACACACAGTGACAAAGTTAGAACTTAGCATCTTAAAAAAAACCCCAAAAACCAAACCACCTTGAAGCAAGCACTTCAATATATACTGAATATACATTAAAATCGGAAATAATGAAATAAGTAGGTTATATGCATGTAAACAAAGGTATCAATTCATGTACAGTTGGTACAGCTGAGATTTTTGTGCAGGTTGATACCTGTGTCTACTCAGAGGTCAGACTGAATATTCTCCCATGACTATGGGCAAAAGCATGCCCAGGGAGTCACATTTGAAAGCCTGCAGCATGACATCTTTTTGCTCACTAAGTAACAGGGAAAAATATCAAAATAAAATCCTATAAAGTTCCATTTTTAATGTAAGGGATGCAAGTACTTAAATAATGTTGAAAGTATAAGTTTGAAGTATAAGATCATGTTCATAATTATTCTCATTTTTATAATTACACCAGTACTCTGTATGTCATCAAAAACAACAGTTGATAGGTACAGTTAATTGATGCACATTAAATGTGTTAGTGACTTCCTAAAAGCAGAATTATATGGATCCACTTGGACCTTATGATCTTAAAGGTCAGTTCTAAGAATACTGAATTCATAGCTTGCAGATGATTTTTTCCTTTCACCCCAGAGTGATAAGACACAACATGGCAAACTCAAACTACTCAGAAATAAAGTTAATGTGTAGAGTTAATTAAGTCACTGGAGCCATGACTGATCAACTAATGCAGACAGTTCAGGCTTTTTAAACTAACTGACAAACAACTAGAAGTAATGATTCTGTAGTTGTGTCAATATTTTTAGTTTAGATTTTTTTTAACTGCTGTCACATTGTAATTAACATTAATAGAAGTTGTTGCTTTTCTTATCCAATTAAAGGTATCTTCCTTTAAAAAAAACCCCACCTCCCCTTTGGAGAAGTAATTGTAAAAAAATTACGCAATTTTGTCTTGTAAGCAAAGATCTTTTATATCTGAATGAAGTTTCTACAAGGTGAAGGAGGGTATTTTCTAACAACTGTTTGTGTTCACTGAATGCTGTCATTCTTGACCTTAGTAAAGCTGATGGTTAAAGTTCTATTTTATAAATAGAAGATTTTTTCCACCAGAAGAGTATGAATATGTTCTTCAAAGTTCTCCTACTCCTCCAAATAAAAAATATGACATGCAAAGATTTTAATGAGCTAAATGTATCAAGTCACATGAACACTTACTCCTCCTTTCTTTTCAGATTCTCTCTTGCTTCCTGTGCTTTGGCAAAAATAAACCATTGAAGAGCTGCTGGATCACAGACCGTTGGGATCATAAAGTGTCCAAATTCATGTAAGCTTGGTGCATATCTGTCACTTATGAAACATGATGGAAGTAAAGAACAAGGTATAATTTTTTAAATGCAAGTATTTCCATTAATTACTTTCAGCATGAATTCTGAAGATAAAAGAATATAAATTAATCACTATCAGAATAATTGGTAAAAAACTAATCAAGTTTGGTTCATGAGACTACAGAAACATAATACATAATTCTTTTTTAAAACTACATTTCAAAATCAACTGACAACAATACTTAAAAAATATGAACACCAGCACGACAGTACAAAACTTTTGATTTACCCCAGTACAATACTGAAAAATAAAGACAGAACTTTGAGTCCAACTTCAATGAAATTAAGCAGGATTTTCTTCAGTCTGATTCCTTCTTAACCCACAAAATGCACTTAAAACCTTCAGAAACAAAGCGACTTTGACATAATGAAAATCCGAGATTATATTACTTTTCTTCTTAGTGAAAGCAATAATCAGGGTACAAAAAAAAACCCAAAAAAAGAGTAAAAGCTCTGAAAGAAATAAACCTTTCCTGCAAATACCTACCTTTCCAGAATCATTTGCAAACCTCGCAGACTGCGAGGATGAAAAGGCAGTCTGCTGTCACGTAATTTATTATAGAAAGAGTTCAGAGTCTCGTAGTACTCTTCTAGAGTCAGCAAAGGTTGCAGTTCTTCAATATATATTACTTGTATGCCTCCCAGAAGTTCACTTATCCGATCTTCCAAGAACAGCAGCCTTTTTTGAAGCTTATAATAATTTGGCAGTCTCTCAAAAATCTGTGCACACACACAAAACACATCTCCTATGTCACAGAGCATAAAACTAATTTTAATAAATTAAAAAAATAACAAGAAACTATAAAAGAGACACTTAACAATACAAATATGGAACTCAAGGGGAAAAAAATAAAATCAAAGAATACCGAAATTGAGAAATATCAAATATATACATTTTGGGACTAAGATTGTAAGTATTTTTCATATTTATGCTATAAAGGCACCACTATATATACAGAAATTAACAGTTCCAGATTAAAAAAATATACCATCTGAAGCAAAAATAAAACATTTATCACCACACTTATAGCGGTAGAGCTATTCCTCATACAATAGTCACTACTCACCATCTACTCTGTTATTACATTACAATGTAGTTTTACATACAAAAAAAATGCTGCTGTTGGAACAAGTCAAGTGATTTCAGAACAATCTCTTTAGAAACCCAGGAGAGTAGTAGAATCAGAACAGTTTTTGGCACAACAAAATTTATTAGTTCAGGATTTGCATTTGTTATGGAGAAAAATGGCAAAACTCCTCTAAATATTGTACTTCTGATGAAGCATTCTAGAGACTGACTTGGACAGTATCCTACTGCTTTCTTCTTCTAGTAATTAGTAACAAAAAGTAGTAGCACTTAGGACTATTTTCTAAAATGGGGTAGAATTGGACAATTATGTCCTCTAAAAACCAAGTGGCTAATCGACCTGATCAAGATTTTCACTGACTTTTTCTATGTAACATTTCACATGATCTTCAGTGCATTTTAAAATAAAAAGCCTTTGATTTCAGGTTCAAATTTATTCCTCTCTTTTGGACCATCACTACAACTAACTACACACATTATCCCATTGGCATGGCATTTTGTGTAGATATATGACCTCCTCTGAAAAGTTAGAAAGACCTCCTTGGCAGAGTATTTATCTTTTCAAGGAAGATAAGAGTTTATTTTAGTATTCATCAGAACGTCTAAGTCCTTAGTAAATCATTCACACTAACAAACCATGGTTTGTTTTCTCTCTCAGTGAAACATATATAGGTGAAAATTCAACAACCAGAGAAAGAACATTGAGTGTCAAGTTTTCATATTATTCACTGACTGGACTACAGAAATAGAATGTTCTCATATTCTAACAGGGTGAAATTTCCTAGTATGAAATTCCACCAATTGTCTCCTTTAGAAGTATTTTTTGATAGAACTATCAATAATATTTCAGCAACCACGATTAAAGAAAAATTACTTAAGTGACATGTTGATATCACTACAAATTTAATTTTTGGTTCTTTGCATATAATACTTTATCATTTAGAATGCCAGAAAGCTTATCAACTGAACGTTACACAAGCAGCAGCAGAACTGGCATAGTCACTAAAGATAAATTTCTGCAACATCCACATTAGCTGCCTAAAAGAACAAAATGGACTGATGGGGTTGGTTAGTAGTCATTGACTGAAATCATCAGTTCACAACTCCCTCTAAATCTCATATTTATGAAAAATCTGAATAAAATTCATTAGTTCTTCATGGAAATGAGCTCTTTATGGATCACTAAATATTCTGCCAGTGCTTGCTGCACAGACTGGAATGGTGCATAACAAATTAGTTTTCTTTGTATCTAATCAGGAGTAGTACTGACTTGTTAATGAAAGCAGCAGTAAACATCTGACAAAGACTGTTGTTAGTAACAGCACACAGAGGATTAAATTTAGAATGCAGTGTACACAGTGATGCTAAACATAATAGCTAAGTGTTTGCTTTAAATTACTCATCAGTTATCTGCACCTATTAATATTTTTGTTATAGTTTTAAAAAGGATGTCATAACAAAAGGCATTATCATTTACTTGGAAATCCTCTTACTTTGGTCCAGTGATGGTGAACATCCATGGTCCCCAGCATTATGTGACCTGCTGCACTCATACCCGAGCGGTCTGTAAATACCACTGTGCGCCCTAGAGATTGAACAAAGCTCTTTACTAACTTGAGTTACTGCAATAATTCTCACAGTGTATTTCTGCAGCACAAATGCACATGAGTAGATGCTTCTGTTATTCTCAAAGTTTGAGAGAGATTCTTGAAAAGTCTAGTTTCAGAATTTTTTTCCATACAAACCTGACTTAGCATTTGCCTTCTCCCTGTTTGAACTTGATAGTTTTTTAGATACTTGGATTTTTTTCTTATGACTACTTTTAAAATAAGAGAAAATCTCAGCAGACAGCATATTTAAAGAATCTGTACAAATAACGCATACAGTAGGAAACATATTATATGTTTAAAGTATACATAAGTAAGGTAAATGTTGGTCAAAGAACTATTAGCACAGCCATTCAACACCATTTTCACAGAATTCTCTGCAACATGCAAGCTGTAATAATTTTCATTTCACATTAGGTTTTCACTCCTTTTTTAAAGAAAAAATAGAGACAACATAAAAGGATAATTCCGGGTGTATTTTTAGGGTGATAAATCAATTTTGAGTCTGAGTATGGTTTTTTAAGTGAAGTACAAAGATCCTTAAGAATTCTTTAGGGTAAGAGCACAGGCAACTAACTATTTACCAAAATAAGCTTCCACAAAAGTCTTCAGTGTGATGTATTAACCTACAAGACAAGGCTTAAAGAGAAGCTCTTGGTCTCAGAAATCAGTTTTCCAAAATCCCAAAGAAAGAGCAGCACTGACTTTAAGGTATCTAGTCCATTCTTGTACCCTAAGGCAAGATCAACAGTACCTGTATAATTACTGACAGGTATTTGTGTATTATTACAGATTTTCAAAGACGAAGACTACAACTGGTTCACAAGACAGACTTTTTTAGCACTTTAAATCCTTAGCATGCTTAGGAAGAGAAACTAATTTGAAACCTGATACAATTTAAAACTACTACTATTGTCCTACCCACTGTCTTTTGACAAAGGATTAGGTGCACCCTCAAATGAAAGCATCTCAAAACTGACTATCTGCAGACAGGCATAAAATGTGGAATTACAATTAGAGGAAACAGCTACTGCCACAGGTCAAACAACTGTATGAGAGGAATGGTAGGTCAGGTTTGCAGAATATTTTAGTTTTTCTTGAGAAAATACAGACTTTAATATAGTTATTTTATGGAACACACACGAGAAGAGAAAACAAATACAATTTTAAAGGTATTCTTGTAAGTCCTCCTTATACCGACTCTTTAGAGAGCTCCTCACATTTTTGTCTTGAATCTACCATGGGTAACAGTCTATTGCTACCTCTGCCCTTTCAGAGGTTCAGACTAGATTTTTTACCTTCATTGTTAATATTAAGTCTGGTGCCTTCAACTCACTCTGTTTGCATTTATTAAGAAGTAAACTAGAAGCTGAGTGTAGCGAATATTCTACAAGGCAAGACCACCTTAAAAAAATACCCAGTAGCTTAAAAGTTCTCACCAGCTTTTCAGTAAGCCTGGCAAGTTTGTTTTTGCAGTTACGAAAGGTATTTACGAAAAGAACAAAAGCTCTGCTGTCACAGAAGACCCATGCTCATCTCTAGATAAATTCTATATTAGGATATATGAAACCAGCAACAGAAATACCTTTAACATTCTTTAATACTTCAGGTCGCTGTTGGACTAAGCGAGCTAGACTGTGCAGCTGGCTACAGCGGTGAGCAATACCCCAGCTTCTCTGCCACCTAAATAAAAATACAATTGAAAGCATTTAATTCTCAATATCATTAAAAAAAAAATCACAGAAGTTGAGATGCAGCCTTATAACACAAATAAAATAGCACTTCCAACAGTAATAAAAGCAAGTGCTACTGAAAAGCTGTCCATGTCATATGTTATTTGAACAGTTAAAAAGCCTAAATAAAATTTCACAGTGTTTCTTAAAGTGAGGCCAAAAAACCCAAAGAAAACCAATGACAAATATAAGAAAATCAAATACAAAATCTGGTAGACAGAAAAGAACATGTAAATCTCTCCCCCAATTAGAAGGGGGTTAGCAAGAAAACAGTGACAGACAACTCCGTATTTGGCTCAGTCATGCAGCATGCAGTTTATTTGTACACTGTGTAACGTTCGTCCAGAGGAGCAAATACAGTATCTAAGGTTCTTTTTTTTTTTTTCTGACTTCCTAGCCCAAAACATTACTGTAATTCCAGTGGAAAGTTGCTATGTATTATCTATATTTTAAGTGGAGTAATTTTTGTTAAACGATACAGGAGCCAGGTGTTACCTGGGTGACTTTAATATACGCAGTTTTGACATCTTTTCCATCACAGACAGATCAGATTTCTAACTAAATTGCAAAAACATTGAAATTGTGAAGTTGTCCCAGTGTATTGAAAAAATACACCCTTTTACAGAGTTGATATAAAACTGTCTCAAAGTAGGAAATTACTATTCCCTTATTGTACTGGGTCTGTCTGGAATTGAGTTAATTTTCTTCACAGCGCCCATCTTTCGCATTTTTATTAAAACAGTGATCATAACACACGAATATTTTGTGCAGTGCTGGCACAGTGTCCAGGTCTTCACTTCTTCTTCCCTATCTGCCCCCCAGCAACAGCAAGTAGGCAGGGGTGGGCAAGATGCTGAGAGGGGACAAAATCACGACAGGTGACTCCAACTAACCAAAGGGTTATTCCAGACCGTATGTTGTGTTCAGCAATAAATGCACAGGGAACAGAGAAGGAAGGGGGGATCCTCCTGATTACGGTGTTTGTCTTCCCAAGTGAGCATTACACATACTGAGGCCCTGCCTCCCATAATGGGCTAAACCCCTGCCTGTGACAGGGGAACAGTTAATTCATTCCTCCTTTTGCTTTGCTTGAACTCACAGCTTTGCTTCACTATTAAAACTTCTACTTTAATCCACACATTTTCTTGGTTTTACTCTTCCTTTTCTCTTTCTCCCATCCCACTCGGGGTGTATCAAGTGGCTGTGTGGGGACTTAGCTGCTGGCTGGGGTCAACCCAGATTATCTCATTTGGGGGAATTTAACTAGCAAAACCTCACTCTTTGGGATGCAGGAAATGGCACTAAGCCACAGCACTTGTGAGGCAATTTAATCTAATCCAAGTAATTCAAACAACTACTTACTGTTACCTAGCAATATCACTTTGCTTTCAGTAGCACCAGACGGGAATGTAAAAAGGTGGCATGTCTTCAGCTGTCCTAAACTTATACATGGAATAAAGCCAATGACCCAGTTATTTTTCAGACCTCTGTGAACACTGGCAATATCACAAGTAACAGTTCCCTATTAAGATACTGGTTTGTCAGATTTCCAACACGCACATTCTTTTCTGAATTATAACGATATAACTCATGGAAGGTGAATAACTCTGCATGGAACACAATAGTTTTAGTGAATTTTAAAAGCACAAACTGTAAGAAAATTAGATATAAGCAATGAATAAAATCAAACGCACATGCTTAATACTGAAGACTGTTTCAGAATCTTAAAAACCCTCACCACAGCACAGTTGCAGAGGATTAGAAATTGTGTTCAAAAAAACTGGCTTCAGCTTAAAAGAAGCCAGGGCCTTTTACAGGGTGAAAGGACAAAAGCATGATTTCAGAGGCTCCAACTCTCTCTTTCCTTTTTTTAAAAACAGAACTTAACAGACTGGCCTGTGAAATAATCCCCCAAAGTTAATTTTTCCATTGGTGAATACCTTCACTGCCATTTTCCCATACCGAATATCACACTTCAGAACATTCTCAGCCAAAGGCACAAAATTTAAAAAGGGATCGCAAATTATTTTCTGAAACTATTCTGAAGAATCAAGATCTCCACTGTACTGTGCCCTTCTAAGGAAACACAGCTCCTACTCTGGAGAGTGGGAAACAAAGCACTCGAAGGAACATTTTTATTAAACATTCACACGATATGTACAATGTGCAAAGTTGCATTTCACACTGCCAGTCTAGTTATCTTTGTAGATATTAACTTGAATTCAGGAAGAGCAATTTTAACCAGCAAAACACCACCCAAACTAACACATATGCACAGGTTCTATTTCTAGTTATGTGTTTGCCTCAACCGGAGCCTACATTTTTAGTTACAAATACGAGATCTCTTGGAGCAGATTTTAACAGGAAACTTTTGTCCCAAAAGAATTCTTCTACAAAAATATTCAATGCAGTAACACTTTTTCATATATGAAATATAGCTTTTTTGCTGAAACGAGTCTTTAAAGCTCATGGCGTAGAATTAGGCAACACTTCCTTGCTTTGATTGTCTTAATCCAAATCCAACTGATCTAATTCATTACCTGATATCTGAGAGCTGGAGTTCATTACAAAGTTCAGATTTTAAACGTTCTAGTTCTTTTCTAAGCGGCAAACTCTTTTTCAGCTTTTTTACTGCACTTGCTCCATTATCATCTAGCCAGGATCTGAAAGAGGAGGAAAAATGCTCAACAGTAGAAGCATGCTGCTGTATTACCTTTCATGCAAACAGTACAGGTAACTGAATTCTTACTGCTAACATAAAGGTTTTATTTCAAATTACCAGGTGAAGGGATTTTTTAAAAATAGAGGATAGAAACTGAAATTGTTGAATGCTTCACCTGAAGATATCTACAAAGTAAAACCTGGTACTTAATGTCTTTGAAGGGGACTAGGGAATCAAACTGAACCAAAAGACACTGACAGTGTAAACTGTAAGACTCAGAGGTATGAAAGGGGTAGAGAAGCAGATTAGTGTGACTTCAGGGGGCAGCTTCAGAACGTTGTGTTTTAATGAAAGAAACCTCCACGTACCTGCCTTTAAAAAAAAAGCCACGACAAAGCCCAATGGAAAACCCAACCAAAGTGATCATAGTAGATTACCAAATACAAGAGGTGGTACTAGAGGGCTAGGTTAGGTAACTTCTACAGAGCTGACATGAACATAGATTAAATGAGTCAAAGTATAATCACAATAATTACAACCAGACAAACATGACTCATTAAGTACATCTAAAATTTCAATAAATAGATAATTCTATTTATAGGGAAAAGTTACTCTTTAAGAGATTTAGCCTTTGTTCATAGCATAAACTGATTTTTCATACTCTTATTTTTACAAACAAATACTTCCATTCTCATATTGTATTCTGAGCAAAAAATTTCAAACTCAAGTAAAAAGAGAGGCCTAATGCCAAATGGATAGTTATTCAAAGGAGATTGTTAATACATAACTGTTTGTGGCATTTCTTGTATACGTGTAAAACTAAGTAAAAATATTCTCTAGTATGTTAAACCTCAGTTAAGTGTTTTACAATTGCATATGTTAAAGCAGCTTTATTTGTGAAGTGGTATGCAGGACAAGGGGTATGCTTTGCTCTGAAGAACCTTCCAGCACAGTCCTGCATTCATTTCAAATGACACAAAGTTACAAGAAGTTTTTCAAGGCCACAAAATGTGTATGTGTCTCAAAAAGAGCACCAATTTCTAATACACAACATGCTACATTAAATGCAAGTTCAGTATTTATAACTGCATCAATTTAAATATTAAGGTTGGCATGATGAACAAATGAGGAGCACAACACTAAGATACCTGGCAAATTAAAACCTTTTAACCTTAGTTTTCATGTATTATCTCTCACTCCCACCAGAACGTGATAACGAAAGAGTAACAATAAAGTCAGGAGTCATATAGTTTTGAGTTACAGAAGTACTGTAGGAGGTAAGGAGCTATTTGGAGCAAGTGGACCCTCTGTCTCCTTCTGAACTGCCACCAATATTCCACAAACCTGAAAAGCTAAATCAACCAAAACTGGATTGACCAAACATGACTGCTGGGCAAAGACACAAGAATGCTAGCTGGCACTAGTTATCCCAGGGGCTCATTAGAACTCTCTTTAATTATAAAAAACATGACAAAATTACATGTTGAACAATAAAGTTTTGTATTGTTCAGAACGCTTATTGCCTGCCTTTAAAGAACTTGGCACTAGAATAAGACCAATTTAGGCTACAAAATTTCCGTTCAATGAAAGCATTACATACATTAAAGTTGTTTCCACTCTCTGGGCTTGTTCTAGTTCCTCCTCAGGATCCTTGAATCCAGTAAACGAATAGTAAGTCTTATCCCATTTGATAGGTCTGTTCACTGTGCTTTTTGCTTCCTTGTGCGGCTGAGAGTTCACATTCAAACTCTGAATATGCTCTGTAGATAAACTGCAGGAGTTGAGAATATCTAATACTGTGCTCAGGAGATCCCTAGTACGTAACGTAAAACTGACTGCTCGAAACCCTGTAAAATACAAGTATTATTTAATTAAAATTTATTAAAATGCATTCACATTTCTCTCCTCTCACATGAGAAACCAAACAAGGCACAGATAGTTGGAAATTATTATGATACTGTTATTTCAGTACTCACTGCAAAATTTACGTGCAGTTTAACTATGTCTCATCACAGCTACTGGGCCAAACTGCCCTGTTAGAAAGCAAGCTTTTGACTCAAGAGCAGAAGACAGCTTCCACTTCAAATGTTACATTAAGCAGACTGAACATAACACTATTTTCTTGAAAAACAGTATGATTTTATTTTCTAGGACCCAGCACTAGGGTCCCTCACAATTTGCTCAAGTCTTTTAACTGTCAGGATATAGGACGTAAAACTCATCTGTTAGGTAAGGCATATTGGTACACCAGAGACAAATATGCAGACTAAAATTAATCATAAGCAATATTCCAAATTTGGCAATACTTTTTGTGGTCTCAAAGATAAGAGACAATGTGGTAAATTGAAGCTTCAGATATTATACAGCTTCTGCTTTACAGAATAAGTTCCTATTGATCCTACAAGTACCCTGACACTGCGTACTGAGGATAAGGACCCAACTGTTGTTCCAGTTAAACATGACAAGAGTATTAAAAGCAGAAAAATTATCATTTACATCCACCTATGTTTTTTACTTTCTCACACTGTAACTTGACCTCAACTCTGTAATGTCTCATTCTTTCAACGCTTTTTAAAGCTTAGATGTTTAATTACTTGGGATGGTCCCAGCTGTCTGATCTAATACATATTTTCATTTCTAATCCATTTTTCATGGATTTTATTCAGCTGAGAAGTCTTTATGACTGCACAAGGCTAAGTAATGGTCGGAAAGAATTTAAATACAGGAAGATACATTCTGCACGATATAAAAGCACCTGAAGCACTGAAGGATTCTTGAACATTAGAAGAGTTTGGTTCTGTTTCTCTTACATAAAAAGTAAGCTGAGTTGGCTTCAAGGAACGAAATCCTGGTTTCTGTAGGTTCTCCAAGTAGCCATTTAACCTCTTCAGAGAGTTTTCATTTACTTCCTATTTAAAAACAAAACCAAACAAAAAACCATTACAGATGATGAATTTGGTAATTTTTCACTTAAACCTTTTTTAATCTTACAGGTAGAATTAGTTCTTACAAAATGCCAGTTGCTCTTAGCAAGTAGTGATGCAGTTTATATTCTTAGCATTACTAATTATCTTGCATGAATAAATCTGTATGATGTACATACTTGTACATTCCAAAACCTACTTTTAAGGCTTTCAAGCTTAAAGAAATATACTGATTCAAATATAATGCACAGCATTTCAAAATGATAAAGTAGTATGTATTCTAAATTAGTTTGGAAGGATTCAGTATTTTGTTTAGAACAATTAGAAAATACGAGTAATAAATAATGGATGTTTAAGGGCCCTATCCTTGCTAAAAATAAAGGAAGTGCATCTTTTTGTTCCATGGTAACAACCACATTAAATTCTAACACTATGTTTGTCTCTCTGAGAACAGGAAAACTAGAAAATTTCCATCCCTAATACATGAAATATTTACAGAGAAAGCATACTAAAAGATTTTTACCCTCTCTTTGGGATGCTGGCCAAAGAAATCTGGATGTACAGCAAAATAGAAAGGTCTGAGAGCATTGATGGCATCAGCTCCTGACAAAGTTCTTGCCTGAAGAACACACTGTAGCAATATCTTGTCCAGACATAACCTAATGAAGTAATAAAATATTTATGTATGATGCAACCAATCAAGTGACAAAACAAATTACATTAGAATGTGACAGAATCGAGTAAATGTTCACAACTGCAAGTATAATAATTTAAAACTGATATCAGAAGTCCGAGTTCTAGATTTTTCTTTCCCCTTAGGATTCACAAAGCTGTATTTCAACAGAGCCAATCCAACAGGTTCTAGAGATGGTGGATGCTAATGGCTGATTAAAGACATGTAAATAAGTACAGTAACTTTTCCCTCTACTTTCTCAAAGAAAAATTCCCCAATCAAGAAGTTCAAATTACAAATGGTGGTATTTTTTGTAGGTATTCCTGATGCTTCTCTTAAAAGCCAGTCCTTATATATTTTAGAACCTCCACGTTAAAAGCCAAACCTAGCATTTTTCAAGCAGTGCCAAAAGAATATTAGATTTTACCCAGGAATAATAATCATAATTCAGTCAAAAAAAGTTCTACATTAGTTTCTGAGTTTCTCATACTTGTGTCCATTACAAAAAAAAAAATCTACTTTCTTAAACATCCTTTTATAGAAAATATCAAGTTAAAAGACAATATTTATTTGCCTTTTAATTTTCACTGATTTAGAAGAAACAAGGACTAAAAGAAATTTCAATGGTAGGAAACAAAGATTTATTCACCTAAGATTAGAAGGAAAAATTAAGTTGAAGAAGTTCTACGAAGCTCAGAAAGCACAAATTATTGAATACCTCCAATTATGCAGAAATTAAACAACAGTTCTATAACAAGCACACTTGTGTAACAGAGGACTGAAATGGAAAGAAAAATGAGTTCTGCATTAAAGACCACGAAAATTTCCTGCCACAGCTCAAAGGTGATATTCGGGTTTAGCAAACTAATTACCAAGAGACATTATATATAAAAGCAACAAGAAAATGTGAATTGGTAAATATTCAATAATAGGTTTCTCCTTCAGCTGATTTTACAAGCTAACACATTCAACAGGCCATTTTCTGCGATTAATGTTTATTTTCGTTTGCAACTCAGAAGGGCAGGGACTCTGCTCTGTTAGGCAGCAGAATGCTTAACTCCTCACAGTATCAAACTGCAAAGCCTAAATATGGGGCAGACTGGAGGCAAAGCTGCTTCCAATTCACATAAAACTAATAACTTTATTAATAATAGTTAGCAGGACTGTTTCACAGCTCTTTGTTCAGCATCCTAGACCAAATAATTATCCTGGACACAGAAACATGTAAGACTTTCCTGACTGCTGTCATTAATTAAAAAAAAAAAAAAATCCCCAAAATCCCCAAATTTGTGCTCGGGCAATAAGCAGAATTTTTCATTTTGGCCACTGGTAAATGACAACAGTTGAGTTGTCAAGCAAATGCAGTGACCTTCACTTTACCTTTTTTCTATCAACTTTTCCAGCTCTTCAATTAGATACATAAAAGCAGTTCAGACTAATGTTTTCTGCCTAAGAGGTGAGGAAATATTTAATTAGTAGGTCTGAAAAGTCAGCTTGCTGAAAACAGAAGTTTTTGTAGAAAAGTGGGACAGAAAATCTATGTTGCAAGAAGACTGATGAAATTTCAAATCCGTTATCACTAACAATTTTCACGTGTGTGAATTAAGTGGAAGAATTAAAAAAAAAAAGTATTACTGGCAAACACTTCTACCTCCTTCCTGACTACATCTCAGAAGCTCTAAGACTAGTCATCACTATAGCCCATGATCCTACTCAAAACAGCAGGAGATGGTGAAGTATCACATATCGTGTTTTTATGAAGAGTGAAAGCTCTCAATGACAATGCTACAGTTGCTCAGTGATGCAGGAAAAATATTTCTACTAGATCTGGCAAGAAAGGAAGCAAAGCACACTGGTGGTCCTATGTTCTGGGTATGGTAACACCAAAATAATTGTCTTGCCGAGAAAAAAAAAATTGCAGTTTTTTTTTTTTATCAAATGGACACAGAACAGTAAAAGGAAAAAAATTTCTTTCAGCAAAGGAAAGAAAGTAAATTAACCAGTTTTCTATCTGAAAGCAGTTTTGAGTAAGAGCTATGCAAAAAAATTTACATCCTCCTAGACCTTGCCAGGAGGAAGAAGAGCCCAGTTCACTGTTCACCTTATTTATACACCATTTGCCACATCCACTCTCAAGCTACACTGCATGATGTTTCCAGCAGTTCAGGTAAAAAGTTCCAGCACAGCTGGAAATTATTAATCATACTTCCAAGTTTATTAATCATAAAGTTCCATCTGCTATTCTAAAAGAAAAATGGCCAAGTATGGCTAACTTTAGTTCCCTTGTTTTGTATCTAAACAACACTGTCATGCTAGTAGGAAGGCTCAGGATTCCAGCCAGAAGTCTATTTTGAACTTGCTTAAAAGAGAAATGCTCAAGGGCCAAAATTAGTCTGTGTGACAGAAGGAAGAATTCATTCAGTGAAGGTGAAAGACAGAACTCTGAGGCATCTTTCAACTGAAGTGACAAAATAAGTGAATTAAAATGGATTTAGAGAGATAAAACGCAAGAAAGATGCTTATGGCTTCACTCACAAGGAACAAGGATTGTTCCAAGAGGTTCATTTAGATCTGAAGAGCAGAGAAAGGCTTCGTATTAAAATCAAGGTCATAACCACTTTGAGGACAGTGTCTCCACTTCATGAAAGATATGAAACACAATCTGTACTACAACACTTTATGCAATCGCACTCTAGGGCTGATTTAATTTATTGATTAAATAATTCCCTCCAGCTTTCTTTTTTTCACATCTCTCTGAAGTTTAACTTTTTGGCTTTTAGTTTTGGCACTGAAAAGCTTGGCTAAATTAAGCTCATAGTTATAGACATATTCACACATTTTGAAACACTGAGCTTTAATAACTCAGTAGTGCAGTAACATGTTGGACATCATATTCATATTTGGACTACCTCGTCTCAAAATTCAGCTATTTTAAAACCCTTATTTTGTTGAGAGCCTTTTTATTGTCTCACTCGAGGACAGGCATATGGCTTTTGGGGATTTTCAGCTGTGGATGCTCTGCTGAAAGCTTCAAGCTGTAAAGATGAGAATGTCAAAGAAATGAGCACTGATCAAAAATACCAAACCAGTTTCACATATATGCAAATCATATACAAAAACATACATAAATATACATATACTAAAGGTAAATTAAGTCAGCAACGTGCCATACCTTCTCACGGTTCTCAAGCAGCAAAACATTTCAGCAACTCAATAGTCAAGCCAAATTTCAGCCATCCACTAACTCACTTTAAAAAAAGGAAAAAAAAAATCCTGTTTAGTAACAAACAGGGATATTTTCCCCTGCTACTTACCAGTGCATTCTCTAAATCATAAGTGGTAACTTTCAAAGTCACAACGGTAATACAAAATTGAGCAACCACACATAAAATCTAAAGGTTTGTGTAAGAATGTTTTCAGTTTCCTCTACTAACAGTGAGTCTTGCCAACATTAAGAGTTGTTACCGTATTTTGCTTTGAGGATGAATATTTAAAGGCATTCCAGTTAGAAAAAAAAACACCCTAAAAATTACCTATGGACAATGTTTCCTGCTCTTCCTGATGTTCAGGTTTTGTTCTGAAAAAAAGCAAAAAAACAGAGGCTTTCTTTAAGCACTAACACATACCAGTTCATGGAATTCCATGTAAATTTTTACTAAGTCCGAAACTCTCAAACAAATGATAATAATTTAAAATGTACATGCCAACTATTTTATGGAAGCATAATGTAAATACAAAGACAAAGACACTGTCTTACAACAGTGCCTTGAAATCTTTTATCAGAAGTTTGCTGGCATTCATAAAAACGAATTAGCAATTTTTACCAGTAACTTCTGCACTATGCAACTGTAGGTTGAGAGTTTTCCAGCAGTAGACAAAACACTGGGCATGTCAGAGTGCAAACATGCACCTAATCATTAGGGATTATGAGGGAAGCTCCCTATTGGCAATGTTTTCTTATATGTTTTCAAGCACTCTTTTTTGAAAAACATACTTTTGTTTGCACTTTTCGAAATAACATGCTTGCTAAGTATGATGTTTTCAAGCTGAGATAAGCAGTTATCAGAGAAACACCGTCCATGTTCCAATACAGCGTGATAGTTCCTATGACTTCCTTGCAAAACACTTGAAGTTTTAAAACTTACTAATAAAAATAGACTTAACCAAGAGGTTGTTTTACTAGAAGCAGATAGTGGGAGAAAAAAATATGCTGGGCTAAAATAACCCCAGATTACTCAATATTTTTTGTCTTCTGATTTTCAGCTAGGTGAGCAAGACTGTAATAATGTCATTTTTAGTGTCCGTGACAACAGTCCTAATCATAAACTAAGTTAAATACATTAATAAGCTCTCTGGTAATAAAAGTTTTCTCCTTCTGTAATTTTAGCTTCAGGCATTTGGACAGAGGATGGAAAAAACCATCTCAATCCGCGGTGACGCTTTATATAACCAGACAAAAGCATCATTGTTTCTTGCTTCAAATGCGGCTTGGAAATTGGTACACTGCTTAGTCAAAAAACAAAAGCTCCTGGTCTTGACCAAGTTTCACCTGCACCCCACCTCAAAGTCACTCACACTTGCTAACACAGAACAAAATATTAACTACGTACAGTCACTCAGCAAAACCCTTCGGCAACACGGCGCTGCACATCGCTGCTATCTCACCTCGGGCCGAGGGTGTTTGTTTCGGGTGCTCACCTATACCCCAGGCAGCACTGAGGAAAAAGACTGAAAACAAACAAGATGATAGCGGCTCAGAAAATAAGCTCGGGCCAACCTGACTCACTCGCTGCTTGAAAGGAAACAGTGGCCCGGCTACAGAGACAGCTTCAGCTACTGGAAACAGAGCCCTGGTAGAATTCACCTTAAGATTCACTAAAGAAAAGGTGTTCCCAGCAGACGGCAGAACTGACAGCCCCCGGCTCGCGGGCCTTTCGCACCCTCAGCAACAAGGCACCACTGGGTAAGGGGAAGGGACCGCTGATCCCGGGCCGAGCTCGACCGGGTAGAGCCGAACCGAGCCGGAGCGAACCGAGTCCGGCCAAAGCGAGCTCGCGCCGGGGAGAGCCGACCCGAGCCGAGCCGAGCGAGCCCGTGAAGCCGAGCCCGACCCGAGCGGACCCGAGCCGGCGGAGACCGATCCGAGCGACGCGATCCGGCCGACCCACCCCGGTGCCGCGGCCGGGCCCGCGCGTGCCCAGGCGCACGTAACGGCCCGCGCGTGCCGGCGCACGGGGCTCGCTCCGGCCCCGGCCCACCCCGCCCGCCCGCCCGCCCGCGGGGGGACGGGGCCACGGAGCCCGGCCCGGTTTCAAAGCATACACTCCCTCACGCACCCCCCCCGCCGGGCTCGGTCTCGCACCATCCTCGGCGCCGTCGCCGCTGTCCGAGCGGGCGTCTCGAGCAGGAGGCGGTGAGTGCGATGCTTCCCGCTCCCTCCTCTTGCCCTCCCTCGAGGAAGAGGCGCGGTGAGACCCCCGGCCCAGCCCCGCTTACCGCCGCGGCCGGACGGCGCCCACCGGGGTCGGCCCATCGCCCCCGCCGACGGCCCCGCAGGGGCGGCCCGGGGATTCCCGCTGGGGGCGGGGCCGAGAAGTGGGCAGGACACACGGGCGGCATCAATGGCGTGGCCATCGGCAGTGGGCGCGTGCCCGGGGCGGGCAGCGCCCCCTCCCGGGCCGCTCCGCGCGCAAGCGCACGCGCAGGCCCGCTCCCCGGGGCTGCCGTGGGAAGCAGCCCTTCCCATTCCAGCGGGTCCTGCCTCGGTGCCTGCAGTGGTTCGTCAGGGACGCGGAAGGGAAAACCCTCGCCACAAGAAATGTCTGCCGTTCTGCAGAGGGGATGGGAGCGGTTTATCCAAATGCCTGCGCACGCCTCACGTTGCCTTTCTGCAGAAAGAGAACACCAAGTGGGCCAAGAACCAGCCGTGAGCTCTGCGGTCCCGATGGGAACGCAAGAGCGGTTTTCCTGCAGTTACACAGAGTCAGGTTGGAAAAGACCTCTGAGATCATCGAATCCAACCTATGACCTACCATTTCAACTAGACCATGGCACAAAGTGCCACGTCCAGTCTTTCCTTAAACAACTCCGGGGACAGTGACTCCACCACCTCCCTGGGCAGCCCATCCCAATATCTAATCACCCTTTCTGTTAAGAAATTCTTCCTAATGTCCAACCTAAACCTCCCCTGGTGCAGCTTAAGACTATGTCTATGTTACTAATGCTCGATGTACACATACATTTACACATCTATTTTTCTTCCGAGATATCAAAATGCAGCTGATACAGGGACATGGAACCTCAGAGCAAAAATGCCTGTTGCTGACAGAGTAAGAAAACAAAGGGATATTAACTGCTAGGGACTGGAGTTATTTGCATGCGATGTATTGCATTTCTAGGCAGGAAGGGTTAAAAAGAGGACTGACAAGGTTTAGGAACTAACTGTAGTTCAGTGAAGCTTTTAATCAAGTTAACACTCTCACAGCCCTTCGGGGATTTTCTTAATTTCCATAACGTGCAGCATGTTTTTTGCTTCACAACAGAAGCCAATCAGTTATGTAAGCAAATTGGTTGCATAATTATGCAGATGAAAAAATAAATTTAACTGATTCAACAGAAAACCGTGCTGTTCATTTCACCTGGGATTTCTTTTAACTTCGTGAGGAATAAAATAAATTGGGAGACGTCATCAGCAAGCAGGCCTGCCAGATAGCAGCTCCATTGCATAGGGTACGTATTCCCAAAGAGAGGCCTCCTCCCCCTGCCCTAGCACAGGAATTAATTCCTGCTTTTTAGTTAAGTCTCAGCACTTAATGTGTGATGGGAGTAGTGCTGTGGCTTTATCTGGTTGTGTTATCTGTACCCAGGACACATCCCACTGGCTCAGCAAGCAGCACAGATTTCCAAATTGAAAGTTTGTTTCATACCAGATAAAATTATCGTCTGAAAAAGTCTGTATTTTGACCACTTGTCCTCTAACAGAACGAGAATTTTAAGCATTCTTTTTGCTTAATTCTAAGTTGCTACAAGTGGCAATGGAGCTGTTTTCTCCTCACTCCTTTGTTTGTTTTGGTCCTGGATCTGCAGGTCAAAAAGTAGCATCAGTTTCTCAGAGAAACAGTTCCATCACAGGCAATGGTACCGAACTCAGACCAATCATGTCAGCATTAATTTTTGATACTACTCATCATCCTAACAATTTTAGAAAAAGTTATGCAGAAGGAGCTAAGACTGAAAAATGTAGACCTGGGATCTGCAAAAAAAACTCCCAAAAAACCCAAACCCATGATGATGCAAGATGCATCTGGAGAATGTGAAAGGACAAGAGATGTGAAGTGGTCATTGCTTTTAATGTGGCCGTATTTTACTAAGATGAGGAATATGGCATTAAGATTTCAGTAATTAAAGTTCCATTACTATACCAGGGACATTTTATTATTTTTCCTCAAGTGAAACTCTCACTAACATCCACTTGAATTCTTCAGTAAACTGAGCGCAGCCTGTAACCCTGGCTGTAGCCTCATCTCAAGTCTACAGTTACAACTGGAAGCTGGCCATCTCCACAGCTGGGAGCTTCAGCCCAATTTATTCATGAGCATTTGCTACACTATGTGCTCTGGTGTGGTTAAAAACTGCACAGTCTGACTGATTTCACACTTTCTTAACCTCCCTATGCAGCATATCATACTCCAGATTCTTGTAGTAGCTACAAGATATTAAACTGTCCACATCTACTTTGCTGTTTCCCCATCCTCCCACATATACCTAAGAATGTTAATTACAGGGATCTGAATAGAATTAAATAATTTAATGACAATACAGACACTCAGGTATCTTGAATATTTTATATAAAGAATAAAAAACCATTTATGAACATCTTAACAACTTCTCCAAAGGGACCCTCCCAATTGCTCTTTATAAAACACAGTGTCAAGCTCCTATTTCCAGCTTTTCACCTCCGTCCCCCATGTGGGTTCAGAAACTCTCAAAACTATCAATGCTTTGAAATTAAACTGTGGTAAGCCTTTCAAAACCCATTATTCTGTTTTAGTTACAAGAAACTGTCCATACCTAACAAAAGCAATCTTTCCAAGAGCATACCGTGTAATCAGTGAAAACTGAAAAATATTTTCACAGAGGCAATTTCTCATGCATCTAACAACATTCCAAAGGAGCGCAGCGTTGTCCACACCAAGCTACCAAGCACAACATAGGAAAGTTTTTATTTGCACATTTTTCTGTCTCTCTCTGCAAAAAGGTACACATACATTTTATTTCCTGTATGAAAAACTTTATCAAATTAGTTGCTTAAAGTCAAACACATAAGTTCTTTCAGCTTAACTTACATCTGGGAAAAAGCAAAAATATGGATATTGTCAATATATTGAGTGGCTGGCTCTGCAAAACTGCATTGTCTCTATTGTACTTAACTTTACTCTTCAGAACATTTTTCCATCTTTCCAGGCTTGTTTCCATTCCACACTGGAGTTTTGTCTTGTTTGGCCCATGGAATTTCTGTTACCAAAATACCAAGAATGTTACTCAAGAAACCTTTCTGGCCTTTTGATACACATCAAAATGGCCAGAATTGTATTGTATTTCATGTAGACCTAGACAGTACAAAAATATGAAACAAAGGACTTAACAGCAAAGTTTTTTAAATTGCCTACTGGTTTGTCACGTGTGTATATATATATTTCCCATGTTTATATATATTTCTCATGTATATATATACACACATATATATATCTCTACAGGGAGAAACACTATATTGCCAGGAAGACCAGAAGCCCCAGCTGTAACAAAAGTTCTGAGCAATGATATGGGGAGCTTGCATTGCTTGTTAATATAAAACACGACGGAGACTACATCCTATCACAGCTGAAGATGATACTCAGGAGATGAAGCCAAAACATTGCAAAAATTTTACACAGTTCCAAGTTAAACCTGAAGGTCAATGATTAACCTCTGTCTGAAAAAGAAAGCAACATTTGGGGTTTTTTTCTGGGGATGATCTAAGTGAAAATTCAAGGTTGCTTACAGTGCAAAAAATTCTGCTGTCTCTAGAACATCCCAAGATTTGAAGCCATACAGATTACAAAGAGAATTTTGTCCTTCTGCATCTCTCAAACACAGTATTAGCCACATCTGGTACTGCTTACAGAAATGTGGGATTTAGCTGAGGGTCAGAAAGCCTCTTAATTTCCCAGGGAAATTAAGCTACAAAGGATCTTACAAAAAGTAATTATCAAAAATTACTTAGTTTCTCACTACCAGTTTTAGTTCGTTGAAACCTTCCAAAATTGCTCTTGTCACTAATGCTGGAGTGGCTGCAAGAACATCAGTTTAGATCCCTCACTGGAAACCTGGTCACTTCTCACCCAGTCTTTCAGCTCCTGGGAAGCAAATGCGATTGGATCTGACCAGGTAGATGGCCTTACAAATGGCAGAGCCATCTCGGTGAATACCAAGGGGTGGAACCCAAAGTTTGTTTGAACTAGTGCCAACTGTACTTCAAGAAATTTTGAGGTAAGGGGCTTTTAAAGAAATGCCATCTGATTGTTATTACTGAATCCACCATTTTTTAGAGGGAAGGCAGATGAGATCCTTACAGAAGAATGAAAACACAAGAGCCTCTATCTTTGCATTTTTTTCTGTACAGGTGGCACAGGAGGAAAGTAGTGATCTTGGCTGTCACCGCAGTCAATCCTCTCCTCCAGTAGCAACTCCCAGACAGACTGGATGAGCAGTGGTATTGAAGAAGGTCAGAACCTGGCCCTGAAGAGGGTCAGGAATCTAAGAACTGATAATCAGATTCATGACATCAGATTAATGGCATGAACCTTAAGACGAGAGTGGCAACCTCCCCCAGAGAGAAGAACCACCAACACCCCTTCAAAACCCTCCACAGCCATTCAGGAATAAGATCATGGTGGCTTTCATAATTCAGAGGTACTCCGTGGCTCAAACTGCCACAAAAGGACACCTGCAATAATGCTCCTGGAACTGGGAAGAGACTTATGCTGCCCCAAAGGAGGGAAAGACATTTCAAACATTCAGGTCTTATGCCACTGTCTTGATCTCCCTTATGATGGAACAGCCTTAAAAACACGTGAATTTCTCTGCCCAAAAGAGCAGAACTGTTCAGAACAAAAAGCTTTGGAAGGGATGGAGAGCAGGACGAAAAGAGCTGTACTACTGGCATGTTTGTGAAGGTTGGTACTGGAGGTCTAAACTAACACTGCACAAAGTGGGGAGCTCAGGCAACTATCAGCTTTGACAGAGGTCCCACTGATTTGCCACAAGAGCTTTTCTGATATGAAATGTGTGTCTCTTCTTACTCAGCCTGTAGATCAGTAGATGGAAGTGTGACTTGAGCAATTCATGCTCCGAATCTGATTCAGAATTTGCAGGTGGGAAAAAAAAATCCTGAAGAACCAGGAATGGTGGTACAAGCTTTCTAGAAGCCTCCATCTCATCATGCATTTGGCAGGAACTAAAAAATGGGCAAACCCACCTTCCTCTAAGAGTATAACCAAGGGAGAAAGCAAGTTTTCCTTTTCAGTGGAAGTACCCATATATACAAATGTGAAGCTACACACGAGCTATTATCAAGATACAACTAACCCTTCATCTGTGAGCAACATGTGTCTGTGAAGAAAGGTGTCCTAAGTCAGGCATATCTCAAGTGATTTTGAAGTTATTTTCATCTCAGTGCTTTTTATTGGGATCTTGCAGTAAGGAAATTAACATCTAAGGTGCACACAGATGGGTCAACATCCTCACAAGTTACTGTGAGGAAGACAAAAGGAAACATATTACTTCTACAGACTATGAAGCAATGTGGAAAATACCTCACACAAGAACAGTAGATACACTCAATCAGTGCACTTACCTATACTTATACTACACTTACACTTTCACCTGCTGGGAGAAACAAGTCAGTACTAGATTCTCTGTAAAAAAGGAGAATGTAGGTTCTGAGGCTGCAGCTTCCTCAATATCTAATGATGTCATTACAGAACATGTATATAAGTCAGTGTGACATTTATATACTTAGGGAAAAAAATTACTCTTTTTGTGCTACTATCTGCATTATCATCAATATCAGTATTTAAAAACACAACCTGAGTTTGAAACATTGCTGTCAATCTGTAAGGCACAGTCTGAACACAGTGGGAACTGCCTTTATTACTCTGTATTATTGTGAAGAATGATTGCTTTAACCATTAAAAAACAAAAGTCTTAACTATTTAATGACTACCGAAACAGCCAGACCTCCTCAGCCCATTTCATATTCTCCTGAAGCCATTTTAGAGCAGATGAAAGCTCCAGGCTGTAAACCTCTTCCATATTAACATTCATTGTCATATGCTTAAGAAGAAGCTTTGGATCAGATAAACGAGCTGCTAGAATCAGTCTCTCCACTGCCATTTGATAGACACTGTTATCCTGAACTGTCTGATCTTCACATCTGTAAGAGAATTTTCACAAATACAAAATTAGGTACCATACAGGCCTTGTGTTGCTTGCCTGACACTCTACTGGCAGCAAGATTACAGAAATATTAAAATAAATCCATGTATTCACTTCACTGATAATACATTATGTTAATTTCTAGGCAGATTTTAGATTATTATTCTGAAGAATTAAAAAGTTAGAAAAAGTATATTTTTAATATATTTTACAGTAATGAAATGTAGTAGGCTTTAATGCCAGTGCAAAGTAGCTCTGCAATATTCACAATTCATGAAAAAATATTTGTCTCTGGGCTGGAAAATTCAGTAAAGGAATGCAAACCAAAAAGGTTTAATCATTTTTGGCATGTAATCACTTTTGGAACAAAGCTGTGCCTAAGTTACATGCCTGTATTTTTTTGCAATAGCAGAACTTACTCTTTAAGAAAACAAGCAGAGGTACAGTAGCATACATATGAAAACAAGAGATAAAAACCTCCTCATTTATCAAAGGAACAAAATTAAGAGGTGTATTCCTTGGGAAGGATACAAGGAAGGAAGACAAAATACTGAAGTTTTGGAGATGCACGAGTTCATAGTTATTAACAAATGTAGCTTTTCTATGCAGTTACATTTTGACGCTGAGCCAGTCAGTCTCAGAGAAAAGTGGGTCTTGAAAAATAAAATTACAGGTATAACCTAGTGACAATGGTTGGTGGTTTACAGACAAATGGAAAAAAAAGCGACAAAACACATTTCTAATCTGCATATATTAAGACTCACAGAAAGTGGGAAAAGAAAACACTAATAAATTTAATATTGAGCTATCCCTCATAAAGAAAATTAAATAAAATGGCTTCATGCACTTTCCAAAAAACAGCCAAGAAATGTTAAGAGTTGGTTTTTGAAAGAATTAACATTTTGACTGTGCCCTTCTACTCCAGTACTTAACCACAACACAACAATCTATACAGCAAGGTATCAAGTCATCCCATTTTTGAATATACAGTACATTCTTAGTGTGGTAGACACATTCAGTTAGGAAACACAAGTCACTATCACTCTGGAACGACTATTGTTCTGCTACACACGTGTAGAAATTATAATGATAAAAAAAAAACCAATTCCGAAACAAAGATTAAAAACAAGTTTAAAACCAAGCATCCTCTTTCCTAGACAGTGGGAAATAGGATCTCTTGTTAATTACCTCATAACATGAACAATCAAAATGGTACATTTATATGACAACAAACCTTTTCAGTATTATTTGAAGAGTCTGACTAGTAGCCATTGGACTTTGAATATAACTGGCATTTGAAACAAGAAATATTTCAATGGCCAACAGCATCTCAACTTCAGACAGGTAAGATGGAATCTTCAAAAGTTTGTGGTATGAATTTCCCTGCAGCTGTGGGTAGCAACCCAATGATAAAGCAGCTGAGAATAAATGCAGAAACATGAGGAATTAGGACCACCAGTACTTAACATAGATCTGTTTTCTTGTGTGTGTGACTAAATGTGGAAAAAACCCAAACCCTTAATAGATTTTACTATTTCACCGATTCACTGTTGTAAAATGTTATTTTTTTCCATGAGTATTATCAGCTATGATTAAAAAGCTCTGACAGAACTCTGGAGACACCAAGTGTGTAATAACACAAGTACAACCTAGGGCAGGTCAGACAGAAGCTGTATTAATCATGATCAAAGTGAGAGAACATTTGAACAGCACCTCCTGCTTTTTTCCCCTAACTTCTGTTAAGTGATCCCAGCAACCCAACCTACATATACAGCATTTTAGGGGGGAAAAAAAAAAGAGAGATGAGGAAAAACTATCATTTTAAGGTTAAAAAAGAACAAGGGGGATGAACTCAAAGTAGACTGCTAACCACCACAATTCTAAGACAAAATCAAACAGTAAATAATGTGACAATGTGGAGCGACAACTCTTGGTGGACCCCAGCAGAGTGGCACACCCAGTACTATCTTAGCTCAGAAATGGGGAGTTGAAAACAATTTCTGACTATTAGCTTTTAGTTGAAAGGCATTTTCTTATAGTTAGGATAAACTTCTTAGCCAGACTTCTCAAATATTACATATTAATAATTTTAGCACCACAGCTCTAAACAGATGTATAAGGAAATATAATTTGCCTAGATGAAAAAGTGAAGATGATGCAGTTTTCAATCATTTCAAGGGTTCACATTTCTGAAAATCTGAAACTGAATATAAAAAATTAATTTTATCAAAATTACATTAACTTCATGCCAGGTAGTATGCAATGATTCTTATTTTCAACTATTTCCTAATAAATACTTTGGTTACAAATAAATTCCTGAGAGTGACACAGAAAGTACTGTTTTTCTCTTACCCATTTCTTCCCAACATACTGAGACGTTATAAGCATGTTATCCAAAGACTGTAAGGGAAGGACATTGTTTAAGAAGCCACTTACTTTTGTAATATGTCCTAGCTTTAGACCACAAAGAACTTCTTCCCAAAGCTGTGATTAATCTTCTAAGTAAAATAAAATCAATAGCAATTTTTTTTGAAAGCATGAAGTCTACTGCAGAAGATGAGACCCCAAGGCTCTTGTTCTCAAAACAGGCATTTATCAGCTTGTTAAAAAGGCAGCTGTACTGAGAAACATCTACAATATCTGAAATGAAATGAAGAATATTAACTACTGAAGTCAAATGCAAATCTAATTGAAGAATCACTTCCCAATCAGTATCTAAATGAGGACTCTTGCTTCTATCAGCAAAATGGAACATGGGATAACATGAATGCTTTTTTCATCAGAAGTCTTTTCATACACTAGTTCATTTATATTGTGAAAGAGAAGCGTTAAGGTCCAAATAACAATTTGCTGCCCAAACCAAGAGGATCAGATAAAAATACATTCACTTGCTCAAGCTTATAAATACAATCTTTACCTGATCTCTCGGGCTTAAAACTCCCACCAATAAAAATCACCTTAGTGCTTCCAGTTCTGCTTCAACTCTGAACTGTCCCTTTCCTGGCAGGACTGAGCAGCCTTGTTTGTATCCACCTCATGCCTCAAAGAATTAGATCCTTTCAGTACTCTGTAAGTAGATGGTCTTCCAACCAACCTCTCCTAACATTCCTAAAAGCACACACTGGCAACAGACTGAGACCTACACAGAGGAATCAGCTGAGGTTTCCTCAGTGGAGCTTAAGTAACTATGCATCTCATTTTGAAGTATGTGTCCAGAATTTGCAAGATAAATTGAGCCCAAAAGAGCACTTAGTTCTTAGCATGGTATGTAAAAGATGTCTAGGTTAGCTGGCTCAGTTATAGGAAAAAAAACCCCTAAGGCATTCATCTGAAATTAAGATAAAATTAATCATGCCAATTATATCCCTATTTGATTTAATTGTATAGACTCTGTATGATCCTTAAAAATTTAATGGGTCTTTCCTGTTGCCCTGTGTAATTGAGTCAATTGGAAAAAGAGGACAGGTGTATAAACATTGTGTGTGTGAGAGTGTGCGTGTGTGGCAAGAGCTGCAGAGTAAAATACGAATTTAAACTAACACAACACTCTGGAAAAAACCCAGGCTTGACTAAAACCATCTTACTTCTTCAACAAATTTTAGCTGGAAAACAGAAAGAAGAGCACAGAATCATCTGTTAAATTTTTAAGTCTTAACACACAGTACCTTTTTCTTTACTTACCAGAATGTTTTTGCAAACCTGGGAAGTTCTGCAGAACTTCAAAAGCCTGCCTGTACAAACTCTTACTCAAGTATTTGTGCACTAGGGTATGTAACAGATTGAGTCGATTGAGGATGTCCATTTTATCACAAGGCCACAATGGTGCATTTGTGGTCCACTCTGACTCTGTGGCAAACAACAGTGCAGTGTTATTTCTGTGAACTGAAACTGCTGGGCGCTGAGATTTTTGGCCATTAAGAATATACTGTAAACTGTAACATAACATAAATTTCAGATCTGCACAGAAAATGCAGTTCTAGTTATTAATAATTCATTCCTTATGACAAATGCTCTTCTGATGGATTCTCTGAACCTTTATATTGTAAAATATTGTTAAACATCACAAAAGTAAAATGGACTGTCAGTGGCACATATAAATTTGTAAATATCTATATACATCTGTAAAACTGAGTAGCAAATTTTAGATCCTAATATTAATTTATAGAACACATTCTATTCTTTATACTTCTGAGTTTCTTCTCCTTTCAGCAGATCAGAATTCCAAAAACCCGGAAATAATATGTTATTTAACTGCCGAAATATGGTACTATTCTAAAGTAATTATATTACATGGGGATACTGATAGGCATAAAGAAACACTGTATTGACCCAAGCCTGAAATTTTTTGACATTGAATGTCCCCTGGCTCAAAGGAAATCTACATGGAGCAGGCTCATTTTCCAAGCTGCACTCCTCCCTCATTACAGCAGACTTTTGTGTAGAACGGTGTTGATACCAGACTACTGCAAAAATTTTTCTGAAAAATATTATGTATTATATTATTTCTTATACATATTAAGACTACTACTAACCAGTAAGATGGATCACATTTGCTTTTGTTGTCCCAGTATTATTAACTTTATTTAGTAACACAGAGCAGCTTGTATCTTTTATCTGAAATTTGTCATAGAAGGGAATGGTTCAAATTTAAGTCAAAAGCTTACCTCTCAATACCCTTGTTGCTCCATCCAAACTTCCACAATTAAGGAAGATTTCTGCAGCTTTATTAACAATCTGACATCTTGATGCTGACCTCCCTGAACCTATAAGTCCTTTCATGAGCGTAAAAGGTATCTGTAGCTCGTGCAGTTTATCCAAAACCTTCCTTCCCTAGTGTAAGAGGGAGAAGGGAAACGGGGAAGGTCAGAGAAAGCAGTGGTATCACTGAACAAGGAGTGTATTTACACAAAATACAGCAGATTTAATTTAGTGGTATAGATTTATGGGCATCAGTTCATCTCCCCTGACTCATCTCCAAACTGAGTCAGGGGAGAAAACTTCTAAAGCAAAACTTCTAAAGAAGGGTTAAGTTTTTTTTTTTACTATGTAGGCAAAAACCCTTGACCAACCCCTCACTGAAGAGTTCCCAGCACACTATTCCCCACTATTTCTATTACATAATGTCCCTATACAGTATTTTTAATATACTTTGTAATTAATTTCTATCTGCTTAGTTAATTTTTTTATTTTTGATTCCATTCAGCACTACATAATCTGCAAAATTCTAAAAAGATCATACAGGGATTTTTCTTTTTGCAGTAGAGCTATAATTGTTAAATTGAAATCATTACTCCAACATAAGCAAAAGCAAACACTGATAGTTGTATGCAGCAGGACAATAAACTGGAAAAAGTTGGGCCTATCTGGCCAACAGTGTAACAACCAACAACTTGGTTGACTGCCAAGATTCCAGGCTGATATTCAGACTGGTTTCCTAGAGAAGCTTCGTCTTAACTTTTTCCTTGTCCTTTTCAGTCAAAACCGTAAGAAAGGTAGCAGTCTCAAAGATAATTAAGATCTGACCAATCTAAAATAGGTGATGATCAAGTCAAGGTGGGATATCACAATAATGTTCCCAGCAAGGCAAGGCCAGGCAGAATTCAGTACTTGCCCTGTCTGGCCGCATCTTGCTAGTCAAGCAACATGGACCAAGCTCCAAACTAGATGTGTTTCAGCTCGTTTAGTGGGTGCATCAATGAGGAAGCAGCTTATTAAAAATTGTGGTTTTGTGTCAGCATGCATTGCGGTGGCAGAATAAGGGTCATGAAGGTAGAGGGAAAGGGAAGTTTAGGAGAACAGAGAAGCTGACAGAAAATGAAACTCACTTATAAGAAGCTCATGATTTGAAAATGCTTTATGCGTATGTACATACATACTGCAGACTGGAATGTGCTCAAAACTGGAGACTTTCAAAGCCCTACAGGTATCTGCAATTGTTTATCTCAGCAAAACCCATAAAAATACTAGAAGTATCACTGCAGTTAGCATTTAAAGCATGAAGAACCCATTCAACTGTAGATCTATGCAGCTGAAGGGGAAACTTACATACCAGAAAGACTCAGATGAGAGCAAAACAGAAACTTGAAAATATAAGTGCAAACCAGAGACAAAATATAAAATTTAGGAGGAACTGCATCTATTCCATCCTTCTGGCAAAAGGAGGGGCCACTGAGAAGTCTTCTTTATAGGAAGATGGAAAGCATGCAGCTGTAAGCAGAGAAATGATCTATAAAGGAAGGGCACTTTAAATCCAGTTGTGGAATGAGATCCTTAATTGGACTAGAACCTCTGACCAATTCTCTGAAATAATAAAAAGCTGGAAAAAAATAAACCATAGCAAAGTCCTGCAAGATAGGAAATAGATGGAATAGGAAGTGGGTGAAATAACTGTCAAAGGAGCATTAATGTTACAGGATTCTCTACAAGTACATATCCAGAAAGCAGTCTAATGTTGCTTGAAGAGCCACTTCCATGGAAGACGTATTCACGTTTCAAATCTGCATGTTTTTTCAAAGTACATCTGTTTTATGAACCTTCCTTACCTCCTACAAAGAACGTTCTCTTCAGGACCAAGGAGCATACATATTTCCCCCCTGAGAGCCACCAATCATCAAAGCTACACAATAAAGGGGTTTGATGTTCATGAAAGAAAAGCGATCTGAAAAGCATATCTAGAGTTTCATATAGTCCAGCATATTCATAAAATGGCACAGGGCATGTCCTAAAGCACAGTATCAAGTAGATATTAGCCTCTAACCACAGGATTAGGGATTTATCTGATACATAGAATGGAGTGAAACTGGTTGGAGAATGGTAGAAATGATAGATCCCTGAAGCAGAGATCAATTTGGGACCTGCTAGTTCTGATAAAAATCATTCAGAGCAGAGCCTCATTCACATTCCCATATGGTCAGCACAGGTTGTCTATAAGACTATTTGAAGATCTTGGTCAGCAGTCCGTTGAAAAGTGGGTTTGATACCTAATGCAACATTTTCAAAGAAATCATGATCTTTTGCTCTAGACATGAAAAAAATCATAGTATTGAAAGAAGCATCTACTTTTAGTAACTCATGTTGTACAAGAAAAACACTACGCATGCTTTTGACAACTTGCACCTCTGAAATTAGGACATGAAGATGAATCTCCCTGGAATATTAGGGATTATGCAATCCAAATACCAGGATCACCCTTAAGAAGTATCTGTAAAACAGCTAAAATGTATGAATGTGTATGAACACTATATGCTGAAGAAGACAGCCAAATCCCAAGCCAAACTAAACTCTTCAATGGGCACGTGAGCACTACCACTCCTCAATGCCAAAAATTTATATCACCTCTTCTATGGTTAGGACTATCTTAACTGTTCTAACTGCTAAGTTTTGTGGAACAAAAATGCCTAAAAACGTTCTAGTGCAGTATTACGTAAGTGCTAATGCAAAGAGCCTCTCTCCTTCCCTTTACTCTTAAACAGTACCACACTGTTCTGTAGCTTGACAGGGACCTGCTAAATTCAACTCAACAAGCTGATGCTGAAAACTTAATGATTCATCAGAACAGGTGTACTGCTTCTAGACTAATCACCTCTATCAAGTATCTCCTGGGACCTGGCTTAACCATTAGCACAAAAGACAATTTAATGCTTTGAGGCGAACCAAAATGGGTTCCTTGATGATAATTCACAAAAAAAAACAACCCAAAACTTCAAGAGACAAAGGGAAGAACAAAGAGAGCATTTCCTTTTGTTCATAACAATTAATGCTGGAAATCATCTTGTATGGGATGAGGAACATCCCAGTACAGCATAATTATTAGCTGAAAGGATCAGGCCCAAGTTCAGAATTTGATCACTGAACAAAATACACTCCAAAATCGCTGGTGGTTTATATTATTTCTTATGCTGTCACTTGTCATGTTGCATTGTATAGGAGATTCTGTCTGGAATACACTGTTTCCTTCCAGGAAGAAAAAGATGAATTTAACACTGAAGTAGATATTGGTACAGTGAAATTATGACCAATACTGCATGAGGTCTAAGGAGCGTAAAACATCCAGTCAAAAGTCCAGTCTCTTAGTCCTGGCCCTTTATAATATTTGACAGCAAAGAAAGCATTGTAAAGGGTATTTCTTTGGGATGTCCAAGTTTTGCAAGATTCGCAGAATTTAGAAATTTATATTTTACCAAAGAAAAGCACTTCCAGCGGAGTTCTGAGGAACAAGCAGTTCACCAAGAGCAGGAGCAGCCTTGCTACGCTGCTTTTCTGTCTTTCTGGCCTTATCTATGCTATTTGAGGCCAGATGCAGAAGCACCAGTGCAGGAAACTGCTGAAACTTCTCTAAATATCACTTGAGTTGTGAGGTCTCAAAACGCAGCATTATTGCCAGACAGAAGAAACACACATTTCTGGGAAACAATCCCATCAGCACCTCACCCCAGAATATCAGGAAGACCGGTCTCCTAATTCAGATTCAACCTCAGCTCAGAAAAATCACAAGCCGAACCTGAACAATCAAATTCCTAGGTCGCAAGACAAAGTTATGATGGGCTCCACAGAAGCCCACTGCTCAGAAAGGCACAGTGAGATGCTTTGATCCAGCTGGACAATTAAGAAGTATTAAGATGGCAAGGAGGCAGGTGGAGCCATTCAACTAGAGAAACACAATTTAACATCTAGAAGAGAAATTACTACTTCTTTTTCTTCCCGTCAGGTTCCCACAGTCCAAGTATACCTTCATCCACTGCAGTACTTCATGATAAGAATACATCACGCTTATTCCAGTCCTCCCAATGAAAAGTCTGTCTGCTTCATTAGGTTGTGAATTTTTCATTACTGGAAAGAAAACGAAAAGCATTTTTAAAAAAATTTTACATGTAAATGCAGTTTAAAAGAAATTAAATGCTTGAAAAACACAGTTGTGAAAATATCAAATCTGTTTTCTGAAATATTTACCATTAAAAGTAGTAACTCCTTAAGTCCTAACACTGGAAGTAGGGTAAGTAACTATAGTTTATTCAGACAGTATTTCATAGTAGTCTAAGTCATCTATAAAATAATTGGACATATAATGGCATAATTTAGTAACATCATTATTTGTAAAGTAAGCTTTACATTTTCTGGTAACATGAAGAAATTTTGGTAATTGCAGAACTGAGTAATTACCAGTTTTTCCAAATGTATTGTACCACCTCTTTGGTCTCAACCCATTCAGGTGTGGGAATATTTTTTGTACCATTAGAAAATAAAAATAAATATTTTAAAATGTAGTGTTTATTTATCTTGTATTTGCAATTTCTATTTTTGTATATGCTTTCTAATGCATTTAATATATTAGCGCAGTAGTACATAAAAAATTGGGGGCGAGTGTTCAAAAATCTTTTACTGATGGAGGTGCCTATCAGTTTGGAGACCACTGCTCTAGGGAAGGCAGACTAAGTTCCAAGCTCTGCCAAAATATTCTCTCTGTGTCACAACTGGAAGCTGTGATAGCCATTTAGTAATACAGAAGTCTGTGGTCAGAAAGGTCATGTCACATATCTTGAATAAGTATTCATCATGTTTTAGTAGTTAATACAGGATGAAAAGTATCTGAGTCGTCCCTTATAAAACACTTAAATATCCCACTGACACTTCACTGAGCCTCAGTAACTTGTGAGCTTGTGAGGAAGAATGATACAGATATGCAAATGAAGGGGCACACGGAGGAAAGGGGCAACTAGAAGGTGTTTTGTGGACAGCACTTGGAGAAACTCTTGGTTCTTTAGAGAATACTTCTAAAAATCCAAATTACTAAGGAAAAGCTATAAATTATGTATATGATGTAACCCTGTTCAAGGTGTTTTAAAATACACGACTATATATATATATTGACAACTCTAAAGTTTATTTACGCTATTAATAGTGTGACACTTCACATGACAATACTTAAATACATTGGCCTTTGTCTTGAGTACAGGTCATTCTTATTAAAAGACCACAAATTTTGGGTTCTCTTCTTGATTTCACAAAGATCAAGTGTTCCTCCTTCAGAATTTTCTTTTGACTTTAAGTGTAAGCTCTGTGGATTTTACTTCTAGTAGAAAATGGCTTCTACTGAACATTACAGCTGATTGCATCTGCAACTCAAGAAATTCTGAACACTGTAACATAAAATTAACTAATAATCATAAAACTATACAAAATATTTTTTTCCCTCTTTTAAAACTCTTCTACAAAGAAAAGGGATGAACAAAAAGCATTTATTGTATCTTAATTTTACCTGCATCAGCAAAATCACAGAAAGGAACTTCTGGTCTGTCTGACTCAGAATCTTTGGTTAGTATTTCAGCAATAGATAAAAATAATTTCTGAAAATCCTCAAAACATTCACATCCAGTTCTTGCATTAAGATACAAAGTTCCCAGCTTGGTCCAATCCCTTTTTTCCTTACAATGCTGTGAAGAGGGCAAGGGATAAAGATAAGCAAACCTGCTTCCAGAACACCAAACAGAAAATATATTAAAATTTGAGAGATACACGTGGGATAGACTAAAGCAGAAAAAAGATGGAGATGAAATGGTACTGCCAAGAAACCTTCATGTTCATATGGCACAGTTTCACGTTGCCTAACTTGCATGGACTACTAATTACTTCTGTCCCTCAAGAAATAAAATTTCTTTTTTCATGTCATGACCCCAACTGAGGAAGGTCATAACTTATGCATCTTATTTAAGAACTGGTATTCATCCAGTATTTACTATCCTTTTTTTTTGACATGATGCACACCGGATTTATGGTTATTTTCTATATGAGTCAGTCGTTTGCTTGTCAGATCACTTGGTAACTTTGGTGCTGAAGGAGTAAAAGAAGGTTCTTCCCTTCTTATATTTCAGTGTCTGGATTTGAGCACTATGTGTGATAATATGTAAACCATAATTGAGCATAATAAGTAATCTGACCTTGAATATAAAACACACAAGTGTCCAAATAAAGAATGTTTTACAGTATTTTCTTATTCTTTAAAATTCCTGCTTAGTGTTGTCAAATGCAGCCTTTGACAATTGTGTGTTTTTATACTAGATGTGAATTCTATCTGCTAAATAATATAAATAAATTTTTGGTGAGGAATGATGCACCACTACCAACTACAAGCATAACAAACGTAAGGCATAGGAAATAATTGCTTAAAGTTATAAAATCTTTAAATTAGATGCAAAACCAAGATATAAACTACAAGTATGTAAATTAAAATACTGACATCACAGAAAAGCCAAAGACAGTATTCCCTTGCATGTGAAGCCTTCCCAAACATGGCTTTACATAAAAGCATTTGATCATAAGCTCAATATAATCAATAATAAAGCCCACTAATTTAGAAAGGTGTAGAAATTGCTATTTCTTGTACGTTTCAAAGGCATAGTTTAAGTATTCCAACAAGTCTGAAGAATGCACATACTGTACCTGAATTTCATCTGCTGCTAAGTTGAAATCAAAAAGCCAGTTCTTTTCAAAATGGTGTCTTTCTCTAAATCTTCCATATGAAAAAAATATTAATACGTAATTATAACACACCCTATTGAACTAAATTATGCACTAGCAGAAGAGAAACAACAAAAGACCATATATGAACAATAAACTGATCTGATTTTTGATTCTGTTTACTTCACATTATGCAAACTGCACACTGAAAACACTCATTTACAATCTTGCCAAGGGAAGACAGTAAATGTATTAAACAAATAATTGAGCAGAGCTAGTTTTACAGAATATATTCCCTTGTCTCAGTTGAAGTGTAACTGAAAAGGTACAAATAAGACTTGCAAATCCAGTAAGTAAGCACAGAACTGTATTGCATGTATTTCTGACATAAAATGACAACTGCAAGTCACATTCAAATACCTAGGGGCACAACACTTTATTCTGATGCCACCACTGAAACGATGGATACATCTACTCAGTGCGATGCTACGACGTAGAGAGGCATAACCTACACAGGGCATGTGCTAACACATGTAACTGAAGTAGCACAGGTGCTCAGTCTTCATAGATACAGACCATTTCTCACCTTCAGCTGAACTCACATACATACTGAGGCAACCTGGAAGAAGTCATTACTTTGTGAATCAGATTCCCGATACAAAAAGTGATTAAAATGACCTCCAGCATTTGTGGTAAATTGCACAGGTAAAAAACAGAGATCCATGGTTGAAAGTACTCTGGGAAAACTATGCAAAAGCAGAAAATAATTTCTACAGTTCTTTCAGTTGGAACAGTGGTGGCTTGTTTTCAGATAGTAGATGCTGCATATTTGGTCTCCTCTAAGAATCAAAGGTATGTTTATGAATCACAAATTTAGTTTCTCAGTTTGCATGTGTGTATACGATGCAGATGATACAAAAAAGAAGGATCACAATCTTGTTCAAGCGAAGTGGAGGTATCAACAGTTTTGGAACAGATTTGACATTTTGCCCAGCATAATCCAGCAGTACTTAAAAATGATCCTCCTCCCTAGCAGTGTTGGCACATAACTCCCTAGCAGTTATGGCACACCATAAAGGAAGCTAGAAAACTACTTCAGATTGTAACTAATCCTCGTATTGTCTAGAAGGGTTATTTTTTGCAGAAGTACTGTTTGCTTATGTGGGCATAAATGTTATATTAAACCATGATGTTTTGAATTTGACTAGTTATATAAGCCTGTAGCACAGCAGGGAGCAGATTGTACAATGACGGTTGATATGGAAAAAAAACAATAATCAGAATCTAAGTTTTGACTTAACGTTCCTTGATCTTTGAAGCACAGTAGATTGACACCACTTTAAATACAATTAGGCATGATACGACAGTATTTTATCTCAAAACATCTTTTAAAGATTTTACGTAAATTTATAAAAATAGAATCTAAAGCAGAAACTAGACAGATATAATTAGAAAAACAGTTCCTTAAAGACATACCTGGATTTTATGTTCAAAACAATGCTTATTTCCCAACTAGAAACTTGCAATTGGTGAAGTAACTTAACAATATAGTCAAAATGGTCTAACTCAAGGAACATACCAGCATCAACGAGCTGTAATATCAAAAAAAGTAAGAAAAGTAAACATACAAAAAATTGTGATCACTTAACACATTTTCAGAGGTAAGTGGCAAACAACATTGGGAAAAACATGTCACAGTGAATCTTACTCAAAAAAGAATGGATTAAATAAAAACCCGTACAACCAATTCAGCTACTCACAATAACACTTTTAAATATTACTTCAGTACAATTTTTTTAAAGTAATATGTTAGAGTTTTAAAACAGGGAAAGTATTTCAGAAATTCCAACAAGTAGCAGTAGTACAAACTCATACCTTACGAAAGGTACGGATTAATGTAGGCACAGCATCTCTTAAATTCAAAGAAGCCACTTGCTCAAAAACTTTCAGAAGAACATCTGTAGTTGGCTAATTTAAACAACAAAAAAAAAAGCACAATCAGTTTTGCAATTCTGTTCAGTAATGAAGCTTAGAGATTTTATAATGGGAACTTTTGAACTGCTCCCCTCACCCAAGATTTGAGTACCAGAGTAAACCCAAACTTATTAATACAAATGGCATAATACTCAAACTTGGAGTGTGGAGAAACTACGGAACAAAGATTTAAAAATATTCCAAAGTCACCTACCAGTGTCTTGATTTCCACGGTTACATTCAATATCCAAAATACCTCCTGCAACAAACAGTTCTTGAGCAGAGCAACAAGAAGATCATTCAACACTTGAGAAGCAAAATCCACACCAGGAATAACTCCTCTGTAATACCGCACAAATATTTGGACTGAAAAAGCAATTAAATTAATTTCACTTTGGGGTAACTGATGCTAACTATTTAAGCAAGTTATTTCCTTACATTTTAAATGCAGTGTAACAACCCTTAATTATCCAAGATATTATGGGACAGGGATATGGAGAAAAATGTGTGAAGGGATCCAGTTTGAATACAGTGTTAACCTTACTAGACCCAGACTGACTATTCTGAAATACCTCATATAATTGAACTGAACACTGCAAGCCCTGTAGATTTCAAGAAAGTTTAGCTGATTTGGTGCAGCGCAAGAAGAATGCACAAAATCAGGTCAGATTTAGTATGTGCATCAAGGCAGTAAGGCCTTTCCAGACATGAAGCTCTAGAAAGTGAAGTGCAGTGTTATGGTGGATGGTTTTACAACCTGTTGCACAGCTAGCTTTCCTTGACAGACACGTACCATAGCTTGCTGGTACACAGTGTTTGCCACATTCAAACACTCAATATTTTAACATGGGAACAATACAGCACTGGGTGCAACTGAGTCCTCCGTTCACATTCTGCTACACCCCGAGAAGCTCTCAAAAACTTAAGACTGCTCAAGACAGGTACAAAAGGAATCACTGTCCAGAGTGAAAAAAACCCAAACCAAAACAAAGTCCTTTCTGACTGAACTCAAAAGCTCAGATGGATCTGCACCAATTGCAGTTCTTAAAATGGGTTAATCATAATTGCCTGCATATATGGTATTATGTAAGGACTAAACTAAAGCCATTTGGGTGCAGTAGCAATACTTCCAAGAGCTTCATTCTAAAGGTTTTGGGTTTGTGATGTTTGGCCAGGGTGTTCAAAAGCACCTTAACAAAATTTGAGTTCTGTTAAACATCCCCCCTGCCCCAGTCATGCATTTCTACTCTCAAATCTAGTTACAGTCAGGCTAAGTTCATTTTCTGTGGAAGTAAGTTTCTAACAACCTCCTGAGATAACTGTGTATAGCCTGACTGGGAAATTTAAACATGACAATGCAGGGATTGAACATATTCATTTGAAATAGGAACTTCTTATTCACTGTTGAAGAGGTAACCATTTCTCTCTCGACAACCTATTTTATTTGCTTTAAATAAGCTAAGTATCAAAGATACATCAACAGCTACTACTATACCATACCTGCACGTTTTAGGAGGCCTGGTTCTTTGATTTTAATGTATGTCCTAAGAATTGCCATGCAAATCTAGGAACAACAACAAAAAAAAAGGCAAAAAAACCTATAATGAAATGTTACCTCAGTTTATGCCAAACAAAAGAACTACTCACAAACATGACTTCTATTATGAAATGAGCTTTACACTGAAAATGCAGTTACTTCAAGATTACTATTAATGTGGCAGACTGTAAACAAACAGAAAAAGGGAAGCAGAAAGGTTAAAGTGAAACGTGGTAAGAAAAATTACATGGAACATAGCAACTAAGAAGTCAAAAAATCATCCAGATATGAAGACTGTAACACTGATTATCACAAAGAATCACTTATAAGGACACAGAACAAAAAACTCACTAACTTCATTTAATGAACCGTTTCACCCCACACCCACTTAATTAAGAAAAAAAAAAAGTCCACATGAGTTATTTGGTACTGGAACATTCTGTCAGCTTTGTGATACTTACACATTTTGCTCTACCTCTGCAGATGTAGAAAAAAAGACTAATATGTTTAAATCTTAGAATTCCAAGTTAGGGAAAAAACCCACCCACCCTTTCAGATATCCTCTGTCACTTCTGGAACATTACAGTCTTTCTGCACAACAATGTAAATAGGTCATATTTAATACTATTTTGTGAAATAATGAAAAATCAAGAGACAGGGAATGTCCTAAATTAGTAGTCATGTTATTAGAAAATTGAGTCAGGTTTATTTTTACACGCAACTTAAAAATTACAGAGGATCCCCTCATGGAGTTTGTTACACAGCAAATGATCTATCATCAAAGCTAAAGACACTGGCTTGTGGCCAAGACACCTTTCTTTTTTTAAAACCATTAACCTGTTCAGATCATCAAGCCCAAGAACACAAAAACTGTACGTCTAAGTATGTTAAATATAAATCTTATTGTTTTTACTTTGAAACAGTATCATAATGTTATTGAACTACAGTCCAAGATACACCTTTCAGAAAATCATGTCATCATTAATATACGTGAAGTGTGACTTGACAGTGGGTTAACTCATTTAATCCAAATCTATAATCCCAGGTGGCTCAGGGCATTTCCAAAACAAACTTTCATAAATGCTTATAGTACGGAAATTAGTTTGCTTTCTTTTGGAAGCTGTTTTTCTCTTTCCTTGGACTGACTCCCAAAAAAAGCCAAGATTGCATCTGGAGCTCTGACTGTTCCAAGTATTAGTGAAATTGCCTGGAAAACCCACTTGTAGTAGTATTTAATCATGGGACATGTTATATTACATTAGTAAAAGAAACTAAATGTGTTATTCCTTTCCAGCTTCTAGAAGGCTTCAGTTGATTTAGCTGTTTCAATTTTAAAACATATAACTGCACATACAGACCATGCAAAAATCTGAGAATCTCTAAATTTTGAGTTAACTGTAATAGATTTTGAATGAAGGTACATGAAAGAGATGATTCATATTTTCAAAAGGTAGTATAAATCCCACTCTTCTGTCACCTATCAGTTGATTCCATGACTTGTTCAACATGACAATTTAATAAAAACTATAATAAAAGACTGTGTATCTTATACAAGCAACCAGCTGTCCAGTAAAACACAGTCCTACCACAGTAACACAGAGGTGCTTATTCAGAAGAACAAACACAGGAATGTATGAAATCCTTCAGCATCTTCCAGCCAGTGTACACTCTGATGTCTAATAAGGGAGAAAACCTCATGCTGCAGCCTTTTGCTCAGTGAGATCAAAACCATGATCCTTTTTACAGGCGATTCTGTTTATGAACCCTGTGTAATCTTTAGGATGCACAGTCCCTACTAAATGTGGCTGAAACCAATCAACAAGTTCAAAAGTCATTTAATGGTTGTTAGAGACAGTAACAGAAGGACAGTGTAAAGTCTAATTTCTTTAAAAATCCAGATAAAAAAAACTAAACCAAACCCCCACCACAACAGAAGGATATACTCAAGGTCCCAAAGCTGCAAGACAACACTAATGAAGACAGCAGTCTTGCTATTTTATATGCTGTTTGCTTCCAGTTAGAGGTTCATATGATCAAAGAAAAAGCAAGTAAGAAGCCACAAAAAGTAATAATTTCTTTAGTGGATACAAGTCAAAATAAATGAGTAAGGTGCACAAAGCTAAAATAAAATGAGAGAGAAAAATACAGTTTGCATAAAGACATGTTTTCAAACCACTTATTTAACCATGTGATTATTATCTGTGCTACACTCTGAAGTGCCTTTTGAGCAAAACAATTTACTGTATTATGCCCACTGTCTCTTGCCCTTTCACTGTGCACCGCTGAGAAGAGCCCAGCTTCATCTTCTTTATCCTCTCTCCATCAGACACTGATTCATATTGTTAAGATCTGCCCTCCCTTCAAATACTTCATAGAGTATTTAAAACACAGTCTTAATAGTTTTGTTTACTTTGCCTAGTACAGAAGAGATTTCACTGTTTGAAATTAAAGGCATCTTAAAAAAAAACACAAACAAACCCAAAACCAGTAACTTGTACAACTTGCTGAGCAAAAGAGTACGCTGATTTTCAAACCATATGATGTTTTTATAAATTAAATCACTGCTGTGTTGTGTGATCAATCTCAGCTATAAAGTGTTAAATACTAGGAAGTTACACCTTAAAGCATCAACTATTTACCTAATGAAAAGGAAAGAATATCCATTATGGGGAAAGGTACTTCTCTTCAAAAACTCCAGTAACAATCATCACTGGAAACAAAGCATTAAGCAAGTGGACTACCAGTCTGCACAGCAGTCCCTGGAGAGATGTATTTCTCCTCTATATGACTGGATGACTTTTTTACTTTACCTGTTTTCCACTGATGTACTTTGGTGCCACCATGAGGTGCTTGGCCTATTATCGTTTTGAAATGGACAGGTCTATAAATATAAATAAATATAAACCAAACAAAACTCAAAGTATACTTTCAGACTACCAGTAAAGTTTGGCTAGGTTTGGTGGGCAGAACAGCAAAATTGTGCTGGACTGCTGCACCACCAGTAAAATTAAATGGAATGGATTTTTACTAGTTTGGGGCAAATAATTCTTTAAGGTGGCTGTATATAATGAAGCATTACAAACCACATTAATTCACATAAACTAGCTGAAAATTACTAATATTCACTACAGCCTGCCGAAGATACTTCAAAATTGAGGAAAAGGGAAAATGTCCCATACAAAACTACTCTCAAATTATCTTACTATCTTTAAGATGTAATATAAATTTTCAGAGGGTTTACAAAGCATTAGCAGAAAGTAAAGCAGCTTTTCCAGACATAGAAAGGAACAGAGAAAACATCAAGAAAAATAAAATTGAATTACACTGATGTATTTTAAAAATTCTGATGCAGAAGATGGATAAGCTTCTTTAGATGTTACTTTTTTTTAGTAATTATGTCTAACAGGTTCAATACAAGTTACTTTTTACATTTTGATTCTGAAATGTCTTACTGACACTAATGATGAAACTGCACTCATACCAAGAAGACGGCAGATAAGAAATATATCTTGTAAGGTCTGATGAGGACAAGTTTAGGCATTTTTCTTTGTTCATCTGTTTTGACATTTTTGTTTGCTTCCAAGTGACTTACAAAACCACCTGAGTCTTGGTTTCATACAGCCAATTCCAAAATCTTATTACATGACTGCATGATTAGCTTGCCTTGCACAGTTCTTGGAATTATTACAGACTCACAATGTCTCTGTTAAAAAGTTTGAAAACATATCTACTTTGCCCATCACTGGAAAACTATTTTTGCTTGCAAATATTATGTGAATTGTTGCTCCATTTAAAGAGATTACAGCACCTTTAAACAAACATGCCCATACTGCAAAAAACATGCAGGAAGTCATATACCATGGATAGCTTTTGACAATACATACAAAGTCTCTGCAAAGGTTTGCTGAAAGTCTCTGATGCTCAGGATAGAAATGTCTCAGAATCTGTGCAATCTACTACTCTATATCTGCACAACCTAGTTCTTGCTCTTTTGCTGATGACTGTTCTCTTTAAAAGTCTGCTAGCTCAAAATTGTACCATGCTTTAAAAAAATAACTTAAGAGACCTTGAGAGAAAGGTTTTCTGGACATTTTTTTCATTCATCAATCTCTGAAGTTTATTCCCTTTCCATATATAAATAAACAAAGGAGATTATGTTTTGCATTTAAAGTGTTCACACTTACAACCTGTTCCTAACTTCAACAAAACCTGTTACCTTTTCATCCCCTTGTTCCGGGACATGGCAGAACCGACATCTTGCTCTTGTGCACCCACGTGAAGTCATGAAATAGTATCTGCAGTATTTACGGGGCAAGTCAAGTGCATCGAGGATCTGTTGGACTGAATGAGAAGCCTGAAATAAAATAAAGTTGCAACAAGCTGAAGAGAACAAACAAGTAGTACTTTTTGAAAGCAAACATGCTCTTTTTTTTCTGAGAATTTCAAAATAACTACAAATTATAAAGAAAAGCAAAAAATGTGGGATCTATAATTAAACCTCTGAAACAATCCTCATGTCTATATTGTCCTTGCAGCATTTCAAAGGGGACAAAGATCAATCTTGTCATGTCGTGTTAATGTTTAACACAAAAAAAGCCTGTCCTGAAGACCACAGACAGGGACAATGCAAAAACTGCTAAATGAGATGGCCAAAAAGTAGAGAGGAGGAAGAAAGAGAAAGGTGACAAGCTCCTGCATGGCTCTGAGTAGCAGCCTGAGAATTCCGGGGCATCAATTCCCTTTACCCTTTTTCAGTGCCCAGCATGATGGATAATGCAGGCTGTCTTAAACATGTGAAACCTTGTCTGCTTTTCAGTTCTATAAAAAATGATAAAGTAATAAGCATTTTTAAATTTTGCTTAAGCTAAAAGTAAAATCAAGAAATTGAAGAGTTCTCCCATCATCACCGATTTTGTTCTCAGAAACTGTATTTGCTCAGTGACAATATCTTTAAGGTGCAGAAACATAAACTCACATAGATTCATAACTTCTGACTCGATATATGGAGAACTGTCTGAATATTCATAAGAAATTTAGTGCCAAAGGATCAGAAATCAAAGACTTAATAACTCACAGTTGCATTTTTCTCCATCCTCCATGGCTCAAGATCTCCAAAATTCTTCAATGTCTGTAAAGGACTTTTTCCTGACGGTTTGTAAACTAAAAGTTAGGATGAGGGCAATAAATGGATCACATAATAAAAACGAATCATACTGAAACCACTCCAATTTATCATATTTTCCTTTATATTTACAGTTCCTTCAAGTCACAGCAATGATTAATGGAAATTTGATTAATACAGTCTAAAGCCAGTAATTTAAGTTACAGTTTTCTTAATTATCCCAGAAGTGAGACTTTACACAAACTTCAAGAGTAAGCACATTTAGTTTAAAAACTTCACTGTTTTATCCAAGGTTCCTAGTCTCTAACTTATAGAGATAAGAAATGGAATAAAAATATCCAGAAGTTTAAATTTCAAAAGGAAAAATAACCCACCCACTTTATCAGTAATCTTTGTGTTCCAACATCACTAGCCATAAATTTAAACTTTTTTTTCAGAATTGAAAGAAAACCTTTCATATTCTTATGTTTTAAGCAGAGCAGCAGCAATCTTAAGCCCAATGAAAATTACTGGTTTCTTTACCATGAAACTTGGTTTTATAACTTTAATTATTATTGAATAACAGATTTTTTTCTTTGAAAAATGAATAATGTTAATGGAAGATAAAAGTTCAAATTTTCAACTCCATATCTAAAGAGAAATAAGAGCTTTTGAAAGCCTTGCTTTCTAGGGTTTCCATCTAGCCCCTCCAAAGGAATGGCTGTTCAAAAGACAGGGTGCTTAGCCCTTTCTGACAAACTATAGTTACTAAAGAGCATGAAATAATGAATGTTCTACTAGAGACTTGCACTAGGTACATGGTTCTTATTCTGCATGTCTTTCTAAACAGATAGGGCTATCCCAGGATAGGAAGGAGAAACCTAAGGTTGAATAATTAAATATTTAATGTTACATACTGTCACAGTTGCAAAACTTTGTGCAGTGATGGAGGGCAATTTGATAAATTCAGGATTGGATACGGTTAGTGATAAGAAAGACCAAGAAAACAGCCAACCACTAGCTGCAGAAAAACAGCACTAGGAACTTGATCTCAGAAGTCTTTCCTACAGATTCTTGCCATCCCCAAAGCATAGAGTTTCTGATCAGGTCCCTTCTAGAGTTTGTACTCTCCTTGCTGACTGTAGGTCACACTTGTAGGGAAGATGGTACTAAAGTGAAATAGTCAATCCTGCCTGCAGAGTTCTGGGAATAAATGACTGTTTTGCCCTGTCCTAGCACAGGAACTCTTGCTTTGGCAACTGTTTTGAATGATTTTAAGACAGAAGATTTAGAAGAACTCTTCTGAAGATGTATACATTTTAAGGCCAAAGACACGAGCAGTTTCAAACAACTCTGGAGTCTGAAGAAGTATTTCACAGTTGCTTTTTATAGCATGTTTCTTTGCACTTCCTGAAAATATTGTTAAATGACATGACGATAAAATCGTTCTACAAGCTCAGACTAGCATCAGAATTTGAAACTAAGCAAGAATCTCTGTCACTGATCTTAACTCAGGAAATCCATGTTTATAAATATCTATATTAATCAATAATTCTAAAAACATTAATTCCCAAAGCAGCTGTTGCAAAGGAACAGAATACAGTACCTATCCATAAGTAATCAATTCCTGGTTTTCTCTATCTTGTACGCCAAATAAACCATGCATTTCTGTAAAGCTAAATGTCAGATTTGTTATGTGCAGTGACTACAGTTCCATTACATTATGATTTCCCTGGTGGCAGAGATGCTGAAGAGGTATCTGTCCCAGGTGTGAAATATACTGAACATGAAGTGCTATTTATTAAATCTACGTAATTTCCTTGATCCAGCCTAGTACATGCCTCACAAACATTTGAATTGGCATAAACAACAAAATTCTGACCTTCAGCAAAGTGGGTAAATCACTTTAGCAAGTTTAGTTAACAACAACCAACCAAGACGACCTGCAGTCATGTTCTCTGACCAAACAGAGAAAAACAAGTTACCTGCTGATGACATGGCTCAAACATCACGCATCAAACTACTAAGAACACAGGTGTTGCTGTACTATTAAAGTATCGGACAACCATAAATATGACTGCTATTTGACCCTACCAAATAGAATTCTGCTAAAAACCAAACCAAAAACCCCTCACTAACCTATCATATGAGAGCTTGCAGTTTTGCTTTTATATATGCAATCTAAAATTCCAGCCAACACCTTCAGGAAATGAAGACTATCCGTATTATAAGTAAATAAAGCACATGAAAAAATAAATTCTGGAGGGTTCAACAATACAGCATACAATACCATTTGTCCAGGATTTCATCACTGTAGCTTCACTGAAGATATTTACTTTCGGGTCATTCAGTGGTGATCCTGATAGCAATTCACAGTTCACAAGATCTTTGTATTTACAGTCACTGTTGAGTATTAAAAAAAATTTTAAAAATTCTTTAAGTAAACAGGTGCTTCTCTCATATACTGTATGCCTAAAAAGACAGATTAAGTATATAAAACATGAGAATTTCTTCCACAATTTATACAACACTTCAAAACTTGCTGTAAATTTAAAAAGCTAGCAGTCCCAGCAACTTGACTTTCATTACTCACATTGCCTGGTCCGATATGATTATCATCTTAGCTCATATTGTTCTGTCCTGAAGCATAATCATATGAAATTCAATAAATAAGTAGAAAAGGCACCCATGTACCACTTTCGGGTTTTGTTTTTTGTTGTTTGTTTTGTTTTTTTTTTTCCCCACTATGCTGACAGGAAGACTGAGATGATTTCTGTCATCTCTGAAGAAGCTGTTTACCATAGTCTGTTATGTAATATCTGCCAAAGAAGTAAACCACAAAGCTTTTCAAATTACATTTGAAGAGCCGACTGTTTTCTTTTCTAAAACCTGATTTTACTGGGCAGAAGATTTAGGTGATTTCAAAGGGAACTCCAATTCAGGACTGTTCTGCCTTTAACTATCCCAAATCCCAGTTCATTCCAGATAATTAAACTGCTAAAATGTGACACTTTCAAAAATAATCAAAAAATATTGTTAGCCAAATACTTGGTATTCTCTTTCTTATTTGGAAACAAAGCCACAGGAAAAAAATCATCCCCTTTCATGAGTTCTTCCTCCCCTCCCCCTTTCAATTAAGAATCCTGGTCCAGTACAAAGGACATTTCACTCTGCTTGCCTCTCTATAGAGACAGAAGCAGAGTTGCTATCCCCTATGAGGGGCACATTCTAGCTATTTACACAGCCAAGATAATTTGAATTGTTCCTAAAGTGCAGGCTGTTTTTAATAAATTTGAAATGAAAATGCTGTGGCAGAGAAGACGAAATTCCATCTAATAAACCCAAATTCTTCAGGATCAGTCTTTATTTTTAAATGCGTTGGGTTGGTTTCCAGAGGGGAAAAAAAAATCTGCAGATTTAGTTACTCAGAAATTTCAAGTTACCATGTAAATTTTTTTTTTTATACTTCCTTGTGATGCCAGCCTCAGGTCTGACAGCAGGATTTTCATAGTAACTTACCTTCAGGACAACAATCTCAGGTCTCTTTTTAATCTAGACATGAAACTACATACAATTTTGCCATGGATTGTAAACTATATAGCTCTGCAATCAATTTATTTTTTTAAGTAACAGCATCACTAGAAGTGAAGTTTGCTAAGTAAGAACAGCAACTCTGTTTTCTTCTACATGAAACTCTGCAATGGTAACATTTTTGAGTAAAACTGGAGAAAATAGTTTGAGTCCAAATGAAGGCCTCTTCTTTAACCACACAGAGTGCTGCATTTCAACTAAAGTAGTGAAGTAATGCAGAATCACTTGCACAAACATATTTTAATCAGCATAATCTTCTTATTCTATAGCATAAAGAAGGTAAATTCAAACAATATTTTACCAGGAGGAGGAGTTTGGAGCTCTCTAGTGGATTAATGAAAACATGCAGTATTCTCCACTAACAGACTTCTTTCTGGTACACCTCACACCTCTCACAGATTGTGACTGGCGTTGGAAAAAAACCAATACTCTCTCTGTCACCTAAGGTTTCTTGATTATTTTGAAAATTACTCTGTGTCCTGGTTCTGGTCAGGACAGGGTTAACTTTTGCAGTAGAAAAACTGTATGAAATACTGACGGTGTTTTGGTAAAAACATCATGTTTTGTTTGTACAGTAACTAGGGAACACCACAGGTTACATGAAGGACATTATATATACCTTTTTTCAGCTTCACTCTTTTTTTCTTGTTTAACATCAGGCACTCCATCTGCAAACTTGAACTGTGAAGATATCTAGAAGTTATTTTCAGGTACAGCCAAGCACTACTAAGCTTGTTATGCTTTACTCTACAGACTTAAAACTGTTAGTGATTATTGAAAGGTGTGATAATATAGCCTTGACTGTAGAACTGTAATTTGGATTGTAGGGTTAGTCTTACAACATGTTTTAAAATGGACATATTGCCATTATGCTCTTGATCTTTAAAATGGTGACTGCTAATTGGAAAAAAAGCGATGTGACCATCTTGACTTCTCTGCTCCCACCGATAATCCCAGAAATCTTTAGGCCTACTGCCCAATTTTAACTGCGCCTGACAGATGCGCAGAAACCCACCAAAGACTTCATCAAGAAACCCACTTCATCAAGTTTGATGAAATTTAAAGCTGTACCAGGGAGGAATTTAAGGCTTTTGCTCAGCTATATACCATGTTGTATAGTTAAAAAATCCCCAATGATATGGAGAAAATAGACAGCGCCAAATATATTTGGGGGTGAGAATTTGAAAGGACTAATACAGAACAAAGTCATGGAATCCTGGCTTTGTTTTGTTCATTACTCATGGAAGTAACTGGAACTTCACAATCTATCACAAATTTATGACAGTCAAAGAATTAGACATAGATGCACTCTCATCAGATTTCCAAACTTCATTTTAGCAGTTCCCCAAATGTTTATAGCACTTTCTCCACGGTTAGTCTTTGTCCTTCTCACAGGATTATCAATTGGAAAAGCCATCAAAAAAGCAAAATACAAAAATCACCCCAAATGGTAGAGTACTTGCAACAAGTGTTCTGCCACTGCATTCCCTGCCCAAGTCGGCACAGCTAGTTTTCTGTCCACATACAGAACAGCAGGACACTGATTTTATAAAGACAACACTATGAAGCAGCCCAGCTGGGACTGACCTGGCAATACTGCAACAAGTACTACACCTTCAGCAAACTATACTATCTGACAGACCCTTTCAGATTCTCTAAGAGATCAAGGAACAAAGTGGTGCTGTTAACTTTGTGAATCAGATGTTAGCAGCCCAAATTCCATTCACTGAAGGAAATGTTTCTATTCTTCTAAATAATGATTTTGAAAAGGAGATAGATTCTCTTCTGTTTGATTAACTGATTACTTATCAATTTTTAACCATGTGAATTTTAACTTACCCAGTATAAACCATTATCCACTCTTGAAGCAGTGGAAAACAGTAACTGCTATCAGCAGCTATGTCTGAGTGGCAGAGAGATGTAAATTCCAATCCCTTATTAAAGAAGTAAACACTATAAAACTTCAGCAAGTATTAAAAGACTTAGACTTATTATTTAGAAGGAGGAGGACAGAGACAGTAGAAAGGTCAGATAAAGTCAGTAAGCATGAAAATGTCTTAACATTCCCTTCTGAACTGCCAGGAAGTCAGTATGTTAATACAATGGCCCCTTTGCCCATGTAATGAGGCACAGAAGGATCGACCTTGGAAGCATGATGGCTGTGCAGCTCCCCAGCTTTCCAACACCATGCCATTCTTCACAGATTATGTGGTGAGAAGCATTTAACAGCAACTTTTAAAACTAGATATGTCATGTAAAATGTCACATGCACAGGAGTACTCTTAGGTGTTCACTGGAACAGTAATTTTCATACTGTTGCTGGTACAGCATTAACAACTGATATAACAATATCCTGTTTCATTTCAAATGTGAACATGAATTATTAGTAACAACAAAAAAATCAAGCACAAATTACATTGTCAATGGCACAGAAATCTATGAAATGCTAATATTCTTTTTATTACAGGAAATTAAGAATTTTGTTGATAAAACAACATTAGTAATTGAAATTACCCAATTATGTGGACTGCAATTTCTTAAACTATTTAAGGAGAGAAAGTATAATTTCTCAGTACCTTTTCATTCACATCAAAACTCTTCAAAAGTTCATCCAGTTCACTTGGTTGCCCATCTTTCAGAAAGTCCTCAGTAACATCTCCCAAAGGACTGCTTCCTCTGGAGGAGTTGTGCGTTTTAATATCTTCAGCTAAAAATGTATAAACACATTGCTTTATGTGTTTCCCATGCTAAATACTACAAAGTCTGACATTTAAGAACTCCTAGGACTTCCTAAGTGTGAAATTTATAAGGAAAAATAGTTCACGTTTAAGACAGGAACCATTTCAAATAAATATTAAGCTGAATCTACAATTAAAATTCTATCCAGGCTGTATGTACTATAATGGTCCCTGTAGAACAGTACAACAGGTTTATTTATAGAATATTGAATTCAGTATTTTAGAAATAAATTCAGTTAAGCTTTTTTATTAGAACCCAGCCAAAGATATGTGTTTGGTAATTTGCTATGCAAAAAGACTTAGCCTTTGCTAGAAAAGGGCATAAGTTAATCGTAATGATACGATGCTCTGAGAAACTCCAAATTCCTGTAATATTGTAAACTCAATAAGAATTCAGTGTCAGGAAATTTCAGCACCTTTTGCAGATGCCACAGGAAATTAATAGAACACCTGACTGCAACTTCCTGAAGCAGCTGTTTATGTACAACAGCAGAGTTCTGCACAGAAAAGAAATTCACATGAATTAAATTTCAACTGCACTGCATTGTCCAGATGCAGGAAGAAAGAATCAGATTAATACTGGAAAGGTTTCTGTCTTATAGTGACTGATCTCTGTATGATCACCAGTACAAGACACATCTGGCAAAAGACAACGTACATAAGATTTCCACTTGCAAGGTAAAGAGGATTGATGTCATCCTGAGTACTTTAATGGTAGCATTTTTTCCCTGCTTAGATGGTGAAGCCACTGAAGCATGCAGCCATGACCTCACTAAGTAACACGACACCAGAACAGTAACTTGTTTTATTTACAAAGCAGTAAATAATTTTATTTACTAAATAAAATAATGCTAAATAATGCATAAATAGTCAGTAATTACCAAACCCAAGCAATTTTTTTTGTTCCGTGTGGATCTTTTTTAAAAGTCATATATTAAACATTAAGTTACCATGTGCATATTCATCTAAGAGTGTGATGTGATCCTAAGTTTCTCAGATCTGGGAAGGACTTACTGAAACCTTTTTCTTTATTTTAAGCACCACAAAAAGAATTAAAGACTCTAAGCCTCCAACTTCACTAGTACATGAAGTTAAACAACAAAGAAAATGCAGAAGTTACTAAACGTACAGGACTTGCTCCCAGGTTTGGTTTCAGTCATCTCAGTATTGCAGATGCATGGCTTTTTACATCACCACAGGCCTAACTGTGCACTTCCTCCTCAGGGAATTTCTGTCTGTTTTTTAGTATCTGAGCTCTTAAAACCTCATTACCTTTTATTTTGCCTTCTAATCCCTGAAGCCTGAAACCTTCCCTCCCCCAGATAGTCACTAGCCCCTCCTTTCTCTCCAGGAGACTAGATCTGCCCAAACCACTCCTTCTAGATGAACATAAATCATTAACGTGGAAAACTAGCACAAGAGGTACTGTCACAGACATCTTGCAAGCCTGCAGCGAAATCAACACATAATGTCAGAATGTCACATTAACAGTAAGTTGACAAACTGATACCAGAAAGGGAAATACCGTGAACTTTCAAAACCAGTCTCAGCACTCTATGTGTTCTCCACTAGGCCAATAACGTGCTTCTGTTCAAAGTCAAACTCCTGTTCCTCCAGCCTATCTAATATATAGATATAATATATCAGATATAATTGAAAAGTAGGTCTGCTATGTAAGCTGTAGAAAACAAAACAAATCACATTCATATGCTGCCTAGCTGGACTGTTATGCTTTAAATAGGAAGAAAAAAAACCCATTAAGTCAGAATTAACCTTCTCTTATTAAAAAAAAAAAGCATCCTTTAACAACACAACAGCGTCTCGGAAGAATGAGCAAAGCATCCACGAAAAGACCAAAAGGACAACCTGGAAAAAAAAACGATTACAAAATTTTGTGTGCTGATGAACACACGAGAACAGCCAACTCTAAAGGTGAGCCAGACTCCAAAGCACTATCACAGTACTCAGTGTCTTACTATAATTTCAACCACCAGAATTCCTAAAGTACCAGAGAGATGTCAAAAAAAGCTCATTAACAAAAAAACCCAACCAAACAAAAAACCCCAACCCCCAGTACTACCAACAGACAGGTATTACAGAGAAGTAGATCCCTGTATTACTCAGGTTTGTACCATTTCGAAAGACGTCAATTTTAGAAACATTAGGACACAAACTGCCATTACAATAAAAAGATATTACAGGAACTGACAAGTTCCTCTTTTTTTTTGCAGGGAGCAGAAAGTCTAGGTTTTGCCACAAAACATCTTTGTGGTTACTTTCACATTCTGATTACGTATGAAAAAAATTCCTATGACTCTCACCTTTTAGCACCAAATCACAGGAATTTTCAATATCATTTGATATTCCAAATTCTTGCACGCATCTGTTTTGAACAAAAAGAGTATTTAAGATTTCCATCTTGAACAAAAACAAAATTAATGTACCACTTACATTAAGGTTCTCAGTGACAGTTTTAGCTATGGACAGAATCCTTACATACAACACACAAAGCACATAAAATACAAAGTAAGACTGTTCTTAACTTTTGGCTTTCTTATGTCCACCCCTACAGGTATACGCCTTAACATGTTAAGTAAAAACAAGACATTTCAAATCCCCAAATTTTCAGTAAAAGCTCATTATCTCATTTAATTAATAAAATTAGGAAATTATGGAAATACTGTGCTAATGAGCCAATTAATGAGTTTCTAAAAAATGAGATTTATAGCATTTTTATATTTGAGACCAGAGTAAATTTATATTCAAGATCATCTGCATAACAATATATCTTAAAGAGAGTTGCAAAAACATTTGTTCATAGATACTTCAACTATTTCAAGGATAAGTTAGGAAACAGTAACTATATCTCCTTAGAAAAGCTCAGAAGTAAAAGTACATGTTGAAGTATTATATACAGAATATACAGATTCCCCACATGAGAGGAAAGAAATACCTCAGGCAATTGATTCAAAACTCTGCACTATTGGGAGTCACCTAGGGGTAAGCAATAGAAAATAGTAAACAGAAGTATGTGTGAAAACTGAGTTTCACTGCCCTGCTCAGGCCACAGGCCAGAATCTTTTCCTGATGACTGGTAACTAATACCTGGAAGTGACCAGCACTCGCTCTTCTCTTCGAAAAATGCAAGCACCGGAGGAATGACCAGTCCTACTCATCCTAAAGGTCAGAACATGCTAACTGAACCAAACCATTCAGGACATACACACACAGAGCCTTTGCTGAACCTTCCTGAATAAAGACAGGACCTGTTTGTTCTACTTAAACCTACTTTTTCACAGATACCAGTCTGGGTATCTGCACAAGTACAATTACAGTAGTTCAGAAATTTTAAGTCAGAGATGTGCAGCAACAGCCAAATCAAACCAGAACAAGACTTACCTGAATTCTGGACCTCAGTCACTGTTCTGACCAGCTTTTGAAGGACAAGTGCTCTCGTAACTGGTGTTTTGACAAGCTGTTAAATCTCAGATTTTTGTTGTTGGAAGAACACTACGAACTAAGACACCAGTTGTTTCCTTTACATTGCTGTTAAACTCACAAGTAACACTCAACACAGTTTTAAAAAGCTTTTTAACAACCCAGTTATACTTTTCAGCATAAGTTGCTTCTAGCAGAAACACAGTTCTTGCTGGTCTGTACCAATGCCAGGCTAAAATATCAGTACATAAAAAGTAACATACTAAAGTCCATTCCCATGCATACATGTACTAAATAGCTTTAGCAAAGATCTAGATTCTTTCTGTGATCATGCTCTTATTAAACTGAAGGTAAATCGTAACAGAAGCCATGTACTGATAACAGCTAAAGGAAATACTCAGCTTGCATTAATCTTCTATCTAAAATCACCTAGATGACATTCATCTAGAAGCAAACAGCTAACATTACCCAAATGTTAAACAAAACCTGTATATAAACTAATATTTACACAAGTTAGAGATGCTTTAGAATAGCAGAGTTCTGACTCGATGTTCTCCCTGAACAGACTGGTGTTAGAAACTAATACTGCAACAAAGCAAAACTGAGGATGCATAAAATAAGAAGCCAAACAAGAAAACACAGACAGTAGTCTAGACCATATCTAAAGAAAAAAAAAGAACACGAACAGAGTCAGTATTTTAAAATATGTAGTATGATGTGAGTGTAATTCTAACAGCATAATCGCTTTTTTTTTAGTTGGCCAAACAAAGTTGAAGTGCCAATTGTATTTGGTGAAAGTCAACAAAATAAACTCCCAGTATGAACTGGCCATGATCTGGTATTATCTGGGGATACCATAGTTTTATCAGGTAGCTTATGATAAGGTCTATTGCCTTATTTTAATGTTCTTAATTCATTAATATGTTCCTGACTGTTACCAACCATGACTAGTCATCATCTAATGATCTTTGCATCAAATTATGGAAGGTAAAAAGAAAAATAAGAGAATTTTGCCTGCCTATTTCTTTAGCAAATTAAGGGAAAATTCTAAGAAACAAGAACCATGTATTCTTATTTTCCTTGGCTAATGGTGAACAAATTCACAAGGATATCAGAAGAAAGCTGAAATTATGACTTCAAATTCATCTATCTAATGATCTCTAATGTTGCTCTAAGTCAATGTAATTACTAATTAAAGGAAGTATTTGCCCTTCCCCACAAAGTACTTACAAGATCCAATAAAATTTTCAGTTACTATTTAGGTAAATTGCAAACCATATTACCATAAACAACACATGAGCGTGAAGGGCTCAGAAGTTCTGGTCCTCCATTCTGTGCATCAACTGTCTGAACAGTCAGTTGGAACCCACCTCTGGACAGACATTATTACCCTGGGTAATAATGCAAAATGTACAAATACAGCAAATACTAATTCTGATATACAAAAGACATCATAGACACTGTACCCAAAATGAATACTCATTCTAGTAAATTTACTATGACACAGCCTAGCTGCTTCTCAAGAAGTTGGACGTTGCTACTACAGACTTGCCCTGTTCTCCAGAGGCTTGTTTTGGCAGAAATTTTATTCTTTTAACATCTGAAAGTTTTATATTCTTATGTCCAAAACACTGCTCATCACCACAAAAAAGATTCCTTTCTGCTTTTGCACATGGGAGTAGGAAAGCAGAGAGTAAAAAAAAAAAAACAACAATGCATTTATAAGGTGGTTGGTACAACACTGAAAATAATTAAAACATTACACAAAATACAGATAACATAAAGCCACCCAGAAAGAGCACACAAAGAAAATTAGAACACCCATCCCAATAAGAAAACTAATTTTCAGAGGGAAAGCTTGTATTATTTTCTATCTAGACTTTGCGTTTTCCTTTGTAAGATGAAAAATTCAATCTTAAAACTCTTCCAGTGAACACAAGTATCAAACCTTAGAGAGAAAACAGACTAGACAGTCAATGAGTTCATCTACTCCACAAAGAACTACTACCTAGTTTACAAATGTTTGTTTCTACTTTAAACTTCTCTTCCTCTTTCAGTGACTTTTACTATCATCTCAAAACTCAGAAAAACATTAATACCTAATGATTTACACCGGGAACTTGTTGAATAAAGATGCAGGATCATAAACATCTGTAACACTTTAGCCAAGTTATGCATTTGAAAACTATTCACATGTCTGGGGATAGGAGAAAAATATGGAAGGAGAATGGCAGAATGGAATACTACTGCAGGGACAACCATTTACTCTCACAGATCCAGCAAAAAAATAAGCTATCTAGAAAGTAATAACATTTCTAAGTATTATACCACTTTACAAATAAGAAAAATGCCCCCAAAAAATCTGCTATCTCAAATCAAGTCATATTAAGAATATTACTTCCAATTATCTTTGTTTATATTTTCATATTTCACTTCACTTGGTCTAAATCAGTCCATTAGGACTATGTTTTACTTCAATCCAGTTTATCCAAGCTCTTACGAAGAACAACTTAATTTATCTGCATTCAGAATACTGACATAGCTTAATCAAATTTGACACTTAGAAGCAACCCAGAAATTATTCTTTAAAGAAGCCTGACCACTACAACCAAAGTATATTCATATGAGAAAAAAGTACTTAGGAGTATTGTAAGAAAAAAAGAATTATATGCATACCCAGAACTATTCTCAACCAAATGTCTCTTTTCTGAGGTAATGGGAGACTCAGGCTTTGTGTCTTTAATGCAGATATTAGTACAGGACGCTTTCACTGGACAATTCTCACATGCAAGGGCTAGCTCCTCTTCATTACTGGTTCCAAAAAGATCAGGGTCATCCTGAATCACATCAATAACAAGAATATCTTGCTTGTAAGCTTCAAGAATATCTGGTGAATTTTGACTATCATCATTTATTTGCAATCCAACAGGGTGGTCAACCGATTTCCAAGAATGATCAGGAAAACTAGGTTTCAGCACACATTCAGAACCGGAGAAATCAGGCACAGATGACTCTGGTTGTCCATCAAGAAGAGGATGTCGATATGCAGAAAAACTTTCGGGGAGCACAAATATCCCATTTGAGAAGGTTTCAGAGCCATTGTGCTGAAAGTCCTTACTGTCAATCTCATATGCTGTTTTCTTTACAGAAGCTGTAGATGTAGCATCACTTATGACAGGAAAGGGGGGGTGCTGCTCAGAATTTACCAGCACAGTCTCTTCACCTGTCTTCTGTCTTCTTGAAACACCAGTGCTTTCAAGCTCAAGTGGACTACAGGTTTTTCTTTCAAATGAATGGACAGATTTTAATTTCCTGGATTCAGGTTTGTTTCTACATAAAGGAATTCTGAATTTCGTCAGGTTTTCAGGGTTTAACCCTTTAATTAGCTTTAAATCAGAAAATGTCTGGTTCACTACTGACACTTTAGAGCTAAAGTTTATTCTATTTGTGTCAGCTGTAGATGTACCTTTCTGGACTGTCACAGACAGGTTTCTTTTTGTTACATCTCTGTCATTTCTATCTTTTTGTTTTGTTGTACCCTTCTGGACTGTCATAGACAGGTTTTCAGCTGTTACATCTCCTTCACTTTTATTTTTTTGTTTTGTTGTACCCTTCTGGACTGTCATAGACAGGTTTTCAGTTGTTACATCTCCTTCACTTTTATTTTTTTGTTTTGTTGTACCCTTCTGGACTGTCATAGACAGGTTTTCAGTTGTTACATCTCCTTCACTTTTATTTTTTTGTTTTGTTGTACCTTTCTGGACTGTCATAGACAGGTTTTCAGTTGTTACATCTCCTTCACTTTTATTTTTTTGTTTTGTTATACCCTTCTTGACTGTCACAGACAAGTTTCTATTTGTTACATCTCTGTCATTTTTATCTTTTTGTTTGGTTGTAAAATTGCAGGTTCCTTTAACTTCCTGCACATCATCATGGTTAAAAGCCAAACTGCTTCTATCTGCATTAACTGATGATTCCCCATTTTCATTACTCATTCTCGAAGTCTTGTAAATATCTACAGAAGAGGATTCTGGTGCTTCAAGTGAAGTCTGACATTCAGTATTTGGATCAATTCTTTTATGTGCAGATTCTTTTGTAATTTCTGCCGATGACACCGGCAAATCCAACTGTCTCAAACTCCCAGTCACAGCACTACCTCCTACACCTTTAACACTGCTTTTATCAGAGAAATCCTCAAAGGCAGCTTTTAAAAGTCTTTTTCCTTCTGAGATGGACCCATGATTTTTATAAACCCATTCAGAAGTCCTGGCACAAGATTCAACAGGCCAAACTTTTTTACCAGTCATGGGTACTGCTCTTTGACAGGTAAACTGCTGAAATTCCTTATTCACATTGTTCAATTTTCCCCCTGTCTTGCTTTTGTGACAGTCACAAGTATCATGGACCTGAGCTAGCGCTCTCAGGGTACCTGAGGCAGCTGACTGATGTGCCACAGTGCTTGAATTTTCTCCTTTCGCTATTACAGAGAGCTCAGATCTCTTCTTAACAGCATTTTCAAATGCAGGTACTTTGGTACTCTTCGTTCTCCAGGCTGATATATTTTGTGCTTCATGAGTATTTCTTCCCATATGAAGATTTAATTCATGATCACGTGAATCAGACAGAGTATGATTTAGTCCTGAAACTGCAAAGGAGCTTGATATTGCAACCGCTGCTTCTGCTTGTAACTCACACTTACTGCACTCATTAGCCATGCCTGTGAAAGTATTCTGCACTTCTGATTTCTCTGTGATTTTCATCTTTTTTCTAGGCTTCCTACCACTATTCCACTTTTTTTCCCTTAAACACTTATTGCTTTCACTCAGACAACACGAAAGGCGTCCTTCTCCATTTTCATTTTTTTCTTCGTTAGACGATAAACCACCTTTTACAGGTGATATCTCATTTAGCATTCTACTATTGCTGCAAATTGTATCACTCACCTCTACAGTACCATGGGCTACATGGAAGAATCCATTTAATTTATAACTGCTGGTAGTTCCACTAGTTGAAAGCTTCACTAATGTATTGATGTAACTACAGTCTTCTAATCTCACATATGGATTCTTTTCTGTTGCACAGAGCAAGCCACTACAATGTTTAAGGGCATTTCTGCAATGTTCAGCATCACATTTTACAGATGTGTTCACTTTTTCAGCTGCAGTCAAACTTTGCAAGTGCTTGATTTGACCATTTCTGGGTTTTCTTTTCTTAGGCCGACTTACTTTATACTGCACACCAGACTTTTTTGTTACAGCACGGCATAGAAAGCTCTTGCTTTGAGTCCCACCTAAAACAGCAACCATAGGAGATTTAGAGTAGTGAGATTCTGTTTCCTTAGAATCTTCTGGTCTGTTTTGCTCTGTCTTTACATTCTTCACAGCCCGTGAAGTACCAGAATCTTGCTCAATTGCTTTCAACTGCTCCCCTGCTGATTAAAAAAGCACAGAAAACACCAGAAGACTACCTTATTGCAATATTTTATGAAGAGAACAACAAGAAAACCAAACCCCAACATTCAAGGCTACTAAGAACATGACACTGGATAAGGCTAAGATATTTCTGTAAAGTTTTACCATTTTTTTAAAATGAACACTACCAGCAAACTTATTTTAAGTCTTATTTTAAGAAACAAATGCAAAGATTAACAAAACCTTAAGGCATCATAAGGACATTGCAAGTTGTAAATTTGTTATACATTCCACAGAGGTGGAAACCAAATTAGAGCAAGTCTGGCATGAAAATGCAGATGCTGTTTGCACACTCAGCCTTAAAATCTTTTGTTTACACAGTAGATTCTCTGTAAAAGGAAAGCTTATTCAGAAGAATATATTTCAGATACAGAGTCCAACCAAATGCATTAGACTGAACAAGATCCAGCAAAACTACAGGACTTCCATTTTTATAGACTACTACTTTTTGTTTCAAATACAGATTATGCAAAAACAGTACATCTGAGAATTTAGACTAGAAAATGTACTCAAGAATACGCTAGTAGGTTTTTTTAGATCTTAGGTTTCAAAGATACAATTTTGATCTCAGTTTTTCAGAATATGGTTTCTAGATAAAACATTTATTAATAATCTACAGTAAATACTTGTCATTCGAATGTACCCACATTGAAAGTAAGAAGAATGTCTTTTAGACAATCATTGTGAAAAATAAAGAAACTTTTAAAAATCCCCCTTCAAAATTGTTCCAGTTTGATACAACAGTCACTTAAAACATGAAAATACAATCATTGTTTCTACATCTTTTAGGATTTTAGAGAATAGCAATTAAAAAGCAAAAAGTTTTGGAAAAAAACTCCAGCATCCTGTAAAGGCAGGCACTGAAACAAGACAGCATGATACATATTCAAAAATAAATGGACAATATACAGATGAATGAAAAACTGACTTATTTTGGCTTTGCTGAAACTACTGCCTCCTTTCCTGCTTGTGCCTGACCTTCTCTGAAGGAATGGGCAGACTGTTTTTAAGAGAAGCAAATTCCAGTACTCCTCACCCAGGGCCTGTTGCTGCCAATATTCCTTCTCTCTCCCCCTCACTCTTCCTCCCTCCTGATACCCCCCAAAAGGTAACTGGTCTCCTCTCCTTTATGTTAAAGGCTGCTTCTCCTTCAAGAAAAGCCTTTCCTCTTTCTAAAAATCTGTTTTCTTCCAAGACTTCTATTCACAGTACTTTAAAGCACACTCCAGCTCTTACCTCTACACTTCTTGAACTAAGTTAACAGCCAGTTTTTAAAGGTCATCCTGCAGCACTAGTCTCTTGTTCTGGGAGCCCAAATTCTGCACCTGTACTTCTACAGTGGGGCTCTCCAAGTGCTTACCATTTTCCCCTGGGCTGTCTGCTCCTTTCTGAGGGACTGAGCTCTGCCATTCTTCTTTCGTGCAGCGCTTGTATGTCTTCCGTCTGGTTGGTGGTTGTTCTTGTCCATCTATGCCCTGTACCAGTGCATTTCTATCCCTCTTCCTCATATTCACAGGTCCTTTCCTGGACTCTGGACACTGTGCATGCAGTTCTAGCAAAACAGAACTACCTTCCTTTCTGGGACCGTATAGTTTTGGTTTCATCAATGATATCCCGCCTTTCTTGCTCAAACATTTCTTTTCTTTCTCCTGCGTCCCTAGTTGTCTTGATCCAACTAAAGGACACCCATTCAACTTCTCTGGCATATCAATCTCTTCCTGATGTTTTGGTTCAGTCATGGCTTCCTGACCCCCCAAATTCTCCCTAAAATCAGAGATTTGCCTATTCTGCATCATCATTGAGTCAGTGCATTTCATTTCAGTACTCCATGTGACCTCTCTGGGTCGCAACCCTTCTGGTTCCGGAAGACAGGAAATGCCACGTCTCTCTGCGCTCTCAATTTCTTCCTCTGAAGATGGAATTTGTAATTTTATATCCATACAGCCGTATTTGCCGTCTTTTTCTGAACTCCTTGAATCCTCTTGGAAAACTGAGAGGTCCACGTGGTCTGAGCAATGTTCTTTCCTCTCAATCCCTTCTGAGAACTTATTCTGCAAAGTAGTTCCCGAGAAAAACAGCTGCTGACTTTGCCCTGTCCCTCTCCTTACAGTCTCTTCACAGCCTACTGCTGCACCCGTACCTGCTGCCTGTCGATCTTCACTCTCGGCTGTGTCTGAAATTGGCGGAGCCACACCGCTGCCGCTTCTGGCAGCCCTCCTGTGCTGTATCCCCCTGTTTTTTCTACCTGGGAATTCCCGGCCGTTCTCACCTTGCTCCTCCTGCACGGGCAAAAGAGGAGCAAACTGCCCAAAGGAAGCGCTGGCGAGCCTGGCAGCTTGCACGCAGGCAGGTAAGGGCTGCTCTGGTTTTCTCTTCCGCGCCAGGCGAGGACTCCGCTTCGCTACGAGCTTTCTCCCTGGCTCACACCCTGCACCCTGGCAGCCGGGGCCGGCGCCTTCCGAGCCAAACGGCCCCACCTCGCTGGCCGATACCATTTTCCCCGACCTCAACCGCGGCATCTCGGGGGCGCAAAGACAGCAGCATAACCCAAAAAAACCCACTCGCAGGTGCACCCCAGTGAGAGCCCGGCACCCGCGGCGGGCACA
>NW_021940535.1:13610795-13711540 GCF_001715985.3 Manacus vitellinus | reverse complement strand
CGCCCAAGGTAACGGGGAGCTGCCGTGTGGAGCTGCCACACCGTGCAGTTCCAAACGCCCGGCTCGCCCCGAGGTGAGAGCCGCGTAGGAAAATACCCAGGCTTGCCCGTTCCTTCAGGTGTTCCGTCCGCCTCAGTGAAGCAGCATTACCTGCCTCATGTACAACGCTTCAGGAGCCCTCCAACTCTCCAACACTGAGGGGTCATGCACTTGTTCCACGGAATCACAGAATGGGTCAGGTTGGAAGGGTCATCTGGTCCAACCTGCCTGCTCAAGCAGCATTGTGTTCCTTAATACCTCCATTGGGATTGCTCTCTGGGCCATCTCTTTCAGTGCACCCGCACAGTAAAGAAATTCTTCTTCATATTCAGGTGGAACTTCTGTGCATCAGTTTCTGCGAGTTGCTTCTTGTCCTATTGCTTGGCACCACTAAGAGCTTGGCTCCATCTTTTTGGCACCTCTTCTTCAGATACTTACAAACACTGATGAAGTGCCCTCTCTGAAGGCTGAAGAGGTGCAGCTCCCTCAGCCTTTCCCCCTAAGACGCGTGCTCCGGTCTCTTGATCATCTTTGTAGCCCTCTGCTGGACCTGCTTCAGAAACTCCGCGTGTCTCTTGTACTGAGGACACCAACTTTGTATTTAAAATAACACAGAATCTCAGGGCTAGTGCTACAGAAAACATCACTCAAACAGATTATATAGTCAGAAAACAATAAAAGTCAATGTTTGGGCTTTGAGTGGGGTGATAGTTTCAACACAGGTGGAGAACACTAAAATTTCAGGACCATCCACCATGCGATAACATAAACATATAGAAGTTAATTTACAATGTTGTACAAAGATTCAATCTAAGCAGCAGGTGCTATGAAAATCACAAGTTATTAAACTTAATAAGGTGATACTCTAACACCAACAATGCAACTGGCAAAATTGCACATGGTTGGTAAATGACCGTGTCCTGCAAGCAGTCCCTTTCTGTTCACAGGTGGTCTCTGAGGGATCAAGTGCCTTATTCAAATTCATTTCGCTCTGGCTTAGTGCTTTCTGGTGTTCACATCTAATGCATCCTCATTTGAGACCTGTGCATGGAAATAAGGTGCTCTGTGTCACAGCTTTCTGGAAGTGCAGTACAATGGATGTAAAACAGTAGTCGAAAGGGCATATTTTACTAATTGGCATTGGCTCACTCTGTGACTTCAGCCCATGTAACTTTATCTCTGCTTCTCCATCTAGAGGTAGAGATAATACATCTCAGTACAAATAAAGACAGAGAACACTGGATTTTTGGTAAAAGCTCTTCATAGGTGAAGAAAGAACAGACAGGCTGGGAAATTGTTAACTTTCGTTTGCTTACCATCTTCTTAGGTTGCAGGTACATACTTAAGTACAACAAAGAAGTCAATGAGTGGTTAACTAAAGCTAATCAAAGCAGAAAATACAGATGTCTTAGTTTCTCCATTGGTTCTGGTGCTTCAGCTCCTTGGGGCAGAAAGGACCCAATAAAAGGGGCTTAACAGCATTTATCATTGTCAGTGTTCTGCAAGGCCAATATTACAAATGACATTCAGCTCTGACAAAACTTAACCATTTAACCTTCTCCAGTGTGTAACAGAATCTTTTAAGCTTGATAGCAAGATGAGGAAGAAAAAGATATGCTGAAAAGCAGTAGTAAAGAAAACCTGGAAGAATGGCATATAAATTCTTACTGCTCTCCAGTATAATTTTTAAGAGTTTAATATTTATTCAGATTTTACAATGATGAGAACTCTACTCAGACCAGATTTTCATAAAATGAATAAAAATTTACTTGAAATGAATACTAATTAAAGACATTCTTCATTAAAATCCTTTGGAAAAAGGGCTAGAGCTTCAGAAAGGACACTTTGAAGCAGCTGTGGATTATGTTAACAAACAGATTGTATTCAGTTTACAATATGGCTAAAAAGAGGTAGTATAAACATTGTCTTGCAAAGTGGATCAATTTAACCATCTTTTAAAAATACTTAAAAGAAGAGAGATTTTTAATATGTAGACATTTAAAGAAATTCTGTGTCAAGTGTTTATTAAAACTCTAGGTTATGAAAGTGGAAATAACTTTAAAAAATAAACAGCTTAAGGAGGAAAAATGAGTTATTTTCACATTCCAACAACATTTGAATTAATAATACTACAAGGAAATGTTTAAACTTTATTTTTAAATTATATATTGTTTAGAAATAAAGATAAAAGCTTGTTTCTCTTGAGTTTTGTAGTCCTGTATGTCAACATCTAAATGCCATATCTAGGTTTTAGAACTGATTCAACTTTTGCTGATCTATTGCTTAGTTTCAGTGATTTCTTGTTCATCATAGACACTTAAAGACAGTAATAGAAAGATGAGGTACTGAGTGTCTGAAAGTAAAAAGGGAATCCTAGTCCCTAAAACATTTTTTGCCCAGAATAACCAGTACACTCAGAGGTGCCTGGCAATTTCCAAGCAGGCAAAAGGAACTTGTGTGACTACATTTATATAAAGTCCATAAAATTATTATTTTTTTCTCAGAGGAGTGTGTGCACTTAACTCCTGAACCAATATAATTTACATTGCTACTGTGGAGAAACTGAGGCTGCAGATCCAGCAATGATACATTTGAGTAATCTTCTAGAAGTTTTCAAAAGATTGAAATTTATAAACATATAATCCAGCTACATAGGTGAGCAAATCATATAATTTTTTTGTTGGGCTCTATTTTAGACTTTGCTAATATACTCACCTAGCAATAGGAATTAAGTTGTCTTTTTTAGCTAGGGAACTGGAAAGAATTAACTTGAAAATGAACTGGGCTTTTTTTGTGAGGCAATGTGAAAAATGTCCCTCTGGACCACTTATTTTTATACTGCTTGCATCTTCATGCTTGACTGAGGGATAGATTTGTTATCTCTAGCAAACCTTAGTGAAAAGAGTTTGGCTGTGCTGTAATAACTGAGACTGAACTCTGAAGAATATTCCTGATCTGTTACATTCTTAAAACACTACAAATTAAGCTCTTAAGTGATACAACTAAATTGAAAAAGGATAAAGTTTTAGTCTAGCGTATTTAAGAACCTATCTTTTTTTAACCTCAAGGATTTATTTATTAACAGTTCTGAGCTATTGGGTTTGCAAAGGTAGAATCCAAAGACAGTAAACATTGATATGATTTTTAAATAACTTCTTTATCCTCTGCTTTCCGTTCAAATACGCGAGTGTTTTGGAAATAGGTGTATTGATAATCTGTTAAAGTAAGAAGTGGGTTTTTTTCTCAAGCCATTCATGTATATCCTTCTAAAACTGCCTTGGGTTTTCACTCTGAGGACTTAAGGCAGGAGCCACCTTTGACGCGGCATGTAATGAGAATCGTGCAAACTACCCATGTTGGGCTTGAGGTACAATGTGCATGTTTGATTCATGTTCTGGGTAGCTCACCTGTGTAGGTGTTGATCCAGTTTATACTGACAGCTGCCTGCTTGTCTGCCCTGACATTATGAGCTCTGCTGGACAAGGGCCAGCACGGTGCTGAGAGCAGAGGTACCTCGGTGCAAATACGTGATCTGTTTTGTGAAACAGCTGAGTGATTATGCTGCACGGCATCATGATGGTAGACTGGATTCACCTGAATCCAGTGAGTAGCTGGATATCTCAACCTTTGTTTTGGTGTCTGTTTTTATTATAGAGCTGTACAGGGCAGATTAAAGTAACTTCTTTTCCACCAGTTTAAAATGAGTCAGTGGAGGAAAAAGGACAGCTGCTGTATTTCGTAATGAACCATCTGGCATTTCTTGATAGATCCTCTGATTCCTAATTTACTACTGAATTGTGGCAGCAAGAAAATCAAAATTATTGATTGTGTGGAATCAATTTCCACTGGCAATTGTTGTGCTCCTTCGGTTTCTGTCAAAGGATAGTCATAGGAGGGATAAGGACCTCTCACACTGAGCTTTACAAGGCTTGAAAGTCATCTATACCACTTGCCTTTTTTTTGGTAATCATGCTGCTTGACATTTATTCTGGAGGACTGACTTTCCACATAATCACATCTGATCTGAACCTTACAGAAAGTGGCACTAATCAGTTTTAAGGTTCCACAAGGCAGCTCCTGTGTAAGGTTTGTATTCTGTTTTGTTCCTTTTCATTCATGGCTTTTTTTAAAACTTCCACTGCTAGAAGTTTAAGAAATAAACTAACTAGCTAGCTGGAATTAGAGATTCAAAAAATACAAATGCAGGAGAGAGATGCAGTAGAGGATTAACTAGTCAAATAGAGGACTACGTTTTCAGTCTGAATTTATTTTAAAATTATCTAAGTAAAACATATGTTTGCTTTAACTAGATAATACATAACCATGTACCTACCACTAAATCTGCCTTTAAAATCAACTTCTTTTGGTGGCTGGATGAAAAAGATGTGGGACTTAGAGGAAAGCATCTGCACACCAGCAAGTACGTGACACCCCCATCCTCCTGCCAAAAAGGGTTATGAAGTGTGATTTCTAGATCAGAAAGTTAAAAAAGAAAGGGAAAAAGGAAATGAAAGTTGAGTTAATCTAGAAAAGGCATAGAATTAGTAATGGTAGGGGTGCAGTAAGGTGTAGATAGAATGCGATAAACCAGTAGATAATCAGTGAAAACATTGCTAGAAAACAGAACAATAAAATGGCTTCAGAAAATCACTCTTAAAAAAAGAAAGGAGTGGTGAAGACTAAACAGTAATAGGAAACTTTTCTGTGATTCAGACTGACTGAAGAAACAGTGGGGGATCATCTTCAGCAGTGCTCCTAGGTAAAGAGAGCCTGAACTTTGAATGGTGACAGTGATCAATCGCAAACTGGAACCCAAATCTGAGTCCTAATTAATCTTGCTGTTGGGCATTGAACAGTGACTGGCTCCTAGGTTCAATTTCTTGTGCTGTGGTCATCCATTAAGGCCTTCCATCTCTCTCTGCTTAGTAGTGCCAGGGTGGCTGACAAGTATAGAGCCTCAGAATAACTTGCTGTGTCTTTTCTTCCTTGAATGATTCATCCATAAGCATCAGATCACATCCCTTAATATGTTATATACTTTGTATATGTAGTTTTGAACCTGAGGAGTGTATTTACAGTTCCTCTGTGTTTTTTAGAGCTCCAGATCTCTAGGAAATATCTGTTGCTTACTTTTTTTTTTGAGACTGTGTTACTCTTTAGCAGTGAAAGTACCTTTTACAGTTGATGAAACGTAATTGTTTCAGCCATGCTGACTGTATCGCACAGTGCACTGACTATAAAGCTTCCCCTAACCAAAGCAGCACACAACCCTTTTAAAATGTTTGCTTTCTTTAACACTGAACATTTTCCCACCAGCATATCCAGGATAATCTGTGGGAATAGTTGCATGAAAGCTGACATTATTGGTTCATGTGTGCAACATCTTGCTGTGTAAGAAAGAGGAGACGAGAACAGAGATTTACTTACTTTTGCATTCATCTTCTTACTTTTTCATTTGTAGTTAGTTTTGCTATTTGAAAACAGCAAAAAATTATCTGCAGATAAACCAGGGACATACTAGGTGCTTTAGTGAGGGTTGGAGGTAAAATTCATTGATGCTAAGTCAAAGCAAGGCACCCATTTAGCAGGGAGTCGCATTCAGCATACATTATTGGGTTAATATTGACATCACTTGCGTATCTTCATACTTTGATGAACTGAGTGTCTGGGTCATAACCTCCAAGTGGTATCTTAGCTATTTGCATTCTGTGTATGACAAGACAGGTTTATTTGAAATCTAAATACTCCCTGTCTGTATGCCTTGCTGCTTAGCCAGCATTTGGGGACAGATAATTTCTTTTTCATCTCTTCACCTAGATAAATATTTTTCTAATCAGCATGAGGATTGTTGATGTGTTTGTGTTGCCCCAGGTTCCATACTGTGTTAACTGCAAGAGTGTCCACTCTTCAGCTGGGCTGTCATTTGGTGGGTCAGACTGAGCATGTAAGTAATTATGGAAAGTGTTATTTCTGGAGTAATTTTCCCACAAACAACAACTCCATGACTGAGGAGAGCTGATCAGAATGCAGAATGCCTCAGTACCTGTTGGTGTAGACAAATATGTAATTACTGAAGAAATTAGATGTTTCACTGTTAAAGGAGGAATTATTTGCTGGACTGCCCTTCAGCCTTGTCACTTTCTAGAACAATTCCTTTGACATCAAATAGGGAAAACATCCTTTAATAATGTAACACCACAGCTCTGAAACCTCATTATAAGCCATGATTCTACTGTAGTTTTTTTGCATAATATCAAATAATAATAATATTATTAGTATTACATTGGTAGAATTCTAAAGTGAGTAGTTATATTCCTGATCCCCAGGTCAGTCAGCTGACAGCAACTGAATGAGCCATCTCAAGAAGATGAGATGACATGGCAAAGACATGAAGACATGAACATGAACACTTTCCGAGCAGAGACTGTACATAGATGGTTTAAAGACTTTTATTCATTATGATAATTGAAACTGTACTTTCACTTCTTATTTGGCATGTTGCTCAACATGAGAATTGGTGTGCTCTGCATTAATCATATTGTGATGATCAGGTGAGAAGTGAGGTTATGTATTCACACAGCACAGGGTGCAGAAATAAAGAGTAGGTCTTCTCTGATGTTACAGTATCTATGCAGAAGTACATTCCTTGCAGCTCATGAGTCTCTCCTTCAAATGCTTACTCACTTGTAATAAGGCTGGCCATAAGTGATAATTCTCAGTTAATAACAATGTTGTTGTCACTGTTCCACAGACAAGTCAGAACAGCAAGGCAGTCTGTTTCCTTTTTGGCTGCAGTGATTATGTTGCATTCGCTTTTTGTGTGTCTGCATATATATGTCATTCGTTCCTTCCTGGCCTCTGAGTAGGTGTTGGGCAATTTTGTCTAAATTTGACTGTGGTGGGACAGAGACCACAGAGCTATTAAGTTCCTGCATATTTCATGAAGATGGACATCCATATAGATGGGAAATCATCCATGGAAAGAAAGGTTCACCCTTTATTAAACATGAGAGAATCCACAGAAAAGAGACATGTCATATATCTGGTCGTGTCCTACTGCTTACACAGCTTCTGATTATAAGATCTTGAACAGAGTTCCAGGCAGGATTGGGTGTCAGAGAATATTTTGCTTCGGAGAAAACCTGCTGGAGAGGAGAGAGCTTACACTTGCTGACAGAGCTTTATGACCAGAAGTGCCTAAATATTCCTGAGGGTTTCCTGAAGTCGAGGTACACAGGCTAGTAGTTGTAAAGCAGTATTAATCCCTAGGTGGAATAATATGTTTCTATACGTGGTGCATCTGAATGATTTTTCAGGAGTGTTCCAACAAATGAACCTCTTCCTTGGTCCATGTGAATTTACAGAAAAATCGTTTATATATATAGTTAGTGCTGTGTAATGAAATTATAAATAAATGTAAACAATATATTTATTTACATTAAAAGTATATAAGTTGCTCTTGTATATATGCAAATAGTTATTTATCTTTGCACCTTGTGTTTGAGTTTCCTATTCTGTTTTGAACCTTGAAAACAGACAGGTAATGATTTGTATTCGTTTTGTATGCTCAACAGTCTGAAAAGAGACAAGTGAAATCAGTCAGTTGCCTTATGTGGGCTAAGAATGATGCCTTCAGGGATTCAAGGTGATTGGGGCTAGGCACATGCTGAACTGAAACCTTTTCCTCTGCCGCAGGATACACTTGATACCTTGTCTTTTCTCCACCATCCCATAACATTTACACATTTATGTTTGTCATATAAATCTGCATTGGGGTCTTCCTGAGGGCTGTTAGCTTTTTGTTCCTGGCCACTGAGGAAATTAAAAGTTATAACCAAAGACAAATAATTATTTCTAATCAGGAATCTGTTTGGATATTTTTAACTAACATCTTTCCTTTGGTGTGGTTACAGGCTTCTGTGAATAAAATATGTTCCCTTACTCTATAGGTGGTATCTGTTAAAACAGAAAGATAAACAAACACATTACTGCCTCATTAAAAAAGTCAAGAACTATGTGAAGCATTTAATTTTGTTGCTGCTTTTTCAGAGACCTGTTTTCCGATACCCTCATCCTCCTATTCTCTTTCCCCAGATAAATATTTTGTGCGGAGTGGGATGGGAAGGAGGTTATTATGAGGGGTTCAGAGGCTGCATTGAGTCCTTACATTCACTTTGGAATTTGTTGGTGCACTGGATGTACTGCACTGCCGGGAGGCCACACATGGAGTTGAGTAGAGCTCTGCAATGGATTTTCTTGGTATAGCTTAACTCCAGAGAACGAGCAATGAGTCCTGTACAAGTCACTGCCTGATCTCTTAGTAAAAAACCCTTGCACCCCAGTGGTACCCCTTTTGTCCCCAGCAGTCTTGAGCAGGGAATGCTAGGCAGAGACTGTCAGTTTTGGTTGGATTCAACTGGATGTTATTAGTAGGACAAAAACCAACACAAGTGTTGCTAAAATATAAAAATTATGCAGGACCCTCTGGCACCTGTTTCTGGCAGGCACAGCCATCCAGTACTGGGCTGGGGGCTTGCTAGGAAGCTCTGCTCTCACTTCTGCAGAGCACTGGCCTCGGGCTTTGAAGCCTTAGGTGATGTTTTATCCAACCCTTTGTTTTGAATGGGTGATGTAAGGATTGAAAGATGGCCTGAAAGCTGTTGGAAATGTAACCATTTCCCTGACATCTATGTCTTATGTGTGAGTGGATGCTAAGTGAATGAGAACAACAAATTCCTCCATGCCAGAACCAGTATGCTGGAACACTCACCTCGGATTTTGTATCTGTTGTTCTCTTTCAGGGTGACAGCAAACTTTGCTGACCAGCATGTGTTGGCTCCATGAGCTGGAGTTTGTGCTCTGCCATCACAGTCAGACTTCACACATGTACAAGCCCCTGCATTTTGGGAGAAGGAAAAGAAACAGGAGAAGCAGAAGACTGTGGAAAGAGAAATCCTGGCATGCTCTGTGAGGAGACTGCCGTTTCTGTTCCTTCTGCTCGCTGTTCCACTGTGCATGAAAGCTTCAAGCTATATAATATGAATTAGTACATAGCCTATAAAAAGGCTATAGTATATAGTCTATTTTTGCTATAAAAACCAAACTAAACCAGCACGCCTCATTAGTCAAGTGGAGATTGAGAGGTACTGTTCTGAAGAGGAATTATATATGCTGCAATAGTATTCACTAGGATGCACAACCTAAACATTTTTATTATCCCCTCCCAGATAACTTCTCATATCATCCTTTCAGGAAGACTCACCATTTAAATTGCAGGCTTTTGGGTCAGGGACCATTATTTTCAGTGTCTTTGGTTCCCAGAGTGAGATATCAGCTGATGGAGCCTGGAAGTTGCCACTGTGCCCTATACACGTGAGATAACAGCAGTAACATTTGCAGGGGCAACTAAACAAAGAATTTTATCATACATGGCCTTTAAATATTGACTAATTGATTTAGCGCTTGAAAAATATTTGGGGCTTGTGGATTTGTCTACTTAAACTGTAAATAGCTGCTGCTAGCAGTCTCCAGCTGGATTCAGGAACACTGCTGGTCTCAGTGACCTTCCCTCCTGTTCATTTTTTGTTGCTAAAAGTAGTTGGAAAAAAGAATTAATCAGGACTGTCATTCAGAATATTCAAATTATAGTAATCCCTGTGTTCAAATGTATCTATTGTGAAATAAAACCATTTTTATGAGAAGGAAACTAAATTATGTTGAATTAAAATGCCAGAGGTTGTTACAGCTGGGTATTTATATAAATTCATATGCTCAATTTTCCTTGCTATTTTATGAAATTCTCATGATAGGAATTGTTTTTCCAGAATCATAAAATGTTTTAGGAGAAATATAGGTTGTGGATTTTTCAGGAATGAATGGCTGCCTTGCTTGCAAATTCCATCGTGGAGCAAATGACACGTCAGTGTAGTGAATTTGCAAAGCTGTAGCCAGATAGTGATGAAAACCTAGTAATACTTTGATACACTGATAAACAGGAAGCATTTCTCTGAAAAACATAATGGATGACCCTTTCTTGATTGTTAATCTACGGTGATATTCTTAGGGAATAGAAAGTTAGTTCTTGCTGAAAGTCTGAACACACAAGCCGACTTGTCTGTACAATAGGAGTGGAAGAGCTTCTTTAAGAAACTAGATGAATTGACTCTCCAATTGGCTCTCCTAAGTGCATCTGGTCTCTAACTGTGATATAGTCTGTCATCTTTAATCACTTTACAGCATGTATAACTGGTTGGCTGATACCAAATAATGCCTACCACTCCACTGGGAATTCCTGGGCGTTTTTGCTGTATCTTTTACTCAGTGTAAAGTTTATACCTTAAGATAATATAATGTAGTTCAACTCACTCTAAGATATATCATACTAAGAGATCCTTAGTTTTCAAAGGTTGTGTTTTCCTTTTGAAGGAGATCCAAGAATTTAGGTTTTGCCAAAAATGCCTCATCCCAAACCCATGAAACCTTCACTGAATAGAGTATTTCTTTCTGTAAGCAACAAGTTTGGACATTTTTCAGTAATGTCTTTCTGGTCCTGCCTGTGCCACATAATGGAATGGGGTGAGAAGATCCCAGAGGAAGGACAAATTGAGGTATTTCCTGCAGCAGCAGCAGTATAGTTGTCTCAGTGTGTTACCCTAACCAAAAGGGCCTAACCAGCCCTTCTGAGGTTGCAGAAATTGTGTCCTGGAGTACCCTTTCAGGGTAGAATCTTTCTGATTTGCACCAAAGGTTCAGACCCCTCCAATGGATGTTTTTCTGAGCAGAAAAAAAATCTGAGAGAAAAATAAAAAAAAAGCCTGCCAAAATTTTCCAGCTGGCTCTTGTTGTTAATGTGGGGAGGGTGCATGGTGTTTTTAATAGCTAATAAAGATGTTGATGTGTTACTTTATAATGAAGCTTAGTTTTGACTGTGGAAATGTGACTAATTCTTCCACAGATTTAACACTGACACGACAACACAGCTAGTGCTATTCTCACTAGCTTAGATCTCTCACCTAGCAGCACCTTCTGCTAAATTAATCCTTGCCTTTTCTGTCTTACTTTTGGATGTCTGAAACTAGTCTCCTAGGAAGGGTTGAACACCGAAAAACATTGCTCAGTCCAAGGGGCCCTGCCTCAGGTTCCTGGCTTCATTTTAGCATCATTGACCTGTACCAATCTCTTGAAAATGTCTGCCCATGAAGTTAACCCGTGGACATGAGAGACCACTGTGTTGAAATGACTTCTTGAATAGGACCTTAAAATGCAAACTTTCTGTGTGCTGTATTGTGCTTTATGCCAAGTCCTCCAAGCTGCTAATTGCTCAATTAGCAGTCTGATTAGCTTGTGGTGGTTAATCATGTCATCTTTGCTGAAAAAAGGGGCATAAAAGCAGAGGGCTGGAAATTTTCTGGGTGTCATGTGTTTAGGAGGACAGGTGGTGACAAACGCGGGTGCTGGAAAGATTTATCCAAAGTGTGTGTGTTCCCAGCAGATGGTGCTGCGCTGGTGGCCATGAGCGAGGGATGTGTCCAGGACTGACAGCTCCTCATCCAGGTACCAGCCCTTTCCAGCACTCTGTGAGATGCAACTTGAGATGCATCATTTATTGAGGGAAGGGGATCCCGAGGACACTGGAAATTGCCATCATGCAGTGTGGAAGGAGCCTGTTTACACATGTGCATAGGTGCTGCACAGTCTGAATTTCCCCTTATGGTGTTTTGTTGTATTTGTGTTAATCTTTTAGTTAATTTGCACTATGAGCTTTGTATTGTATTCCCTCAAGGTTTGCCTAATTTGTATAAATATACAGCGTACTTCTGGGGCTAGAAAGGATTCACACTCTCATTTCATTAGTCCTCTTGATTAAAGAATTATAAAGCCTTTTGGTAAAGAAAGAAAAAAAAAATCTTCAGCTCACTTCATACTCTGCCATTTTTGGAGTGATTTGTGGATGTGAAAAGCACTTAGCAGTAAAGTAAGCAAAACTGCAATTTTCATATTTGTTTTATAAAAATCACATATGAGCACTGTACTCAGAAATCGACACTAAAAAATGTGAGTTTTCATTAAGCTCTGGCTTGTGTTTCTCGAACAGGAAGACAATGGCAACAGCCAGAAATTATTTTGATGTCCTCCTACAATATGACCAGTTGCCTGTGACCCATGTAGTGCCTAATAGGGGGCCAAGGTTCCTGTGCAGTGGGGAAGGGACCCCATGGCTGATAAGACCAGCCCTAGAAATAGTAACTTTTTAATATTAAATTCTTCTCGCAGAATTCATCTAATAGTCTGAGCAGACAAACTTTTTAGGGCAGCTTTCATATCACTTGCGTCTTTTATGCCTCGACTTGATGATCCTTGCAAGTCCCTTCCAACTCAGAATATTCTGTGAAATCTAAACATGTTTCGTAGTGTTTAAATGCTGTGTTGTAAGTATGGGGGAGGAACAAAAAGTTTACGCAAAATGCTGTGGATTACCCTGTGCTGTGAAATACCACCTGATTTTTAAAGACCTTATTACAAATATCATAGTAACAATATATTAAAACCCCTAGTGTTATTTAGTAATAATTTTTTAACCCTGGAGTCAAAAGACCTGGTTATCAATGTGGAATGTAATCAAGTAGAATGAGCATATAAAAAATCTTCATAAGCAACAAAACAAAGCAGCTCAGTGTTGTTTCCCTTGCAAGGCCATGGCCTTTTCATCATGTTGACTGCACAGATATAGCAAAGCTTGCAGTATTTTCTTCCTTGCCTTTTGTGATTATCACTAAGCAACTGGTCCCTCACTGTTTCTGTGCTCAGAACCGGTTTAGAGAGATTTGCATAATTTCAAACTTTTTCTCTTTTAAAAACTGTATCACAAATTAATGGACTAAAAGGAAAGTGCCTTGAATGAGTGACATTTCTTTGTTGAAGAATTAGAAATTACATTATCTTCTCTAGCCCTCTGTGGAGGGAACATGAAAAGTGTCTCTGCCGCCTCCACAGCATCCTACTGCTGTTGATATTTTGCAGGTTTGGAGAAGGTGAATTTTAAGGGTGCCTACAAGCAATGTACAGTATGTATAGGCTTGCATATGTGTCCCACTTCAGTAGCTGAGTAAATCGTATGTTGTCAGTGCAATTCAAATGGTTTGCTACATTGCAGCACAAGATATTTCTATGCAGAGATCCAATTTATATAAATGAAATTTACTGCAAAAAATGTGTCTGTACTACTTCTTGTAAGTCTCTTCCTGGGAGTAGGGAGTTCTCTTTAATCACAGAGGTTGAACTGGACTGGAACATAGAATCATAGAATTTAGAGTGTTAAGGTGTTGGAATGGGCCTTAAAGGTCATCTAGTCCCAGCCCTTCCTGCCATAATCAATAAACCTTTCTGTCCCACTCCAACATCTGTGTTGGAGACATGTTAGCTATGGAAGAAATGATTTTTAGAGGTATGTCTAGATTTTCTTTCTAAACACTGGGCATAAAAATGAGTGCAACAAGAAGTGTGTGTCCTACACTAGCTCTATTCCATGCTCACAGAATCTGCTTAAAAAGAATGGTAGCTTTTTACAGGGATTCTAAGCTCTTAAAAACTGCATCACAGATTGTTCAGGATATCATCTGAGTAAAGCATTTTGTTAGCCTCAATTTAGTATCAACAAAGAGAGATAAGAGAAAAGGATGTCCTGGAGATTTTCTTAGTGTGGACTTCATCCCTTTTTGTTCCATCATGAAATGAAGAGACATCCCTGAAGGTACCACACATTTCTGATATAGGAAGCACTGAAATGCTTTGTATAAAGCTGCAAGATGCAAAAAATGATGTGCAACCCTGTCATCGTGAAACGGCATACATGTCATGTTCATAGAGTGGCTGTTGCTGACATGAGTTCCCTGGTTAGTTCCTGGGTGAAGCTGACCACCTGCAGTGTCAAATATCTTCAGGTAATAAAGGAAAATCAAGTGACTCTCAGCTCCTCCTTTTTTTGTGCTTTAATCCATTTCTGAATGTTATGGAAATATGGGCTGCTGTGTAGCAAAAGTCTGTATTTTTAATTCAAGTTTTAATTCCATAAATGATCACGATCTTCAGTTCATCCTTACAGCAGACTTTCATTAACAAGTAGTAGGAAATTATCTGAGAAACTTCATTGCTTGATACAGATGATTATGGCAAGCTAATTGCCAGTTCAAAATTTCCCTCCTATGATTAAAGTTTTAGAGACCCTGATGACACAGTTATGGGACACTGCTTTTCTTTGAGATTAGTTGTCTTTCATTAAAGAGTAGTTTTACAGCTTCTGGTATTGGATGTTTCATTTGAAGAAACCTCATTTTTTCAAAGCAGATAAGAGCCATTCTGCTCTCTCAATTGAAATTGTGTGGAAGGGGACCATACTGTCTTGTGAAGATGGTATGAAAAATCCCATTTCCAGACTACTGGTATAATAGGAAATGCCATTCCCACACTCCACAGAAACAGCAGGGAAAGCGTGGTCCTGACCCAGACAATCAAAACTTTAATTGTAAGGCTAATTCTGATTTATTGCAGACTTCAGTGTAATTTGTTTTTCACTGGCACACACTCAGAAGAGCCAGGTCTCTCCCCTTTCCCTCATGCCATTCCCTGTACATGGCATGAGCCATGAACTAAGGTAGCTGCGCTCATGCCTGGAGTCTCAAAACTTCCCCTTACAGCAGCACAGCAAGCTACCATTTATTTTTAATTGCTCCCCACCGTGTAGGCCAATTAAGGATGAAGCCAGCAGGGCAAGGATCACTGGCAAAGCCTTTGAAGGGAGCAGACCCAGCATTTGCTTCGCCGGAAGGCTGCCATTCACACATTTGTGCAAGAATGCAAACAATTGGGCTCACTCAGTGGGATCGAGTGCTATCTAGTTCAGTCTGAACCACTTTCTAGTGCAGATGGCAGTGAGAATGGCAGCACCACTGAATATTATCCCCGGGGTTAGAAACTTTCCAAATGAGATTTCCATTCCTGACCCTCCCCATTTCAGCAGGAAACACCTGCTAAAGCAGCTTTAGGAAATGCCTCTCATTAGCAGCTTCTGTTTGAGCTCAGGTTTTCCTAGCCATTGGAATTTAGCAGGTTTAAGAACTTGATCTTTTGATAATAGGAAATAGAAAATATTAGAGGATAGTGGGTACAGCCTCCATTTTTGGTTCATGTATCCTGGTACCTTGATTATTCCTTTAAAATCCTCTTTTGGCACATTTATTTTTCCTAGCTTTTGAACCTCCCAGAAAAGAGAGTTGCCAGGTATCCTAAATAGCTTCGTAATTTCCAGGCAATCCTGGATGGAGGATTTGCTGGGTAGATTGGAATTAGCAACCCAGTATTTTAGATGCTTTGGGAAAGGTATGAGTCTGCAAATTTGGTCATGAGTGTTGTGAGCAGTCTGTGCTTTCCTGCTTCTGTGGAAGAGACCTAGCATTCATGTCCAGTTTCACACAGAACTGTGAAATATCAGTGTGCACAAACCCAAAAAGCATTGAGGAAAAGTAGGAAACCAAAATGGGGGAAACTCAGTTTTATCCTGGGAAAAGTTTCCGGGAGGGCTTGCTGTTCCTTGTGGTGGGCTTTTACAGGCTGTCGGCTGTGGCTGGCACATTGGCAAAGTTGTGTCTGCTCTGTGTTAGGGACACACAGAGGCTGGGCTCGAGAGGGGTTTGGTGTCTCTTCATGTCTGAACGTACATTGTGCAGGTAAATTTTAGTCAAAATAAGCCCAAGTTCTGGCTTTGTTCTTCTGTTCATTGCACCTACTGGTGTCTCCATGAGCCTTAGGAAAGCCTCCCAGTTATCCACTGGTTGGGATGGTGGAAGCAGTGGGTGCAGCCAGTCTGTCTGGCTGATGGCACTGACCTCCCCTGCTGTTTGTCAGCACATCTCAGGGATGCCAATTCCACAGTTCCCAACCTTTAAAAAAATATTTAATTTATAAATCCCTCTGGGTTTTGTACTGGAGAGGAAGACCCTATATGAGACCTCTTAGATTATTAACAACTAGCCTTTTAAGAATCACTTAAAATTCTGGCCACAGTCCATATGTATGCACAGGGGGCTTTTCTAGACAAAGATAGCCTTCAAAGTACTCATTAAACCTCCTACCTGGGCAATTGCTTAGTCTATCTGGGGAAGCCCTGTATGACTAAAAGGGCTGATGTCAGGTTTTAAAAGCTATTCTTCATACAGCAGCAATGGAAAATGATGCAGCTATAACTGAGACTGCAATTCCATCACGACTAGGCAGGTTTCATTTTACATGTATGCCATGTAGCCTGATTTTGCACATTATAGAAAACAGCCACTCCCTGGCTTGTCTGTAGGTTGGATTTTCCCCACAGAAACTTCTGCAAACACTGTAAGGCAGAAGGCCAGTGTGGCTTGGGTTATTCCCAGGTGCTTCCCACCTCCCCAGGTCCTTGCAGCACATCTCCCTCCTCTGCTCTCTGAGCTTCTCCCACTGCGAGTGCAGCCACTGCAGCCCAGCCAGCGGAAAAGAGGAGGAATTTCCTGATACATGCCGAGCCCCAGGAGCATCAGCTCCCTGAGCTGCCGGGCTCTCACTGACCAGGCTTTGCACAGAAACGTTGATACTGCAGATGAGAGGACTGGCATGCCTCTAGGACTAAAAAAGAAATGGAACTACTGGGCTTACTTTTGTTCTGGTCCTGGTTTATCTCTCCCTGTGTGACTGCTTTTAAGATTTCCCTGCATGTAGACTTCTGGGGATGCTGTAGCTTTCTGTGCCACATGAAGTCATTGTGAGGATCAGTTACTGATGGCTGTTAGAGCAAGTCATTAACATATTAACATTGCTAAGGGCATTTTTGTTGTATTTACAGTAAATGTATTTCAGCAGTAATGCAAAATTTAAATTAAATTTCATCTTTCTTAACAACAAGAAAAGCACTTATTTTACAAATTGTTCACCTCTCTGACAGATGTAACTTTGTCCTAATTTTTAAAAAGCTAATAATTATATACAAAATGTGTATAAAACAAATTGCTTCATTTGTAGGGTTTTTTTTCCTTTAGATACCTGTAACATTGCTGTATTATAAACATGGAAATTCTCAAACAGTCTTTTCCAGAAAGAAATTCAGCTTCTTAAAACTGTATAAATAATAACTGAAAGAAGACGTATTTGTGCTCTCCTGATAATGGAATAATATGGTGCCTGTGTACATATTAATCTGGCATTCAGTGATTGTAGAGCATGGTGATCTAACAGTCTTCAGACTTCAGAGCCTGCATTCAGCAGTACATGCAGAATTGTTTTCAACATGGTAGAGAATTGTAGTGAAGGAAGAGACAAAGCTGTTCAGTGTTAGACAAAGGGTTTATCATTCTGATTGTCAGTAGTGTATGTTTTGTAAGTTAGGATATGACTGTCTATTTATATGGCTGTTATAGAAATATATGTGTGTGTATGTTTGGAATGGGATTTTTCAAAAGCAAGCTGGATGTGCACTCCTCTATGTAGTTAGTCATTTCACTATGGTGCTTATATCATGCAAGCTCAACAATTGTGTTACAAAACCCCCAATATTATGATTGTTTGTCTTGTTTTCCCTGTGATTGATAAGTTCTTGGTTCCATCAATACATCAAGACCACATTTATATACTAGAACAGGAGCCTGTCATTTCTGAGGAAAACAAAAACATTAGATAAAAGTAAACTGCTAACTTATATTCATGAGCACCTATCAGCATTTAATAAGATGGCATCCAGTTCAGACCAAAAGCCATATCCTGCCTTGTATTGACTGTTATCTCAGTCTGGGGATTTGACTTGTATTTGCTTCCCATGTTTTTGGAGTCACAAAGTCTTTGAAAGAAAACTTTCATTCTGATTTCTTACTGAGATGATAATCACATTTCAATCAACAGGGAGTAGCTGGGTCTGCAGTTGCCGCAGTAGTTCTGGGTATTTTTGTGCCTGTGGTCTGGAAAGTGCTCCATTGCTTCTCCAGAGCCTGAATATGTGTTAAAGCAGCTGAAATGGAAAGACAGAGAGTCAGCCTACCGTGACTGTCCATGCTGCTAAAACAGCATGTAGAGAACATAGCAGGTGTTGGAGGCATTAGGTATTGCACCCATAATGTCTGAGTCAGCGCTTGCTGGGGAGGGAGGATGGTCACGGGAGTACAGGCAGGGATTGGCAGGGAAAGAGGATGACCACGCCGCAGGAAAGCAAGTACAGATGGAAAGAACAATCAAATTTTGGAAACAAGTGATGGGAAGAAAAGGAGGCTTTGGCTGAAGTCGTGAGCTGAGACCCCAGGACCTGGGGTTGGTATTTGCTTTAGCTTGGACTACCTGTGTCATAGTGGGTAAAACAACTGCAGGGTTTCTGTCTTTCAGTCGCCCATGTGCACCTGAGAAGCAGCAGAGTATCTGCATGCAATGCCAAATGGATGAGAAGCTACATGTAGCTGCAAATACAAGATGAGTTGCCCCTCAAGACTTAAGGTGATCATAATGTGGGAGGGCTTCTGGTCAACAAGCTCCAAACACCTTAACAGAATTCTTTGTTTAGATACTTGCCTGGGAATTTCCTCATCAGGGTTCTGGCCAGTTCAAGCCTCTACCCCTTGTTTCAGGAGGTGTTGTTTTCAAAACAGAGGTTTGTCCTGTCTGGGCACAAATATTTACCTTTCAGCTTTCATCTGATTTCAATATATGGGCAACATCTACCATTCAAGAAATGTATGTTTTCTTTTGCTAGAGGGATTGATTTTCTTTTCCCTGAAGACACCAATCACAGGACCAAATGTGTTCCTGAATCCATGCTTGGAGTAGGAAGCTGCAAAACCACCACTGCAAGGGAGTAGGAACCTAAACCTGTGTTGGCTCAAAAAAACAGAAACAGTCTCCCACCTCTCTTTTAAATCCATAGTGAGGGAAGGGAGCATAAAACTGGAATTAATGCATCTCAGCAAGTATCTGGAATAGCACAAATGAGGATGTATGTTTCAGATAGGAACTGGGCATCTAAATCTCCAGTTTGTTTGAGATTTTTCATGGTCATACTGAGCAGCAGTCATACAGGGGATGGCCAGTGGTATGCCATAAGAACAGTCCTGTAAGACTTTTTTTTATCTGTGTATTTCAAATCCCCACTTCTATCACATAAACTAAAATTAGAAATGTCCTTTCAAAAATCATTATGCCCAAAATGTTAGCAAAAATTACTTTTGCTAACATTGGTGCATTTTATTCTCCTAGTGCAGCCCAGTATCTATCTTATTAGCCCAAATTTGCATTTGATGTAACTGCATGCCATGGATTTTGTCACCAATTATCATTCTTTTCCAGGGAGGATGTTTGTGATTTGGGCTGAAATATGCTAATTACTGAAAACCATCGACACGTGAAGAACTCAGTATTTCAGCGTATTCCCCACACCAGCGAGAGCGGTGAATGTGAAATACCACCTGTCAAGCACTTGCAGCAGATAGGGTGTACTGTCTGCAGTGTCCTGGGGAGTACAAGAGGTACGGGAAATGAAACTGCTGGAGGATGCGATGCTGTTGCTTGTCTTTGCAATCTGTACCAGGAGCAGCCTGGCAACGTGGTGTGGCAGGAATTCCTCAACTGAGTAGGAAAGGCAGCACCACAGCAAGCTGCTGAGCTTGGTAATGCTTCCTGTACCAAAAGGGGAAAAAGTTTGCAAGGGGATTTTTTGTTTCTTTAAAAATCCATACTTGCAAAACAGCAACTTCCACACAAGAATAACACTGAGGATTATTTTGAAAGTGCTTTAAAAAGATTGCAAGAGAAGGGGATTGCTGATTTTTCAGAGCAATGCAAAGTTGTTGCTGCCTATTCATTTCATTCATCCTAAATACCCAGTCGCAGTTTAATTCCTAGATGTAGTGTATGCCCTTTCGTGTATAATCAGCCTAATTTGTCTTCAGCTGCAAGCAAGTGAACCAAGATTCATTTAGTTAAGCAAGCTAAGCAAAAACATTCTTTACTCACAGATGGGTAAGCCAGCCGATATCTTAAGATAAATGAAAGGAATTTTGTTTTCTTTTCTTAGCTACTGTAAGGACTCCTATGGGTGGAAGAATGACAAAACAAATTTTGTCCTCCGTGTTTTTAATTAGTTAAACAGGGAAAGACTAATAGATCTCATCCTGGAATCTGGAATCCTAATTTGCAATATTGGATGTTGTTTTGACTTCAACTGGCACTTTTAACAAATAGACTTTTCACTAGAGGTTTTCAGAAAGACCGCATGTAATATTAGATGAGAGGTACTTAATTAATGTAGGAAAGTGCCAACAAACTATCAGCCAGCACCAACTTGTCTTGGATTTGAAATAAAAGGTATTTGGTCTGTGCCGCCTGCCTAGCAATTACCATTAAATGTGTGTGGATTTAGGCCAATTCTTAATGAAAAAGGGCCAGCTCACAATAAATGTCACCCATGTTGTCTTGAGTTACGGTGATAGCATGGTGAATGAATAACACAAAATGCAAACATCAATTTAGCTGACCCCAGGGCAACCAGTGGGAGGCAGAGATCGACTATGACACCCCTTATCCCTGTGCCCTGTCTAAGGGCACAAGCCAATAGCCAAATCTGCCCATCACACCTCTCTCCCAGAGAGCAAAAAGACTTGCAAAATAATTGCAGTAGGACATCACATTGTCAAAAGAGAGTGTACACAGAGGAAAGTGCTGAGAATTGAAACCCTTTTAATCCCAACAATCAATTTGAATATAAGCAGGACTTGCTACTAAGAGAACTGTACAACCATTTTTCAGCTGTATCCTTCCTTCTGACTGAATGCAGATGAAAGCAGATGGGGAGGGGAGAAAAGTGGACCTTTCCAGGCTCTGTAGAAAAAAGGTCTTCACTCTACACCATTTGTGGCTAATGAATTCAAGTGGGACAGACTTTTGTCCAGGAAGAATGCTCTTGTAACTTTATTACTCCATACCTATATACAGACTGTCTACTGACCCTGGGTCTGAGCTCTCCAGCCAGCAAGATGTTTACTTATCTCCCCATATACCACACGCACCCATGTGACTGCTTCCAGCCACAGAGAACAACCATGCTTCAAGCAGCTTTGACCTTGTGATTCTTTTCACAAACACACTAATCTTAGTTCTGGCTATCTTAGGACCACAATATTTTTGCTTTAGTATTTTCTTCTTCTTCTTTTATCATCCAAGTGGCTGGTAGGCTCTGGCATTTTCTTGGTAGAGGAACAAAGTTCAGGACAAGTTGGAGGTGTCTCAGCCCTGCATCTCAATGTCGCGTCCTCACAGGGTCAGAGAATAAGTGAACATGAACAACTCTTACTGCTCGTCTCTATCTTTCCAGGAGGAATTCCAGAAGGTGCAGGAGCAAGGGAGGACAAGTCCTGTTCTGCCCCCTGGCACAGAGGGGACAGTGAGCCCCTTTAACTAGGAGTGCAGGGGAAGGAGGCACAGTTTGCTCTACACCTGATGGAGAAGTAAACTGCAGTGAAGAGGTTAGTTTAGGAAGGAGGAGAAAACTGTGAAAACTGTGAAACTGCAGAAATCCTGCCCTTGGTGAAAGGATTGTCTTTGTTAGAGAGCAGGCTGATTTCCTTGGGACTGGTAAGAAGCTAGGGAGCTGGATCCCTCTTTTCTGTCTTCCACTCCCTGTGGTCATGAACTGACACCATGGGGGTCCACTCTCTAATTTCTCACCCATATGCACCCAGTGGGCAGCAGGGAGCAGGCTGGCAGCTCTCATGAGCTTCAACATACAGCAGAGTTAAAAACCTGCTAATTCCCCAGCCCAAGGTCTTATGTCATCATCATTACCTTCCTTTTCTTTTTGAACACTTTGGAGACGATAGCTTAAGGTAAGGATTTTCTCTGCCACTGTTCTACTGTCTTTCCCCTGTCCTCACCTGCTCTTGGCCAGTCTCTACAATAGACACTACAAGAGACGTTTCTTGCACGTTCATATGTATTTTCCTAATTCCAGCACTGTGCAAAATGGATTTAAGCCCTGCTTGGGGCCAGGTCTCTGCATGTCCTGCTGGCGGATAGAGCCTCTTCTCCATTTCAAGCTCCTTAAGGTCTTTCAGCTCCTCTTGGACCACCTGAAAGCCAAAGTGTGCCCTGTGTATTGCTCCCTCTGGCAAACAACGACTCATCCTGAAGCAGGTCAAGGTAATTACTTGGAAAATAAATTCTTTTTAGAGAACTTGTTATTTCTTAAGGTTAGACAGGTATAGCAGTCAAATGGGAATTATCCTCATAATCTTCAGATCAGAAGTGTGGAATATGCACACTTATCTGAGAAGGTATGATTATGTTTTGCACTGGCTACTCATCAGCGTAATCACAGCTTTAGTCTCACAGCCTCAGCTTTTCTGTGGTAGTTGTGCTCAGCAAGCCTTTCTCTTCCAAACCAGCTTCAGATGCACCGAGGGAGCAACCTTTGGTACCCACCTGCAGCCCTGGTTGCCTCCCATTTAATCCCTTCTGGCCCCCTGCCATTTGGATGAGCAAACTACTGTTCTTCCTGTTATTATCTCCCCCCCCCCCCCCAAAAAGCAATCAAACTTGTAATAAATCGAATTACTTTTTCGGCTACCTGGTTGTTTGTGTAATTGAAGGAAGTGGTTAATTTTTGAGCACAGTGGGTTATTCACAGCATTAAAATTAGTTTTGCTTTTGTTAGACCAGAGATCCATTTGTCGCTAACACAGTTGAGGCACAAACGAGTATTTAGAGGAGAGATGAAAAATTCATTGATTGACCAAAACCTTCTGTGGCACTGAACACCGTGCAGTGATCTAACTAGCGGTGAAACAAATAACTTATCACAGCATTGGAATTACGTGCACGTAATGGGAAATTCTCTTTTTTTTTTTTTTTTGTTCACAAAAGGACTTGATCACATGCCATTATTCAGAGAGTAGCTGAAATCTCTGCAGGCCTTTGCTCTGTAATCCAAAAAGCTCTTTGCTTTTTACTGTCGTAGGCTTTGGCAGCTACAAGAAAATGCAAAATGATGGCTGTGCTTGTATCGATTATCATCCTAATTCTGCTCTCAGTGAAGTCCATCACAAACCTGCCACAGCCTCCCATGGGAGTGAGTGCAGGCTGTGTATAATTGCAGTTACTTTAATACAAATTTACTTACTTGACACTTGAAATTCTGCATTCTTGCTGCAGTTATGCTGTGAGCAGCATTAAATTAACTGTCTCCCAGAAACAGGCTGAGGCTGCTCATGCTCACCTATCCTCCTGTTTTCTGAGGGAGGAGTGACAGCCCCTTTCCCTATAGCAGGTCCTCTACCAGAGCAGGGCTTTTTCTGCTTCCCTTGGTCACCTGTGGGATTCCTCCGATGTACTATGTCTTTGTGATGGATGTGCTGCCCACTGGCAATTGCTCATTTTGATGCTCTGCATGATGTCTCTGCTTCACGTCTCGCTCCTTATCTGCTTATTTATTTTATGACCTCTCTACCCATTCTGATCTTCAGTCACTCCAAATTCTCTTTGCTGCCTACTTCTCCTGCTTGGTTTGCTCAGTTAGCGGCCCTGCATCTGGTTTTTGGGTCACAGGGAATAAACAGGGTCTGGTTGAATGCCTCCTTCTTCAGATGGAGAACAAGGTGACATCTTTGAACAGTTTTAAAGCTGTTCAGTCCCTTTTATCAGTTCTTTGCATTGTCCAAACGTAGTATAGCCATTTAGCTTTGCCAGTAGAGCATCCTCAGTGATATCTTTAATTCAGTCTGCACAAGAGGGGGTCACGAGGCTGTGGCTTTTTCCAGAGTCTATTTAAGGTCTGTAGGTTGGGCAGAGAAACAGAAATTCAGCAGTTTCTACCATCTCTTTAAGAGGTATGGTGTAAACCTGCGCAGCCCTGATGCCGTGTTGCACTGGGGAAGATTCACCTGCTCCCAGCTGCTCTGTAAGTGTGTGCCTGGAGCAAGGCCCCTTGATAATAACCTTTGAATTACCTGCTTCTGCTGCAAGCCTGGCAAGGTCAGGACTTTGATTTAACCTCATATTAGACCCTAGGTGCCTCCATGCGCCTGCTTTTTGCATACAAGAATCAGCAACCTATGCAACTTAAAAACTGGCCGTTCCTTCTGCCTGCAGTTCACCAGCAGCCTGTCAGTGTGACATCCAGGTTCTGCAGAGAACTGCTGAAGGGGGAAGCAGAGCAATGTTTCACAGTTGACTTAGTTTGCCTTTCAGAGAAATCTCTCTATCCTAAAAGGAACTGTAATACCTCAAAACATCGTTTGCAAATATTAATATGGAGAATACCCAGTGGGTACAGGCTTCCAGGTAAGCTTTTAGAAAATATCTGTCCCAAAAGTGGAGAAGTCTCAGATTTGTGTTTTAATACCGGTCTTCCCTATTCCACTTACGACCTGTTGCAAATAAACAAGTACCTTAAAGATCTTCAGCTTGTCCTGGTGTCATCAGGGATACAGTTCATTTTCTTCTTAGTTCTTGATACAGTGCTGTGTTTGGAATTCAGTATGAAAATAATGTTAATAATACACTGCTGTTTTGTCTGTTGCTGAGTAGTGCTTTTTCTAAGTCAATGACTTTTCAGTTTTCTATGCTCTGCCAGTGAGGAGGTACACAAGAAACTGGGAGGGAGCATAGCTGGGACAGCTGATCCAAACTGGCCAAAGGGATATTCCATACCATAGAATGTCATGTTCAGTATATGAACAGAGGGGAGTTGGCCAGAATGTGCCAATCTGGGCTTGAGGAGAGACTGGGCATCCGTCAGTCAGTGGGTGGTGAGCAATTATAGTGTGTATCACTTGATTTTCCTGGGGTTTATTTTTCTTGTTTTTTTTTTTTTTCTCCTTTCATTGCAATAATAGCAACAACAACAATATATTATTATTATTATTATTATCATCATCATCATCATCATCATTATGATAATATTTTACTTTTTTCTATTATTTCAATTATTACTATCTCAACCCATGAGTTTTTACTTTTTTCCAATTGACCTCCCCATCCTGCTGGGATGGGGGACATGAGTGAGCTGTGTGGTGCTTGGTTGCCATCTCGGGTTAAACTACAACACAGCTAAATATCAGAAAGTTATGCCTAGCCCTGCAAAATCTTAGGGACTCCATGACTGCTTAGGGGGAGGACTGTGCAAGCCCAGCTGGTAAGAGTGTTCAAAACTGTGACCTTGTGATGGGCCTCTGGTTCCCTGGGTCAAGTTCATACTCCACAGGCTTGGTAGATGTAATCAAAGATGAAGACAGTTCATATGGCTGATATTTTTATGGTCCAGATGAAATAGTGTGGGAAGGGCCTGGCCACTGGCTGCCTGCACTAAGGAATGAGGTGAGTGTCTGGGGCCCCATGGGCTTATATGAGCCCTGCTATTCAGTTCCTGTTCAGCTAAGAGGTCTACAAGCTTGCAATTGAGCACTGTAGATGCTTCTGTGTTGGTTCAAGAAGCAGCATGTTTTATTCCTTTTTTTAAGTGGCCTACAAAACTCATTTTACCTGACAACTGCACATAGACAAGAAATTTATTTTAGGCAACAAACTCTCAGCTGCAAGTTTTTCCCCCTCCCAAAGCAGTGTACTTGAGGACCAGTGTCCCAGCCCTCTCCTTCCCAAGCTGTGGGCACCAATTTGCCCACAGAGGCTGAGGCTGGAGACACAGCTGATCATCTGTTGAGGATGGAGAGACTTTTTCTGGTTGAGACTTTTGAGTTTTGTTCAGCTGACAAACAGGAATTATTGGAAACTCATCTGCATTGCAAGTGTGCATTAAAATGCATGAGGCGTGTAAGGCTGGAGCTGGTGGAAGAAAAATGTGTGCAATTTGTGGAAACTGTGGATTGTTATGACTCCTGAATTGGCATATTTATATGCTTCATTGTTCTTAGATTTGGGATTTTCTGTTTGTCAAATCTAGTGTGTGTGACATACATACCATGACAGACTTTTTGTTGCTTTTCTTTCTCAGAAGACCTTTCAGTGAAATCAAGGCCACAGCATAACCTTCACTAATGGGCAGTGGGCTAGACGACCCAAGAGAAATCCCATCCAACCTGAATCATTCTTTTTCAGGAATACAGTTGCCAAGCTAAGATATTTCTTGACAATTCATCACACTACAAATAACAGTTGGGGAATGAATACAAATCCTGTATGATATATCCAACGGAGACAGTATTTTTAATCCTCCTTTCTCAGTTGTCTAAAGGCAGTAAAATGGAAGGCAAGATTAAGACCTGTTATGCACAGGATCAAAAGATGTTTTTTGAGGCATAACAATGAGGTGTTTTTTGATTTGGGCATCCCAAATGTTTTCCAGCAGAGGTGCCTTGGAAATGTAATATAAGCAGACATGTACTGAGTAATAGACAACCTTGTTTATCTCAGTTCTCTTTCGCAGGACAGTTGGAGGAGCTTTATAGATCCTGAAAAAGCTTCAGACTCTTGCAGGTAGAAAAATCATTGATGTTGAGAGAACAGATTTTAAACTCTTAACCACTTTTTGTATGCTGCTGTATGGGATCAAGAAGTCATAATATGCCATATCATGTAAAATGTTATATCACTGATTATATAAATTGTATTTCTTCTGGTCTTGCAAATATACCAGTGAAAGTTATGAGACTGTACCACAAGTTGGATATTGCCACATAAAGATGATAGATATTGCTTTTCCATTAGATGTATTCCTCTCAGGGTACAGATTTCCTGGATAAGGTCCTTTTCATCCTCAGAATGATGCAGGGCAGCCTTACCATTACCTCCATGGGCTCACCACTGTTCAAATGTACCTGTTGCAAGTCACCTGGGTCACTGTCATGACTCAAACCATGTGGTTGTAAGGTGGGTTACAGTGCACATCTCTAGTGCCAGGCAGAGAATGAGCTTATTGGCAGCATGAGCAAAGTGTCAATGGAAAAGAAAAAAGAAATTTAGAATCTCGTGGTTCTTACTGTACAGGCAGCAGGACCAGCTGCCAAAGAAAAGATTGATTGACCACTGCTGGTGTTGTCTAATGCTGGCCTTGGACTTCAGTATCCAGGAATATGGCAGGTGTGTGGGAGTTGTGGATGGATGGGGAGAAGAAGGAGCCAGGGAAGTTCCTTTTGTTCAGAGCTGCTCTGAGTGAGAGGCCATAAAACTGGCATCCTGTGGCATGACAGAGGGGGTGACAGAAACACCCTAATTCTCGTGAGGGATAGTACAAAGGGAAGTTGTACTGCTTCAGGTGAGATCAAGCTATCCCTGAAAAACACAGGGAAAAATTCAGTGTATTTTTAATGTTTGTGTGGCACTTCTAAGCTAGAAATTGTTATGAGTGCTAAATATTATGTTCCCTAATGTGTAAAACGGTGACTAATACTATTACATTCTGTCATACAAGAGCCCTTGGGATGCAAATTCAAAGAGGCACAGTAAATAACCGTAAAAGAAAAAAAAAGGAAAGAAGGAGAACAGAACCCCATTTCCCATTTCAGCGGGAATGTGCTGATTGACAGCAGACTTACGGAGACAATTCTCCTCTCTGCTTGGGCTGCAGAGCCCAGACCCCATTCAGGGAGAAGGAGGTAGCAAGAAAAAGGGTCTGGCTGGCTGCTGCCTCACAGAGGAGCTGTGGATGGGCACTGCCCGACATCAGGTATCCTCTGTCTATGCAGGACCCATGGTTACAGACCTGACTCTTTTCCCTTCATCTATTTCAAACCAGTGAACATAAGCAGCCCTGCTGCCTGAGCCATGCTCTTCCGAGCTGTTAAAGCAAAGCTCTCAGTGGGTTTTTGAGAGCCCATCAGCAGCTTTTTCTACAATAGCTCTGCTTCAAAACTTTTTGCTGCCACCCACTCTCCTGACTCCTGCTGGACACCGTCAGTTCTCTGCAGTCAGGGATACAGCCTTCCTTCCTCCTACGCTGTACCTGCATTCATTTTTTTCCCTGAGATTTTATATTGTTTGTGTGTGCTGTTGTCAAATGAAATCTCTACAGGCTGAGGGAAGAGTGGCTGGAAAGCTGCCCAGTGGAAAAGGACCTGGGGGTGCTGATTGACAGCCAGCTGAACGTGAGCCAGCAGTGTGCCCAGGTGCCCAAGAAGGCCAATGGCATCTTGGCTTGTATCAGGAATAGTGTGACCAGCAGGACTAGGGCAGTGATTGTCTCTCTGTACTCGGCACTGGTGAGGCCACACCTTGAGTGCTGTGTTCAGTTCTGGGTCCCTCTCTACAGGAAAGACATTGAGGTGCTGGAGCATGTCCAGAAGGGCAACAAAGCTGGTGAAGGGTCTGGAGCACAAGTCCTATGAGGAGTGGTTGAGGGAGCTGGGGTTGTTTAGCCTGGAGAAGAGGAGGCTCAGGGGAGACTTTATTGCTCTCTATGACTACCTGAAAGGAGGTTGTAGCAAGGTGCCTCTTATTCCCAGGCAACTAGCAACAGGGCAAGAAGAAATGGCCTCAAAGTGCTCCAGGGGAGATTCAAGTTGGATATCAGCAAAAATTTCTTCACTGAAAGAGTGACTAAGCAATGGAATGGGCTGCCCAGGAAGTGGTGGAGTCACCATCCCTGGTGGTGTTCAAGAAACAGCTGGATGTGCACTTTGTGCTATGGTTTAGTTTACATGCCAGTGTTTGGTCAAAGGTTGGACTCGATGATCTTGGAGGTCTTTTCCAACCTTAATGATTCCATAAATCTATGACTCATTTGTAATCAGTAATGGGAGGTTTCAGGATCTGTGCCTGGCCAGATTGCTCACTGCATAGAGATGACTGCCTTGGTGGCCAGGGAGGGGGGAATGGTGGTGGATGCCATTTGTCCCTGCTTTAGCAGGGATTTTTCCATAATAGCCCACAGTATCCTTGTAGCCAAACCGGTGAGATGTGGTTAGGGGGTTGTTTCTGGGGCTAGTACAGCTTAATCTTTCTACCAATGAGCTGGTTAAGGGGACAGAGCACACCCATCACAAGTTCCTGATGGCACTCTGGCAGGTGTCAAACCTTACAAACTCTGCTGCAGGCATGGTCTTGACTCAGTCTCCTTTAATGCCCTGGGCCATTGGTGATGCCTGGCCAAAGCCCAGACAGGTCACACCCATGCACATCCCTGCAGGTCCTGCTGGTTGCTGCTGCTGGCTCTGCAGAGGGGCAGGATGCTGGAAGGCAATGTGAAGTGGGAAAACCCAACCCAGAAAGAGAATAAAAAAGCCATGAGATTGTTTCCCTAAACCCAGATATAATAATCGGAGCTTGATGAAATGTGCTGGGTGAGTGCATTTTGCATGCGGCTGTTTCTAGGGGAGTCAGTTTTTCGTTTTGCTTTTAATTAGCCAGGCTTAAATTAGCAGCATCTACTGTTGATATTCCTCCTTGAACAGATAGAACACTTTCAATCAGGAGGCTTATTAATATGCAAAAATGTGATTTGTTTTGATTTCAGTCTGGAAGGGTTTCCCCCCCCCTCAAGTTTCCATTTCAGTATCTTCTGTTCTAAATGAAGGTGAAATTGCTGTGTCGTGGCCATGTAAGAGAGCTTGGGTTATCTGGGGAAAAGAGGAAAGACTTTCAGAAGATGGGAGTTTCAGAAACTCCCATCTGGGTTGGTATTTGTTTTGCTGTACGTTACTACGCTGAAATGGGGATAACAGAAGACTCACCCAGGCTGCTGTGCTCCCTCACAGGGAGTTAATTAAAATTAAAACCATATAATTTTTTTGCTTCCCCAAGGCACTGGGACTGTTCTCAGCTATCTCCTCCCCTCTCAACCTACAGTTCTGGATGTGAGGAAGGTGTAAGTTTTTTTACTCCATAATTCCTGAATCTCTTCACCAGTATGTTTGCATCACTATATTCATGCTGCAGATGACTGATGCCGACCTGCTCATAGAAAGATGATCCCAGCAAACTTCACACATGGTGGAGGGTCTCATTGGCTAGCTAAGAATGTCAGGTCCAAGGTCCATTTCCTTGCTATGGAGTTTTTGGGCTGATGTGGCAGCAAACTTAATTTGTTTACTTCTCTGATCTGGAAGTCTTCTGAGAGGTGTGGACATCAAGACTGAAACCAGGCCAAAATGGCGAAGCAGGTGGCTCAGAGGCAGTTTTGGACTGTGGAGCATCAGAGGTCTCCTCCCCACCTTGCAATGGGGCGATGAAGCTTTGTCAGCCTCTCTGTAGGCACTGTCCCTGTCTGTGGCACACCATTTAAAGACCAAGGGGTCTTTAAATCCATTTCTGTGAGACACCAAGATGGGGATGGTCAGGGCTTTTTGTTATTACTTGTGTGAGTGTTTGTAAGACCCTGCTGTGGGTCATAACCCTGCTGTGTTGTGTGCGATGCATATACAGAGAAAGCTGAGTAAATGCTGAAAGCAAATCTGAAAGGGGACAAATTTCTTGGCCTTTTAAGCCCCCTTGGCACAGCAGGAGTGATAGGAGAAGAGAGACATGCCTGCCCACTTTGCTCCCTTCTGAAAGAGACTCAGGGCACCCAGATCCTTGCCCTGGCACTGCAGGGGAAGGCCAGTGTGGGCAAAAGTTTTTGCTCTGCCCCACTTAATGCTTATTTTTGTCCGAAAAATGTCATTTAGAAATTGTTTGGATTTTTATTTCCCTCTGAGAAAATCCCAGTTTGTCACTGTTAATCTGGATTATATTCAGTAACAGTGTCTGACTTTTTGTATTAAATTATTTCCAAATATGGATTTTTTCTTCGATGAAGGGAAATTTTTTTTTTTTTTGTTGATCAAATGTAACTATGAGAGTTGGTGGACTCCAGTCATGTGCTTAAATTCAGAGAGACTCGATTGTTCAGATGTAGGTTAAACTGATTTGTCTTGATATTGAACCAAGCAGATTGTGAAAAGCAGTGATTTACACAGTGCAAATCATCTGGTCTGGCACTATTTGCCTTAGGCTGGTTGTGTAATTACAAGTGTTGAGTGAGAAAATGTTACCTGATGTTCGTACCACCTCCCCAAGCAGGTACACCTCCCAGGTGGAGATGTGGGGATACAAACTCCAGGGGAGAAAAGAGGCTGCTCCATAATAGAGTCAAAAGAGGACCTTAACGTGGGGTAAAGTCCCCATGCTCCCCAAGCAAGAGGTAATGCCTTCATATGGGGACCTGCCTGCAAGGCCATGAGCAGGGCAGAGAAACAGCCACTGAAATGGGGTTTTGAGTAACCTGGAGAAAGGACTGATGGACAGAGGCTGCAGGTCCAGTGAGTAGAAAGCGTCATGGGGGAGAAGTGTCTGCTGTCAAGGAAAAGTAAACCAGAAATCCCTCCTGCTTCTGCAGTGGTGAGCGTGCAGGCATGGAATTCCGCCTGACTCAAGGGAATTGAAGCCCTGTGTGTTCCTGGAAATTAAAACAAAAACTGGCTTCGCTGATATTTCCTGAAATGCATTTTCATGTCATTGAATCTGTCTTAACAGCAGCCCCAAAGCATCCAAGATTTCATTTTCATCTAGTAGTGATCAAAAGCAACATCAGCAAGGAATAAATAGACAACGCCATGCTGCAGGGATATTAATTCACATGACAAGGCAGTGGAGTTTGCTTTATTAAAAAAGAAAGCTCATGTGAGGGTTTTCTTGGTCACTGAGTATTTCAGTCACTATAAACATCTGTATTTTGCAATGTGGTATTTTTTCTGGGTCTTGTCTTTGAGGGCATAAGTCTTCAGCTCCTGTGAATGAAGCTGCAGCCCTGGTGAAGGTGTCTGAATTTGTGATATTCCTGGGACACAGGCAGCCAAGGACAGGGGCTTGCTCATCCTGGCAGGGATGGGGAGACTTTGGTGAATGTCTCCTGTTTCCCCAGCACAAACATAACTGTTTTGTTTATAAAGGAAGAACCCCCACCCCAATCAGGTGGGCTTTCACAGGGGTTAAAACAAGCCAACTCCACCCAAAGCTACCCAGGACTGAGCCACCTGTGCAGTCCAGAGTGTGTAAATCTCATGGTGGCTGCCCTGGCCCTGGGGCATGCATGACCTCCCACTGCAGGCAGCTGCCTGCACGCTCACCACTGCAGAGGGGGGATGGATTTCTGGGTTACTTTTCCCTGTCAGCAGACACTTCTCCCCCATGACAGGATGAGTGATGCTGTGCTCTCCGTGTGTGCTGTGGGAGCAGTCACTAGCTCTGTTTCCCTTACCTTGTCATTAAGCAGCAAAGACATTGCCATTTTGAATTCGAGGCTTGAAGACAGTATGATTTTAATTCTAGTGATAAAACTAGAAGGGCTTTTGCAGCAACCCAGCTGCCAGAATGTAATTTGATGCTTTTGGGTTTAGACTAGGGAAAAGTGGGAAGAGATTAAAAACCATTCCTGGAGGAAAAGAGCTGCTGTTTCTCACCAGAGACTTGTCACTTGTCGCAGTTGACATGGGAGATGCTGCCATTGTGTGATGGGTCTCTCTGGAGGTCCCCACAGTCGAACAACAACAGAAGTTTATTTGAAACAATAAAATAGTAAATGAGATATTTTGAAATCTGGTGAAGGGAGAGGTTATGGATTGCAGGAATACTTTCCCTGACAACACCCTGTGGATGTGCAGCGGCTCCCAGGGCATGTGGGGATTTTTACTCTCTAAGTCTTCTGCAAAGTATCTCCAGAGTTGGGGTATGTGCTGGCCCATGTGGCTGTTCCTATGGAAACCATTATTTTAAAAAAATTAAAAATAGTCACATAAACCCCCTAAAAAAGGCGAAAGCCTTTTGCCATTTGGCAAGGAATAGGGCTGTAGGGTGTATGGGGAGAGGACCTTCTTTTCCAGAAGACTGTCCTGCTCTTTATCAACTGAGGAAAGTGGGCACCTACTTGTGTTTCAGCCATCAGGGAATCTTTGGGGAGGGGAGCAATGTGGTGGGTGCTCATCACTACCCCCCTCCTGCAGACATGCCTCAGCAGGGCAAGGTAAAACCAGCACAAAGTGCTGCCTCTTCAGACCTCCACCATATCTGATGTCTGCAGCAGTGAAATTCAGCTGGAGCTTTGGAAATGAAATGCAATTTGCAGAGTTAGCAGCTGCTTCAGTCCACGGCGGCTATTCACATAGAGAAGCTGCTGGCTTTCCCAGAGGGGCCAGGGACATGTGCTACCACAGCTACCCATCCCAAATGGCAGGGAGACCAGGGAGAAAGAGTTCAGGGCATGACACCCCTATGCAATGGAAGGAATTAAGGTTTGTTCATCTTAATAACCACTTCACTAAAGGCATGTGGGGGGCAATGTATTTGGGTGTTGAATTTTTGACATATGTCAGAATTCTCTAAAACTGGGCTTTTCTTCCCAAACTGCCAAAATTTTTAGCTGAATTGTGGAGATGCCATGCACTCAAAATATTATTATAGACTTCAGGTCTCTTCCCAGTTTTCCTTTTTTTGTGCTGTCCCAGACCAGGAATGAACCAGCCTATCCCAAGCCCCTGCCCCAGACTCTGCAGACAGAGCAGTAGCAGGGACAAAACTGCAGTGGCATAGGTGTGGGCACCTGGTCCCAGCCTCCCACCCGGCACCTAGACCATGTCCCTAGGAGTAGAGGAGATTTCCTGGCATGAAGTGGGTATCAGAGTGCAGCTGGCTGGGTTGCTTTGCACATCTTTTTCAAAATGGTCTCTGTGGCAGCAAGAGCTGTGTGCATTAAGCTTGCATGCGTGGGCAGTGCTTTCCTGATAATGCATGGCTGGAGAGCTAGGTCTAATCAAATGCAATGTAGAAACTCATTTATTGAGGCAGTGGTAGTTAGTCTTCTTAAAGAAGAGAGGCAACTGTTTATCAAAGAAGTATCATAATTTTTGGAATTTCCCATATACATAAAAACAAGGAGTATGACACAGCAGTCTGTTGCTTTGGCTTTTAAGCAAGGAGAATCTCCCTAGAGGATAGGTTATAAAACTTCTCTGAGTAGTTTATGTGATCTTCAGAGACTGCTTGCTCACTTCTGTTGTTTACGTTAACCTTTGAGTCAGAATTATTTAGGCCTACTTTGTGATTTTTATGCTCTTTGTGGTGTCACTTTGCTGCACAACAGGGCTGTTTCAGCCCCTTTTACGTGCACATTTGAGGCCTGACTATATACTGGGAGGACTCTTCATTTTTCTAAAAATATCTAATATACCTCTTTAATGTACTGTATTTAAAATAGTATCTGAGAACAAGCCTCTTTTCTTCCTCCTTAGTGTCACCTCTTGCTCACTGTGTTAAGAAGCCGGAAGACTGTTTCTTTATTTGCTCCCTCCTGTTGGGAAGCTTTTATAGCACTGAAAAAAACTGACTCAGGTTTGTGGGTACCAAAATTCAGCCCCACCTACTGTTCGCTTTGCAACGCTGCCTGAAATATCATTTTAATTTCACATTAGTTGTTTGCCAAAGAGAAAGCCCAAATAAAGAGACAAAGAGGATATCTGTTAATGGCACTTTTCACGAGGAACGCCACAGTAACAAAGCAGCTTGCATGTGAACACTTAGAGGGTGAGAGATGCTGAGCCCTACCGTGCCTGTCAGCTTGGTTTTTGCATGCAGGGGAAAAAGAGAACAAAATTTACAAGGATGCTATTCTCTGAAGTTGTACATGAGCTGCTGGCGAGCCTGGGAAAGAAACAAAAAACCCATTCAAAACAATTGAAGAACAGCGTGGATGTGCTGAGAAAATAAAACCATCGGGTTTATATTTTAAAAGGTTCAAGGGTGAAATTAAATATTATTTGCTTAAATATAAAATACGGGGGAATAACAACCCTGTAAAACAAAATATCACAAGAGACTACAGCCCAGCATTTCCGCTTTGATAGACTGCTTTTTTCCCCCCCATTGCTGTGTACAGTGTTTTCTTAAGGTTATAAAAACCTTATAAACAATTCTAATGGAGTATTTTTCCGGGGTAAACTTCCTTTTTTTTTACAATACTAAGCAAGTAGGAGAAAGGATCTGGAAAGCACCAGAAAACTCTCCAGGTGTACCCACAGACTGAAAGGGCCTGTTGTTTTAGGGGCTATCCAGAAACCTGGTGAGCACCTATTTTTTCATCTCAGCAGCCAGAACTAGAGTTGACATGAAGACCAACTGTAGATGCTTATTTAAGAATAACACTCACACAAATCTAAAGCTCATATTGAACTATTTATTTTGTGCATTCACCTTTCGCTGCAGTGTCAGCAGTGCCAGCTGCTGAAGGGAGCAAACAGAAATTCTTTCCATCACCTGAAGCTGACAGTTGGCTATTCAACCTGCAATCCACCTCATGAGATGACACGATCAGGCATCTTAATGACAAGAAGGAGTGCTTGATTTTCAGTAGCGGTGCTACATTATAGCATGCATTAATTTGCTAGGAAATCACTTTAGAAAGCATAAAGTGTGATGCATTTAAGTTATAGTACAATAAATGCCCCAAAGATACCTCTGAAGTGTGATGTTCCCATGAAATGCTTTCACAAAGGGAGCTAAAAATGGCCTGTCTCCACCCACATATCATACTTGAAGAATTATGGAGATAGTCTATCAGGTCACCTGGCAGCAGATATTAAGCTATTTCAAATGTTATGTGTATTTACCAACAGAAACTGAATAGGTCAAAGAGGTTTCTGGCTCACAATAAAAGATGAAATGATTTAGTTCCATATATGAATAGCTGCTCATGTATATCAGTGTGTGTGTGTGCAAGGGTTATCGGGACTATTTCCTTGATGCCTCCTGTTTTGAAAGAATTATGTGTATTACCCCATGAAACAAACTCTGAAGTAAAAAGTTTCAAGATTTAAAACAAGGTTATAACAATGAGATTACCATACAGACCACATGGTTTGTGTTAGCAGTGAACAAGTTTAATAAAACAGACATCTTGCATGTCGGATTCACAAATTCATATTTCTCCTTGCCATAGTGCCTGAAGTAGAAACATGGTCTTGCTTTTCCTCTCATCAATGACAAAAAGCCAGTGCTAGCCTGCATCAACAGTTTGCCCTCCCCTCATGTACGAGTGAGCCTCCCATACACCTCTTACATTGTTCATGGTATTGCTTGTCGACTTTTTGCTAAGAGACGAAGGGTTACTTCTGTAGGAAGTCCATCTGAACTGCAGGATGAGTCCAATATAACGTTGTCTCCTTTCATTTGCATTTCCAGGCCCATACTACTTCTGGTCTTGTGCATATCCTGACTCTTGTCTATCTCCCTGCCAGCAATCATACATCCAGGAAGAGATTTAAATCATTTTTACTGCCATCTTCAATCAGATGAGGTCTACGTTACCTGAATCGTTTGCTCTCTGCATTTCTCCACTCTTTGCTTTAGACACATCTAGTGGTTTATATCATACAAGAGAACAGCCAGCCACACCTGAGAGCATATAGTCATTTTGAGGGGTGGGAGGAAGGGAAAACTCACCAAAGAAAACCCCATCCTGAGCCCAAGAGCAGATGACTGCTTTCTGAGATCAACTGAACAGCATTTCAGTTTGACTTAAGGGATTGTATACGACCATCAGCTTTGTGCCAACCTCCATGTACGTGACCCGGTTTTGGATGGAAAGCAGTCTTCTGTAATTCACTCCCCTCAAACTAACATCGCACTGGTGTTGTGGTACAAAGGAGGAGGCAGAGGAGAGCCTGATTTCAGATCTGAAATGCGTGGTGCATGTTACAGGGCCACTCGGTTTGAGCATGCTTCACTGTCCCTCTACACCCAGTAATTTAGGAGGCACTGATTAAGCAATATCTTCTCTATTTTGAGGACAGCAATTGTTTGTACCACTTCTGGATGACCCCACCATTTATTTTTTCATTCATCACAACACATCTAGGGCTGTTTTAGTATCAACACCAAGGAGCCCGACTTCTTTCCTGGTATGTAGACATCTTTTACAGAGAATATGCAATCAGGTGTCGAGATAGGGAAGGGATCAGAACAAGTCACAGGCACGGACCACAGATGCAACTGTTAGGGAGAACCACACACGGAGCATGCAGAGGCTTCTTTTTTTACTGTTTGCCACAGCTTAATAAAAGTTACCTGTTCCTTAACATTCATACGGCATGCGAAGGGGCAGGGACCATGTTGCTGACAGTGCTGCCCTGTGCCTGCTGAAGCACTGCTCTGCACTGCCCAGCGAGGCAGGGTCTCGGGGCCAGACCCACAGAGATATTTAGGGGCCTAACTTCTATTTCAGACTTCAGTGGGAGGCTGGTGCCTAAATAGGAGTTGAGCACCTGATTACCTTTGCAGGTCTGGGCTTGGGTGGAGGCAGCCAGGAGGTGCTCCACATCCCCTGCCTGCCCACAGGAACTGAGGCTCCTCTCCAGCTGGCGGTCGAACTGCGGTGCGGGGCAACCCTGGTGTTGTGAAGTAGCCGTTCTCCGACTGGTGACGGCCTGATTCACAACACCAGCTGCTGCACAGCACCTGCGGGGACCCCTGGCCGGGCTCCACACTGCTGGGCTCCTCTTTGCTCTGTCCTTTTCCTCTGTGGTCTGTCTCCCACACCGCTGCGTGCTGGAAAGCAAAGTGACAGGGTTAGGTCCATTGATCCCACAAGTTACATACCTATGCCTGTTTAAAATACAAATGTGTGAAGTGTTTATGTCTCCATGGAAGAAAAACTGGCAAACTTGCTCAGCACTCAAGATCTAAGGCTTCACAGAGGTGTCTGCTGCAGTGTGATGTCGGAAATGTGTACAGCTTCACTTCTGCAACTCATTCCCTGCGCTCATCTCATGAGGGTTGGAGGCTGGCAGGCGGGGGAAGCAACCTAGAAACTCAGCCAAGCCCTCAGAGACATGGGAGAAACAGGCTGCTTTTGCACAGATCCCAGGACGTTGTCAAAAGGAGAGCAGTGCCCCAGGGACTGCTTGGCTTCCTGAGCACACCGTGGCTATGAACTCTCATGCCTGCACCTTGTCCGTTCCGCTGAGGTGGGTGAGACACCAGCACACGTGCGGTCCACTCCCAGAAGCTGCCCAGCATGCTGGCACTTGGGAATGTGCCACTCCAAAAAGCCCTGCTGCAAACCACAAATGACCCAGTCTGCCAGCCCTTTATTCCCCTCCGCACCCATCCCTCAGGAGCTCTCAGAAGCTGAGGGACCCAATCTGCTGCTGACCAGGAAAACCGATCTTCTTTTAAAATCACAAGGGGAGTTATAGATTCTGGGACTCAAGGGAAAAAGAAATCTCCCTTGCCAGTGCAGGACTGACACTGGTGAGCATGACAACCATCACAGCCTGCACACAGCTTGTCTCTGAGGGAGCCCTCTCTCGAGAGCTCAGGGTTACAATGCTGCAGCACTACAGGAATGGCCTTGGGGAGGGCATGGGTCCAGGTGGTCTTGCAGCTTTTCAAGCAGACAAAGAAAGGTGGACACAGACATGTGCTTCTTCCTGATTCTCCTCAAAATGCTGCACCAGTGGTGCAATGAATTTGTCATGGATCATTCTTAAGGGGTTACCAACAACTCCTTAAAGGTCTAATTCGTCTAGGCACATGTGAAAAATAAGCAAGTAATAAATTTGATCTTGTGTGTTACCTTCCTCAGCAACCAAAACCCAAAAGGCGGCAGAGTTTCTGTGAATCGGTTCAGGACTATCCCTGGAAAGAGGACTCATTGCAGAAGTCCTTAAGCAAACTGGATAGAAAGAAAGCAATATGCAGCCTAGCACACCTCCCAGGAGAAAGTGCTGGTTTTTAATAGTTCTCCTGAATTAGACTGGATTTGAAGGCAAAATTTCTGACCCTGCTGACAAAGGAAGCGTCTCCCCCCATCCTTGCCCACTGCCCAATTTAATCCAAGGGAAGCTTCATGCCTTGTCTTTCCCCTGCAGAGAAGGGAAACATGGTCATGTATAGTTCCAGGGCAGAAAAGCAAATAGCATATGCACTAACACAAAATATTCCAGAGACAGGTTATGCAATTTAGTTGCTGTAGAAAACGGAACTAAATTTCTGGACAACTTTGCACATGTGCACACTTGTAAGGTCTCAGTCATGCTGTACTAACAGAACTTTTATTTAAAGAGCAGTTTCTGGAATTTTAACATATTGAAGAAAAAAAAAATTATATTTTATGTGTAAGTATTATTCAGCCTTCAATCCTGAAAGGAAGAACGTGAAAGCTGAACTTGTGTTGTGGCTGGTGCTGATCAACGGTGACACGCTAATGTCAGATGAAGGTGAATCGTCTCCCCTGAGCAGATCTTTCACCGTGTGCGGTGGCACTGAGCACACTTGATGAAGCACATTGTGTCACACACAGAGTAGTGCCAAATACTTTTTGTACATTCTCTGTTCCCTGGGAACACTGAAGTCTGCCACTAGTACTGTGGGTGGGAACAGAAAAACAAATGATATGAGCCTTTTTCAAGGTTGTTGAAATCCTTCTGAATTCTTTCATGCAATCTGCGCTGAAATATATCAGACTACTTAAAAAGACCAGGCTACTGTATATGCATTGCTTGTTGCCTGGAAGAAGCAAATTGAAAATTCTTTTCAAGTAAAAACCAGTATTATATGTTATATAAGTGAGAAATGAACACTTAATCCACTCTCTCTCCCCTTAACACACCAGACATGGAGGCTGGTTTTCTGCTTCTTTACCCCCTATGTCAAATACTCCAATATAGTCTTAGTGTATGTGTGAACTTTTTAAATTTTAATATTCTCCCATTTTTACTTAATATGATTTTATTTAGTCATCTACTGGCAATAGCTTTCATGTTCTTTGATGCTACATGGTTTGAAAGCTTTTTTATGATTTCAGCTAGGTTGCACATGGGTAACTGTAGAATCTCCCAAACAGCTAAGTAACAAGCAGTAAGGTAATGGCATGGTCTAGAAGCCCTGAGGAAAACCACCAAACCCAAATATTTACTTTAGGATAACACTAGTGCATTATAAAAAGAAAGTCATCTCTTATAAATAGGAAAATAAATATCTCAGTTTTGGGGGAAAAAATTCCACCAACACACACCCAGTAACACAGATAATCCTTCCTAGGATTAGCATTTTTGTGTGTATATATATATATATAAATATAGGTATATTTAGAAACAGGGAAGAGTAATGAGAAGCCATGCCAACAAGCTGGGGTTTGTATGCTAAGTTCCAGGCAGTGAGCAGGACTTGGGTGCGGGGTGAGCACTAGACCTAGGACATCAACTGCAACCCCACCCCGCAAGGTTATTACTGCCCTTAATATCCCATGCAAATAGATTTTCTTGCTTTGGTCACAGCAGTCTATTAATTCAGTCCTCTTGTCTAGTACATCTTTATCCTCTGCAGGTTAATCCTGCCAAATTCCCCTGCTGTAGTACATGTCACACAGCATATAATATCCAACAATGCAATTTTGCTAATCCTGTTTTATCAGCTTTGTTGCCCTGTCTGGTCAATCCAATAGCGAAAAACCGCACATAAGGTTTTTTGCCAAGATCTCTCTCTCTTCTGCCCCTCTCCTCCCACTTTTGTATGGTTTCAATTAAATAGTTAGAGAGCAGAACATAGCATTTGGATATCCGCCAATGTCCTTCAGAACCAGAATGTCAAGGCACTTAATTATATAGGTCTCCCAATTCTTTCAGGCGCCCCACCTACCCAGTCGGCTGAATTTACTAAATGCAAGTGTAAAAAATCAGCTCAAATCCCTTTTTAAAACACTCCCCATGCATTAAGGACTTGAAGATGGCTGAATAGCGACATATTTATCGCCCATTATCTTACTAAAAGATTAAACAAATGAGTAAAGACTGTCTCATTAACAGTTCTTTGTTGTCTTGTTTACTGTTTAGTGGACTCATTAACATTAATTATTAGAAGAGGAACACCAATTATTGCAATAACCTTTGTCTAGCCAAGTAAACTGACTGCTAAACAGCAAACGAATCCACCGTTTACCAGGCAGGATTTGCATGGACAGAAAGAAGAAAAAGAAAAGACCCCATAAAATCCTCAACATCACTCTGAAGCAGAAGAGATCCAGTGTCGCTTGTTAAGTCTGGCATCAGCCGCACGTTCTGCTCAAGACCTCTAGACAGAGAATAAAAGGGTGAGTAAATTCTGAGCTTAACTCCACAAGACTTGCTTACCCAGCTCTAAGTGGCGAGATGTGAACAAAGGGATTCCTACTTCCTCTGGTGCTCGCCAGGCTGTATTTATTACACTAATTATTTTAACGCAGGGAACAGCCCTTTCTCTCCCCCGTCATCAGTGCAGTGCATATGCTTGTATAAATATAACGCGGACTGCAGCATCGATTTCAGGATTCTCTGTCAGCACACTGCTAGAGCTGACTGCTTCGCTGCCTCAGGTGAAGGGCATTCTTAGAGTTACAAGATATTATGGCTCGGGCTTTCCTCTCCTCTTCCTCCCTTTCCTCTCCCTCTGATTTCTTTTTCCTTTTTAGAAAACCAATCCCAGGTGGAGATCTCCTCTGCCTGAGCAGAGATTCAATGTTGTAGCAGTATTTTAAACGCACCATATATTTCAGCAGCTCTGGCAGGAGTTAAATACCAGCAGTAGCACATCCATTATTTAAAATACTGTGAGGAAGAAAGCTGAGTCACTAAGCTGAATCTGTCACCTCTGACACTGTTTCTCAGCCTAAACAGAAGTGCTAGTCTGTGCCCAAGAACGAAATGAACCTTTTCAGAAGGACCAAATCCAGCGATTTTAAGATTATATTTATATACAAATAGAAACAAGGGCAGCTAAGCGCTGCGGTTTTTGCAGATGCTTCTGCAGTTACACGCAGTGAATGAATATGCAGACAGCTCCTTACACCAGCTAGGTTTTAAAGAACAAACCCTTGCAATTTCTGAACAGCTGCCCTGTTGCGGCCTCCCTGTGCTTGGCCTCACCAAGATCCTTCCTCCTCACCCCCTGGCCCACCCATGTGGTTCACCCACACCTTCCCCTTGCTGCCCCTTGTAGTATGTGGACGGTGTCTGGATCTCCCCACTGATTAAAATGTGAAACAATTAAGCTGTGTGCTAAATGAGCGACTCTGGCCTTACAGCCTCCTAGCCAGAGAAAGAGGTCCACAGAGATGGTGTGGCCTGTTACCTCGGCATGAATTTGTGCTGACAGGACAGTCCATCCGTCTTCACATCTTTGGACAGCTGTGCTTACCTAGCAGAATGTAAACATCTCTGAACTTTGCTTACTGGATAAAAGGAAGCATTAGTTTCCTATTGCATTTCCTCCTACAAGATCAATCATACACACAGGCCAGACACAGCATCCCTATGTTTGTAATTAATCTCATAAAGGAAGAACATCTCCCCTCAATCGATTGCTATATTTGTATGCAGCCTTCCTGCAAGGAAGGGAGTAGAAGAAAATAAAAGCCAGTAGCAGAATAATAATCAGCTGATTTCTTAATAAATGCTGGTATGTGCTGTATATGCACAGCAAGACACTTTTTCAGGTCAGATGATTCTCTGTTGGAAAAATCACCTTGTAATCAATGTTGATCATTAACACTGGGGATTGCAGCATTGCGTTTAGATGTCCTGATAGGGGGACTGTTTTATCACGACAAAGTGGTGTTTTCACCAAAACAATACATGTGTGCTTCAAAATAATCTTCCAGATGCTTTACTGTCTCTTGTTAAGTGTTTTCGATTGCAGACAACCAAACTGAACACCACATGGTCTGTACACTTGCAAGTTTGCCCATAAGAGACTCCTTCCCACCAACACATCTGGTCACAAAGGACATTTCCTTCACACTTGCCTTACTGTGTGTATGGGAATATTTAAAATCCAGACTAAGAAAATATTTATTAAAAAAACCACTAAACAACAAAACCCCCACACAACAATCCACTAGATCATCTACTAGTTCATCTACAATTAATGAAGATTAATTTCTTGTCCTCTCAGAGAAAGAAGTGTGTGCTCTTCTGAGGCCGACTAACACTCCAACTAGTGGGCAGAGGGAATCAACACAGACTGCTTAAAAAAACAAAAAAGGGAAAGCAAGCGCTGTTCAGCAGTTGCAAGGACTCAGACTTGCCTCTTGCTACTGTTTTAGATCTGTCTGTTTCATTGCACAAAGTGCACTGAGCTCACTGACATTTACATTGGGCCAGCATATTCTTTGTAATGAGAAAATAAATAGTCTCGGAGACATGTTCACAGGAAATGTACACTTCTGATAGGCACCATACTAGTCTAGGGTGTCACTGCCCATTTTGATTTAAAGGAATAATATGAAGATTTGCTTGCTGAATGCAATATTGAGACAAGTCAGAGCCTTCCCCCCATTAAGCAAACATCAGCAGGACAGGGCTACTATCATTCATGACAGAGCTCACTCCACAGTACTTCACACAACCTGCTTTACAGGCTCGGAGATTACAGTCTAATGCTTATATGATCAAATATTTGGAAATATTGAACTGGATATGTCTGAGAGGAGAAAAAAAATCTGTATATTTTAGGAAACTGATCTCCAACAATAGAGAAAAGCGCCAGTGTAATATAAAATGTAGGTGTGGTATTATCTACCTGATTACCAACACTACAGCCTCATCTGCATGGCCTGTGCAGACCTGGAAGCATCTTTCTGCCCACCAGCATCCCATCATTGCATCAAGTAACAATGTGGTCTTTGCTCTGCTGTGGTACAGCCTCTTTTGGGACAGAGGCTTATCATTTTTATTTTGTACTGCTCCTTTTTAATTTAAAATTCTTTTATCTCTAGAAAAATGAAAGCTTTGCCACAAACGAAAAAGGATCTCAAATATCCACAAAATACTTAAGTGTACAATTTTCTTTCAGTGGACTCAAATAATGCAGTCTTCGCTTAGAGATATATACGTGATTTCCACGAAGAATTGGATGCCAACACATCCATTTTAGAAACTCTTTATCAGAAAATACATCTACATGATAACAAGCCTGGCTTTCATCTGGGAAATCTATGGCCCATTACCAGATTGCCTGTTAACTGTTTATAGGAATTACCAGCAAAACCAAGTTACAAATCATTGGCTTGAATCCTTCCACGTCTTTCACCTCCTTCCTGCATGACAGAGGCACAGCCCCTTGACCAGTGGTGCTGGCACCTAATCCTAAATGATGGACACTTCAGGAAGGTATTTGGGTGACCAGTGCCTTGACTCTTCCTCCCTCCTGGCTGCAGAAAAGGGCATCTTGCCGCACCACCAGTCTGGAGATTTCCACAGGTATGAGGTGTGCAGAGGCTCAGACACTTGTGTCACTCTTACAGTGCCTCCTCTCTGCCCCCCCTTTATCATGAAACTCCTGAATGAAAAGTCTAAAGATGCGGTTTGCAAACACTGATCTAAAACTAAGGCACTGTTTAAATATTTAGTGTTTGATAAGGTACAAAGAAGATACAGTCTGGTCACAACTCACTGGCAATACAAAATACAAACATGGTACATATTTGACTAAAGGACAAATGGTAAGCCCAGGGCTGGGTACTGAGTGTTAACCTATGCTTTCTCTTTGTGTCTGTTTAACAGGGAACTTCAGACACTTGCCTGACTTGCAAGTTTTGATGCCTCGCCAGTTGCCTTGAGGCTGCAAATCTTAGAGGATGAGATTTTCCTGTGGCGTTTGACTTTTCTGCCTGAAGCCCAGAGAGCTCAGAAGCAGACAGAACACAGGTGACAGTAACACATTACAAATCATAATTCACTGCATGTTCTATGTAGAGTGCAAAAGGAAGGGAATTTTCCTTATTCCTGTTTCCTCTGTATCCATGTGACCATCACTGTCCTTTGTCCCTACATGTACTGCTCTTAAGCCTGGAAGACCAGTAAATGCAAATTACTTTCTTAGTAATTACTTTCTTAGTCTTGATGGCTGAGGTGAGGATCCTTCTCATGTCTCTTCCTTACTGAAATTGAAGACTACTATGAATGCTAGTTCCTTCCTTCTGCCACAGCCAAATGTCACAGGTACCTTCAGCTCTTGTCCACTGTACCTGTGATGGCCAAGTCATAGTCTGGGGATAGGGAGAGCTCATATAACATGACAGCCAGGTTAGCAGAAGGTCTAATAAAGCTGTTGGAATTTGAGATTTTCATCAGTGTTGTGGCATGGTGCCTTTCCTAAGGGAACACTGCTACAGTCTTCAGTGAATGGGAAGGATATTCAGCATTTGGGACAGGACCTTAGAGATCAGCAAGCATCTTGTCAGTCAGGATGGAGATGCACAGTTGATTTCAGTGGGCAATGTCTGTACAATGTATCATTTCTCCAACATATATGCACCAAAAGACATAAATGAGAAATTCAGGTCTATGAACCTATACAAATACAGTCTTTTCAGCAAAGGGGGTTAGACATGGTTGAGCCTTACATAGATGAAAGCACTGACGTGTGTACAGCATGCCCTTTTCATTAAATTACACTGAAATCAGAAATACCAGAAAAGTTGACCAGGGGTCTGACAGTGCTCCTCCTTAGGAAAAAAAAGACCCCAAACTCCTTCATATTCTATCTGCTGTTTGTTATGCTTCTTTCATAACTAGCTACCCTTCTGCTGCCAGACCCACAGAGGTTGGAGACACACATTTCTCAAAGCCGGCAGGAATACAATAACAATTAACAGAATTATTCAGTTCTGTTGAAGCCAGATAAAAACCATGATCTGCATAAGAATTCGAAATTATATCCCTAATGAAATGTAGGTTCTGGTCCCAGCTATTTTTTCCTAAAAAACCCCCAAAACAAACAACCAAACAAAACCAACCAACCAAAAAAAAGCTACCAAACCAAAAAACAAAACAGCAAAAGCCAAACCAACCCAAAGCAACTCTTAAAGATAAGCATGCAAGAGCTTCCCTTTCCTTTGCAGAGATCACACCACAACCTATGTTAGTGCAAGCTAGCTGCACAAAGCCATCCCCTCTTTTGTTATCAAACCAGTGAAAAAACATGAATCAAAGTGGAAATACTTCAGAGATTTCCTACTAAAACTGCAAACTTGACAGAGAATCACAAATGGTCAGTTGTACCACAATTGCGAAGTCACAGTCCTAAATCCAGCTGGTCTCCCTTCTCACAACAGGATGCGTCTGTCTAGCAGTAGTCACTGAAAGAATGAAGTAATCTAGGATCTGGAAGATAACACATTGGAAGGAGGCACATTTGAGGATTTCAGCTTCATTAATAGCAATGGATTTTATTATCCTCTGCCTGCAGTTTTGCTCTTAGTTCTTTTCAGATTTTCTCTTTATTAATGAACAAAATATAATCAGGAAAACTAAGCATAAGAGAGTTTAACTAAGCATTTTTTGGGGGGAAAAAACCCCAAACAAATCAAACCAACAAACCCACAACAAAAAAAGCAAGACCATCGTGTGTTTGGGATTCTTACAATATTCACGTCTCTATGGGGGTGTGTGTTATTATGGCACTTATTTGCTTAACACAAACAAGCATAAGTAGCTGAAGATGAGAACCTGTACCTAAAGACATGGCTGACAAAACATACTCACATGTGCAAATAGGATGCTTGGAAATAAAGCCAAATTCAGGTTATTTGCACAAATAAGGTGGGTTTTTTTCCCGTCCCCAGCAGAGCTGACAATAAAAGTACCCCTGTCATCATCACAGCCTCCTGCAATGTTAACATTAAATTCTTCTGAGTGTGCATGTGTGCAGGCAGCTTTTGTTAGCGTTTGTCTACAAAATTATAATAGGTGTCTTTCCTTGTGCACTGGCTTGTGTGATAGTGGTTTAAAAGACAAAACCAAGCCCTGTCTTTAATATAGTGTTATCAGAGGCATCTCCCTTGGGGAGGTGTTATGGCCATCTAGCAGACACCTACATGAGATATGTGCTTCTTTGGAGAGATATTGCTACAAAGCATTTGATAGAAAGAATGGATGCTTAGCTAATAGATGCGCATAATTACTAATCTGCGATGCTCCTTAATGGGAGATTTTGACAGGCAGTTTTGAGAGGTATCATAAAGATGTGCAATAGTACTGCTGAGTTTGTGACTCATTCCCCTGGAATCCTCCAAGCTTAACTTTTATTAGCCATAATTTTTTTCTAGTTTTCCACCCTTAATGAATATTTGGAGATCCCAGCCCATCGCTGCCCTCCCCTCCTGAAGAAGCGTGTTAGAACAGAAATGTGCATCCCGATTACCCTCATCCCATGCTCTGGGCACGAGTGCTGCGACACAACTGAGCAGAGATGGTTCTAGTGGAGGGGAACGCTGTTCCTGTTGTGAGAGAGGTTAATGAAAAGAGGCCACTACAGAAATGGAGTTGCCTGTGTGGAAAAAGCAGTTTCTACTTAAGGTGGAAAATTTAGGGTGAGACAGGGTGTTCACACGGCCATACATCCTGGGAGGCCAATCACCCTAACTCAGACTGAAAGTATGGGAGACCATATTTTGCTCTCAATATTGGAGTTGCAAAACCATACATACCAGTTGAGTGTTATGGAAAAGGCTTGAAGCTCAGAGGCAAGTGACTGGGTGTATTTCCCTGAGTCTTTCCTCTGCATCCCTGCATGCCAGCACAGCTGAGGGCAAGATTTCCGATTCTTGCTATTCCTGTCCTGGAGAAGCAGGGTGGCCTGATTCATCGCTCAGCTGGTTTTGCTCCTGTGATTTCAGGGGATGGCCTAGATGTGCTGCAAGGAATTAACCCCTTGCTCTCCCTCTTGCACATACCATTTTGTTGTGAAGTGTAATATCGAAAGAAACCACTACAAAACCACGTCTTTCTTTGAGTGAGAATGATTGGCACAAAGCACAAAAAGCCCAAGCCCCACTTGCAGACTGTTTTGAGTATTTTAAAGCAACATACATTTGGCTTTTGTACCTGTCCTTCCTTTGAATTTCCATTGTACCTGGACACCCTTGTTTTTGCTAAAATCCTTCATTTTCCATCCCAACATCCAAGTACAACAAGACTTTGAACAAGCAACCCAGAAGCTCCCATATTAACAGAGCAAAATGTGACTCTGAAAAAGCTCGTGAGATCACATGTGTGACAGGTTAATGTGGACTATTTTTGAAGGTGAAATGGAGGCGTTGAGATCCCAGGGCAGCAAGTGGCATGCTCCCAACCGCAGTTCATGATGAAAAAGGCCACTGAGTGTCTGCCGCATTTTGGGAGCCCTGTCATGCATTGCAAACATATTTTGAAAGGTTTTATAAACAAATCCAAAGGAGGTTATTAAATTCATCATTCTGTGTGCAGAAGGCATGAAAAAATTGTTGTGAATCGGGTAAGTAAACAGAAGTCTAACTCAAATAATAAAATGACATAAATAATACAAGAATGATGACTAGATTGCTGTATTTTGAGTGAATTTGAGGCAGATGTGAAACAGGTGGTAATTATTTGCTACAGAGTAACTGCAATTTACTTGAATTAACTGCATAAAACATTTTGGCCAGAAATCCTTGTATTAACGCAATGTTTTCTGAACTTTAGGGAAAAAAATTAGTAGCATATATAGCTGCATTTCACCACGGCACATGTATTTTTTTTATCCTCAATAAAATGCAAACATTCAAGCAGATCTCCAAGGTCAAGCAAGCTGCCAGGGCAGCAAAGACCGGGAGCTTCAGGCAGAAAACGAACATTAACCCCATGCAAGAGTTAGTGTTCCCTTCCTGCTGATTTCACCCCAAACACCAACAAGGAGGACCACACTACATCTCCTGCTGCTGTGCTCAGAAATTTCACTCCGGGCAGCTCGGTGGACCATGTGATGGACTTGCAGGGTAACTCCTGGGGCTCTATTTCACAGTCATGGACATACCTACTGCATCTCTCCTGGTTTCAGGCAGGTAAACTAATTACAGTGATGTTCCAGTGGAAACTTCCTCTTGCATTTGGCACGCTATTCGTTCAGCACACAATGATGAAAAATCTTAATTTCCTTCAGACAATCTCGTCAGCTATATTAATAAATTAAAATGCCAAAAATAAGAACAGCAGTGCCTGGAACTCCACTGGGGAAAAAAAAAAAAAGAAAAAAAAGAAAAAAGCACTAAGCAAAAAGTATTAAAACTACTGTGCAAGGCATGTATTTACTATATTTAGCTTTTTACCCTATAGGATGATAATATTAAAGTGGAAGGGAAAAATATGCTGAATCACTACATCTAAAAAAAAAAGTATTCTTCTTCAAGCAAAATGTACCAGCCATGTAACACTGAATCTGAGTGCTTTCTGCCCTACATTAAAATACTTACTGAGCTGAAAGAGATTAAGGAAAACCTGAGACCTTCCCAAACGCATGCTTCGGAGGAGCGGGGAATTAAATCGGAATTCACGTACTCGGAAGTTGGTATTCAAATTGTTTTGTGAAAGGAGCGTTCTATCTGTTTTGATAGCCCAACGCACCATGACCACTTCAGAATACAGGCATTGCACGAACATCAGATCCCCTACTGCCCACCTTATTCAGGAATAAGGGCAAGAGAGCCAACTTCAGCGATGCTATTCATAAAAATAGTCTTGCAACAAATCCTTCATCCAGTGGCGATGCTGATAAAATTGGGGGGGGAAAAATCCAGATCCTCGCTGTAATTTGCAAAAGTCTGGTATATGACACTTGTCAAACTCATGGGCAATGTGCACAAACAAGCCTCTAAAAATGCAGAGAAATGCTAAATTTATGAAGACATATTCTAAAATAGGAGTCATATTTTGTCAGCTAAATAATAATTTTACAGAAACTGAGCATATCAGGTTCCTACCTTGCTTGAATAAGCGATGCTATGGTACCATATGGCAATTTCCACCAATGGTGGCAATAATATCTTTTTATAAAAATAATATCCTTCTTCCTCTCAACAAGTTCTACAGATGAGTATAGAAAAAAACACCACACTTGAATTAAACAGATGCTTATGACATTCCTCCTGGCAATATAATGTGATTTATTGAGTTATACTGCAGTCTTCAGCTTTTTAACCAGATTAAGGCTGAAAAAGAAGCCAGCAACTAAAACATTTTTCCCTTTTTATTTTTATTATATTTAGTTATGTTATATTTTTAGTTAAATAAACTTGTGGAAGAGTACAGAAGCTACAAGACCTAATGGCCCGGATACGTAATTAATCAGATTTGAAAAGCAAGGACCATTTATCTACATAAAACAAATAGAATCTATTCTATTAAGATAACCCATTCAAATCACAAACCTGACTGCTGCTAGTGAGAATATTTTGCTTGGCAAAGGTCCTAAAGGTTCTAAAATTATGTATGCTATTTTTATTTCCTCCTTGGATTGGATTAGTTACTAAGCAACTGAAGTGTTCAGTTCTCTTGGTTAACAGACATACTGTATTTCATGAAATTGGTTACTGTATAGGACCTAAGTGCCAGTGAAGAAAAGATAGAATTGTGTTTTTTGGAGGCTATTTGCTTGTGAATGGTTTTGTACAATCAGCTGTCCCAGCTTACATTTTAAAAGCACATAATTACTATCTGGGTTTCAAATTTTTTCAAAGTTTTATCTCTAGGTTATATTTTTACAAAACCAGGAATTTCTAAGTCAGTGTCCTACTTGACAGGGGAATTTGATCACTTTTCATTTCCTAAAGATGCCGCTAAGGAACTGGAGGTATATCATCAGTGTGATGCTTGTTTTTCGGTGCATTAAACAGAAATAGGACACAATTTAATAATATTTAAAAAAAAAAAAAAGAAAAGGAAAAAAGCAGCAGGGAAGATAAAGACGATACCCTGAAATAGCTCTCACTCCTTCATCGTAAGAGTGGACAAGAATTGTGGTGTAAAGGCAGAATACTGGCAATATCCTTTAAAGCACATCCAAAGGTCCTATCTTTAGTTGCTACAACTTCTAAGTACATATGCTCTTTGTATGGTAGTAGTAGGGAGGAAACAGTCCTTCAGGGCTCTGGGGACTGTGAAGCATGCTGGTTACTGATGGGGAAGGCCTGTGAAAGCTCCAGTGTGCACCAAGCTGTTCAGTTTCACAAAGTCTCTTACAAGATCCCCGTGAACAGCGTAAAAGGTGGAGCTGATGTGGTTTGATGGTTGATACCCTTGGCTTGGGTGTTTCTTGGTAACTTCAGGCTTTGGCAGCTCAACCTAACCTACTGCCTTTACAAACTCACTCCTGTTTGATGATGCTGTTTCCAACATCCCCACTTCTGGTTTGTTTTGTGGTTTTAAATTTTGGTTGTTTGTTCATTTATTTTAACCCCAGATGAAACCACTGGCATGTAGGAGGAGTGAAATATTCACTTTTACATAAAGTTACTCTAAAACAGTCCTTGGGAGAACGTGTACCACAACACACACCCTGCTACATTTTCTGAAATGAAAGACGGCGCCTAGACAAGTTAGGCTCCTCCCTCTCTGAGCCAGCTGACTGCCACTTTTCTGCACCGGTGGTGTGGTGTGGCTATGGTTCGCAAAGGTGCTCAGACACTCCTCAGGTAGGCAGAGCCCATGCATGCTCCTGGGCTGGATGTGAAGAGAACACACCCATGTAACCAGCTGCCACATCAAACACCTTCCCTGCTCTTGTGCAGCTAGGTCAGGTGAGTGGCCTTCCTTTGCAGCCTCCAAGAAGAAAAAAACCCTGTTAAAGCTGGCAAAGCATTTGCTTATGATGCAGCAAGTACTTAACTTAGTTGTGGTGCAGTGAGGAAAAGCCAAGCTCATGCAAAGGGGTTGCCAAGCAGGGCTTTTCTCCCCTCTGCAAATCCCTAGGAAATACCCAGCAAGCAGAGGGACAAAGAGAGATGCTGGAGTGTGTATCAGCCCCACAGCTGCCTATGCCATCCGTTTGTTCTGGGCAATGTGTTTAAGCTAATACCCATAAATAGACTCTACTGGATGATGATAGAAGTAATTGGAAATGCTTAAAGCAGCTACTCCATAAATCATTTGCATTCACTGGGTTCCACCTGGGCCCTCACTGTACTCTCCTTCCTCTGCTTGGCTTGACAGGCAGAGCACAAAATGGGTCACTTTCTGCTCTCTTGAATACTTTATCACTAAAAAGGGAAAAGCGAAAGGTCAGTGTTCAAAGGGATTCCTTGTCCACATCTCTGTGCAACTTCAGCAGTCTGGGTAATCTCAGGAACAGACCTTTCAAGATGCACACAAGACCTCTGGCAAAATCACTGCCCCAATATCACAGTGCTTTCTCCTATGTGGCTCCTTGCTGCCTTGAGGTTAATATGCACACACAAAAAAAATCTACTTGTAGGTACTAAAGCTGACCCACAGCATGTAGCGCACTATTCTGGAAAATAGTTCAGGCAATTCAGGGCCTTCTTTCAACCATGGTCTGTTCTTTAGGCATCACTCTTCTACAAGGTTTAAAACAACACTTTTTAAAAGTGTTTTTTTTTTTAAGAAGAACCATTAGTGATGCCTATGTAGGTACCACTGCACTGCAAGACAAAAAAATGAGTCTACCTTCCTGCAGCACATCTGCACTCAAACTTGCTCATTTAAGGACCCACAACCTCTGCACAGACAAAGGTCATTACCTGAAATCTGACAAATGAGCTATTTCATAATGAAAGGGAAGCGAAAAAAATCCATAGCTGTGATGCCTCCCACCTCTGTTCTCTAGCCAGCTGCAGGGAGAGTGAAATTTCGATCCCTTCTGTGGTCCAGTTTAAGCCCAAAGTAGGCAGGGCTTTACCAGTGAGAGCCAACACTACAAATGCCATCAGGAGCACTGATGCCTTTTTGCAACGAGATACTGCACCGCAAGATAAGCTGCGGCATGACTCAAAATAAATGCACTTTGTGTACATTTGGGTGCAAAGCACATTTCATTTAAATTCTAGGAACATCTCAGCTTTTCCACCAGGAATTCCTGAGGGATTATCCTGAGTCAGACATGAGGGGGACAGCAGATACAGAAGATCCTACAGGGTTGGTGCTGGGGAAGATGGAGAAGGAGGCCGAACAGTGTTTCAGCACCTGCCAAACAAGTGTAGTCATTTTAAATAATGTTTAAATACCAATGTTGAATAGTGACATGCGTGAAATGTACTGGAAAACACAAAGCGTTTAAAAATCAATGGGGAAAGTATGAGATGCTGATCTGCAGTTCCAGTAAAGGAAAGTCAGCATTGCTAGTATGCACGCTACGCTGTGAAACCTCAGAGCCACGACAGGACCCAAACACAAAGCAAAGCACAAAGCCAGTCCTTAGCTGGCTTTTTCAGGGCCAGGCTTTCTTGCTTCAGCAGTTCCACCCAGAGCATAACGGCTAAGCAAAGTTAACACGACTTCAGGCACAGGCACTGTAAGACCCAAGAAATAACATCGGAGCCAATGCTTCAACACCAGAATTGCCATTTCACAAACTTAACTGTTGTACCATCTCTTACAATGACACAAGCACACTGCAGAAAAATCCTTCAAGGATCCCTGTTATGGGATGAGATCCTGCAAAATCTTGGAGCAAAGCTGCTAGGAGTTCTCCATTTTTGTGTGCATGGTTCTCCTGACTTCATCGGGACTGCTCACACACAAGTCTATCTGATCCACAGCTGAGCTTTCAAAAACTCCTTATTTTAGAGCAAGGAGGTTGAACCTTGTAAAGAAAGGAATTCTAACAGAAATGCCTCACAAAGCGTGAACTCTTCTTGACAGTCAATTTATTTTCCAGTACAAGGCTACACTCCTGCAGCCTGCTCCTATGGGGGGCAAAGCATCAGTGACTCCCAGGACTTCCCTGCAGCAGGGTATTATCACCATCTGTTTTCCTGCAGCAGCTTCACACATGCAGCTTCAACTCTAACTGCCCACCTGCAGTAATACTCAAACTACAGTACACAGGAACTCAAACTGCACTCTTCCCATTTCCCAAACCATAACCATGCAAGCCAGGCGGCTGTTTTAAGGGGAGTACTTGCAGGTTTGCAAAATCAGGTCACAGGGAGGGGGAAAAAAAATCCTGTTTTGTAATGCCTGAAGAGGGTACGTGTGGGAGAGATGAGGTTTCTTTTCTAGGAAAAGAAATACACAGGAAAACTCAAGGAAAGGAAAATGAAGCCTTGCTTCTGAATCGAGACAAATGGCTGTCTTACTGGCACAAGTAAATTAAAGGTGAAAGCTTTGTCAGGAGCTGTGCTCTGTGGAAGACAGCTAGAGAAGAAGAATTTAAGATTTCTGGGACAGGAAGAGTCACAAGAGATGAACATTGTGTGATTTAATTATCCAACTGGAGGGATAAATTAAGCTTTTGACTTGGAGCTGCATATAAAGAGAGCAATTAGACTTCTCTTTAAGAAAATTAGCATACGGTTTAAGAAAGGAATAATAGTTTAAAATGCTAGTATGAAATTGTTACTTATATGCAATGGTAATAGATCTATATGCTATAGAGATTGAACTACATGCTCCGTTGTTTTATATCACTATTCCTTTTTCCAAAGTTAAAGGACCTGGAGCTGGTTTTCACTGTTAGAAGATCTGCCCCAATCAGTCCATTTTCAGTGTGGACATAGCCTCCACCAAAACTCACTGAAGTTTTCTCCATTTCCAAACACACACTGCTGCTGTGTATGTTGAATATGTATTATTCATAGATTATTAATCCCCTTAAAATAGGTCTGTGCTGTGAATCTGCTCTTGAAATGGGTTCTGCATATGCGCTTAGCTGGAGTTCAAGTTTTTGTGATAGACTTTTGTGTAATAGTAGTCTCTATGACTAATCCACTCTTCTTATAAGGATGTGTGTTCACGCATATATCTATATATATGCACCTTTACTCCCCAGACTCTGCTGGCACCGCATTAAACAATTCCAATGAGATGTTATTTAAAAAAAAACCTCCAAACATCTCCATCAAACTTCAGATTTTCCAAGTGGGTAAAACAGTGTAAGTCTTTGACCAAAATAAAACCCTACCAATCTATTCTAGCTAGGGAACAAGCCCTAAATCATTATTAAAAATACTTAGTAATATCTTTAAGGTTTAAACTAAGTTATTTCCCACATCAGAAGTGTATATAAGCTTATTTTCTACATTGTGGGCCAACTTTCAATAAACTATCCCTCTGTTTGGAAACATACCAAAAGTTATTGAGAGAGATCTCATCAGTACAGAGACGAGTACTTTTGACCCCGTGTAAGATTTTGTTATGGCATCCATATTTGAACAAGTAACAATTCTGAGGAAGTCAGTGTTTGCTCTGCTATCGTATTTCTATCTAGTAGCGCTTTCCGGAGCGAAGCAATTGCTCTATCATGCGTGCAGAAGCACTTGGCTTGCACATAAAAAGTCCCCGGAGGGTTAAAAAAAAAAAATCTACCACTTTTTGAAACCCTATCAACATGCACACAAATTGCACACCAAAGAACTGGCTAGTATAAATTTGAATACATTTAATACCCAAGTGAGGACCAAGACAGTAACTCTGAAGCAACAATCTCTCCTTTTTTTGTGTAACTCATTGTCCAACAAAATGTTTAGAAGAGGGTTTATTTTACATTCATGATCTTTTACCATGCACTTTTATGCTCAGATAATTAACTTCCCTAATGAAAAAAAAAAAAGAAGAAAGTATCAGTGCACCTTTTAGTGCATTTAAATCAGCATACATTAGTTTAATTTTTCACGTTTGAAGCTCTGGGATCTCAACGGTAAAATCCTAATGTGATTTGACCTCTTTTATAAAGAAAATAAGTTGGTGAAAAGAAAATACAACATCCGCATCTCTACACATTTCTTATATTCACCAAGGTTTTATCACTGGAGGGGAAAACATCATGAGCAAACATACATGTGAAAAGTATCACAGTGTTAGTCACCAGTTAGGGACTTGATCTTGTACATAACTTCTCACTATAATAGAGCACCCAAAATTACTAGGATGTATGTTTACAGTGAAAAATAGCAGCTCTGCCTTTTAGAAATCAGATAGCTTGACTTATTCTGAGCTGAATTTCAGTTATGAAACATTTTTGAAAGTTTAACAGCAGTAAGTATCATGATGACTGAGGTTGCTGTGGTAAAGCTTCCTTGGTGGACATCAACTGCTGGGGTGCCACTGGCATCATCTGAGCTGCTGATGTGGTCCTCATCTGCTCCCAGGGGACTGTTGAGTCAAGAGCAAACGTGTGCTCAGACTGCAGCTCTCAGGATATACCCAAAAGCCTTCTTCCAGCAGAAACAGACCTTTCACTCACACGTTGCACTGGTGCTCCCCCCAGAACAGACCACCCACTAATGGGCAGGAGCAGGTCTTTAGGAATAGGAATGTTTATGCTTTTCTGCTTCTATGATGATACTTGATGCTTGCATGTCTTGAATTAAAAATTCAGGTGTTTGGGTTTTTTTTCCCTTTACCTCCCCAAATCCTTGAAAATGCTGCTTTGTGCCTATTCAGAGCCACCCTCTGGGAACAGGTTTCTGTAACAGCTGCCCAAGATGACAGGTGAATATTTATCTCTCTGTGTGGTTTAGTATGTAACTACCCTTGTCTCCCACTCTGCAGGTCAAGTTCTAGAGTCCAGGCAGCACTTCTGAGGAAGATGTAGGGAAATGCTGGGAGCAGGCTGTGTCTGCCAGATGGTTATGTATGTATGCATGTATGTATGTATGTATGTATCTAGCTAGCTAGCTAGCTCTCACTCCCTGGTGTTGCCCCATCACGCAGCATCAACTGTGAGCTCCAGTGGGAAATTAATTCTCTCCCCTGCTTCTACTCAGGAAAGTTTCCACTCCACATTTTAAGTTTACAGCTATGGTGAAAACAAAATTACTTCCCCACCCCTTTCTATGTTCAGGACGACAGACTGAGTACTAAGTATCATGAATATAATTTAGCAAATACAGGTGGTACATACTTATTTAATGCAGTATTTTTAGAATACACTGGCCCAAGCCTTTCTTTTGTATAACACTGTGGGATACCAAGGCCTTCCATGTCTCTGGCAATCTTACATGGCAATCCTCTATCTTCCTGTACATACTGCTCATAAGGGAAGAACACTATGCCTGAATTATGGGTGGGAAATATATTAATGCAGATCTTATAAAGGCTAGTTTTGGAGGTTTATAAAAACCTATATATTCTATTGACCAATTAATTCTGGCAGCAAGCTCTTTAATCCCATGAAACCTCATTATGTCAATAACATGCCCCACACAACATGCAAATCATATAGCTCCTGTAAAGCAGGCTGCGTGAGGGTGAATTAGCTGTCAAGAACACAGGGCTAGGCTGAAATTATCCCCAGTGCAAAGGCAAGGGATTCACATCGAGGCAGACTTCTCTGTAGCAATATCCATGGGCTTGGAGCTCACTGCAGAAAACAGGACACCATCTACAGACTTCAACAGACCTTGTGAAAAGCAACTGGGGCTTCTTTCCAGTCTCAGGCCACCCAGCCAAAGTACTCACAGTATCCTAATAACAAGTATGGAAGAGCCTTTGCTGTTGCAGTAATACAAATGACTACATGGTGCAAGAATGATGACCTCAGAGCAAGTTTCCCACCAAAAAGTCCTTAGGTGAGTAGTTATTTTATAGGGGCTACATGCAGTGAGTGATGAGACATGAGACATGAGCAACTCTGGCTTTTTCATCAGACCTCTGGCCAGAGGTAAAGAGAAGAATGATGCTACGGGAACATAAAACTTGTGATCTTTCAAGTCACATGATTCAGAGGGATATGAAGGGATATTAAAAACAGATCCTTGTGTGCAGAAATTAATGTAAGCCAGTGCCCTGCCACCTCCCAAAACAAATAAACAGCCACAGGCATGCAGAGAAACATTCTGCTGATTTTTTTTTTAATTGAAAAAGAAAAAGGATACTGCTATTGTGCTTTGAAATTTTCTGATGTTGGCTTTAGTGTCAACTCCCTGCCTGACCAATGTTAATGAAAGCGGGCCCTCTAGAAGGGCTGAAGGAGGTATTTCCAGGTGTTCGGAAACTGCTTTGCTTCAAATGGAATTTTGTTTGCTTTGCATTTTTTGGCAGCAGCCCCTAAAAGCCAAAGGGCCCATAGCATCCCCAAAGCACGCTGGGACCATTTGTGTGTGATGTCTGATCCAACGAGGTCAGAGCCAAGACCAGCGCAATAGCCACTGCTTCTGCTTGTTCCCTTGACTTCTAACACATCCAAAGCAGGACAAACCCCCTTCCCTTTTGCTTTCCGGTATGCTCCCTCTCACCCCAGCTCACCAGCCTCTCCTTTCATTGCATCAGATTCAGCCATGCAGAGATAAAGACTGATTTGCTTTGCAGAAGCTAGGGCGAGGGGGGTGGGGGGAAGAAAAGAAAAAGTACAAAAGCACCAGTTACAGAGGAATTCAGTGTTTTTACCACTTCTCTCCCAACATCCAGCTCTAGGCATCAACTCCAGTCAATTCTACCCAGACAATAAAGTCATTTATCACTCGAGGACCTGCACAGGTTCGATACCTGATGTAAAGCAGATGATTGCTTCCATTGATTCAGATGAAATACCCAAGCAGAGCCGCAGCCAGCTGTGGCTAGAGCGCATGCACCATTTGTGATGGTTTAATAAATAAACCATTGATTATAAAATGGAGCCTGATAAGTCCTGACGGGGCAGATCTGCAGCTGTACCTCTCCTCTGACTCCTATAATTAATGGCTTAGTACTGTGCTACTGTTAAGTGAGGACCAGCTCATCTAGAAGCAATAGCATGTTAGTGACATTTATGCAAATGTGCATAATTACTGCACATGGCATAACTGACAAGGTCACTCCTTGTTTTGGACGAGATTTTCTTGGTGGAGACCATCAGTGTTGGCTGGGGATGTCTTGCTATAAGACAGACCGTTTCTCACTTCAAGGCTTCAGCTGCCTGAGAGCATGATACCCCGTCAGGGAGGTAGGAGATGAGTCCCACAGCAAATAGGAAAATCAGCCCGCAAATCAAGCAACCATCAGAAGATGCTGAATGAGAGATAGGAACTGACTGGGCTTTGGATGGTCTGTGGGCTGGGAAAGGGACCATCCCACTCCTGGTCACAGGTTTTGAAAAAAATTTGATGTAAGCAAGCCTGAAAGAGAGATCTGAACAACTACAGCCTCATCCAGTGCCTTTCTCCTAAGCAGCAAAACTACAGCCTTGTTGTGAACAGTTGTTTAAATGACTTCTGTTTTTCTTGAACAAGGATTTAGAAGAACACAATCATCCCATGAGCCTTGCTGATATGCAAGACAGTAAATGTGCAACTGCTCTTCCCGTCACCGTGATTCACAGCCCCAGAGGTCAGCCATGACTCAGAGGTCCTCATCCACAGCCCTCCCCACTGCCAGCTTTTGCCTCAATTTGCATGGATGACATCAGAAGAGAAGTATTATGTCTTTCTGTAACTGATATATATGCTTTTCCAATAATGTATTTCGGTACCAAGCCAGGCTAATACATGTCCAATTAGCAATGGAATTGCTTTACTATTTACCAGACTATTAACTGTCCAGTCAAAGGAAGGTGCCGAGTATCAGAGAAATCGAATACAATAGCCAACCATTTATATGAGGATCATTTAATTTCATAGTATTTTAACAAGGTTACAGCTTCCTGATGATATTCTTCTACAGTTTCAAGGCAAAAAACCAGATCCTTAAAACAAATATATTGCAGAGGAGACTGGCAGAGAGAAAAGAGGAAAGGAAGGAGGGATTTGTCTTAAATTTTTATTTGACTCCTTCCACCCTGACTGGAGACAGAAAGAGGCACATGATTAAAAAAAAAAGAGAACATACACTAGATTTTATCATGCTAAATTCTTGTAATGTAAAGGGGTGACCTTGTCCATTTCAATTTAAATGGAAAATGAGCTTTCTTTGCAAACATATATGTGTAGATCTACAAAATCTATTAAATAACATGAGGGAATTACTGAGTAATGTCCATCAGAAAGTATTCATTGAGTTCATTCTGCTTCCCAAATGAAATAAAGTGCAACAATAAATAATGGCTAATGAGTAATTCAAAGTAAAGTCAGGACCAATCCTTCCTTTCATTAAACTTGGTACAGTGTATGTGCTATGCATTTTTAATACCTTTAAATAATTTAGGAAAAACAGTGCAGAATAAGACTAACAGGAAATAGTCTAAGCTCCTAATTTTACGAAACAGCCTATAAATGAAATTTCAAGAGGATATAACTTCTTGATTAAAGGCAAATTGTTGTTGTCACACCCAGAAAAAAATGCAGCATTATATTTTCTTACTCTAATACATTTGTTACTGTAATTTAGGAGAGTACCACAAAGCTGCCAACCAAAGAATCACAGCCTGGAACTTCACTGTGATACACTCTGCCCAACCACTGCAGAATAAACAGCAACAATCTAGAATTTGAGATGTTAAAGCAAAAAATGGCTTCTTTTATAAGCATGCACCAGCTTCTGATTTTTGACAGGCAGCAACAGCAAATGCACTTCTGACTCCTTCATTTTCTTGCTGGCTGTTTCTCAAGTGTCTCTCTCCCTCCTTCCCACCTGTCACTCCTGACCCTTATTTCCTGCACGCGGCATTTCTGTCCTTCCCTTGAATCTGATGTGCCTGATAGACCGGGCATGCAGGATGCTGATTAGCGCTGTCAGCTTCAAAGTTTCCCTAACCCATTTCTCAGGTAATCTTGTACAAACGCCTATCTCCAGCCAGCACATGTGGCAGAGATGCAGTAGCTCACCTCTTATTTCAGAAACACCTGCAATAAATCAGAGAAAAGCTCTTAGCCCAGATGCTGGAAGGCAAGGGCATAACAGCCTGGCTGGAGCTGGAACTTGAAGCCAAATCGCAGTGTGCTTGTTGTACTCTTCCCTACAAGCTTCATCGTGGGGAAGGGTGGTAGTGGATCCACGGAGAGAAAATAAAAGGCAAAGCGTAGTGCATGAGCTTATTCAGGCAAACAGCAATGCAAATGAATAACTACTCACACGAGCAGTCTCCATAAATCCCGAATCATGTTTGTGTTCAAATAGTTCCTCCCACGGCTACAAAATGTGTGAAGAGGCTGAGAAAGAGTCACCCGCAACTACAGGGATTCACACCACTTGAAGTTATCCTTATTAAAAACAAACTGTATTTACCAAAACAGTACACAAGCAACCTCAGCTGTCTCCCTTCCTTCAGCCAACGCACGGAGTGCTTAAGCTCCTCCAGCCAAGCGGGTTGAAACGGCTTCCACTTGGGGGATTCACTGCAGAAAATACCTAGTTTAAATCACATTTTATAGCTTGTGTCATGCAGACTAAATAATTTAATAGTCCCTTCTGGCTTTAAAATCTATGAGTTAGGGAAACCTACCTATTGCATCACAGGTGGTAAATCTTTTTACCAAGAGAAGAGTAAGCTTGGCCTTGAAAAACAGGGCTTTCTAAAACCAATCAACCAAAGCCCCATGTAAGCCAGCGTGTGAGAAGTTTGTGTCATTGTGAAAAAGATCAGATGAGTTATGGCAAAATCTTAGAGCCAGGAACTTTTGATAAGCTCTAAAAGACTATGAAAAATAGTGTTTCTTGCCATAAAACACCGGTGTATTTGAAGAGGAAATCGTAAATAAAGAGGAACAGAGTACGAACTCAATTAACCCTGCTAAAAGCTAAAAATACCTAATCTAGCACAGTGTTTCAGAAGCTGAACCCTAAACATGAAAAATCCAGCCATTATGGAGCATGCTGGGCTGCAGAGACCATGCTGGGCTGCAGAGACCATATCAGGTTCAGCAGGAAAGAGCAAAGAAAGAAAAAGGTGCAGGCTGTTCCTCTCAGTCTGAAGGGATCTAGAACCTTTAAAAAGGCATAACTTGCACCTTAGCTCTGCTTAGAAGACTTATACAGGAACTAGTTATCAATGAAGCAACGGATTTTTTAGGTTCCAATTCCACAATGTACTTAAGCAGGACTACTTGTATGCACAAAGTTAGACATTTATCTATACGTACTTTACACGCAAAATCCGTGCCCTACATATTATTCTCCCCCACACTGGTGTTTGCACATGACACCTCTCCTAAGAAGCAGATGGCTTTGAAGGTGAACTGCCTCGCATTTCACAGCCAAAACAGCAGCTCTGAAGCCCCTTGGACTTTTCCCTCAAAGACAAGCAGCACCAAGCAGATTTCCCACACAGTAATGGACACAAGACTTGAAGATATAATTGAGAAAAATGCCTTCATGATCTTTAAGGAGCTGTGCAAAGTTGGGATGCACAGTGCCTGCTCCTTATTAGTACAGCACTTCCAATGGTGCACTGGGCAGTTCGCCTCAGGACTCCTTGGGAAGGTGCAGACTTGCTTTTTTGAGGGTTAGGTAGCACCCTTGACATTCACAATGATTTCACTGATCAATTAATCTGCAAAGTCAGAGACAGCCTCAGCATGAGGTGGTATCATTGAGCACACAGGAGGAGGGCTCTGTGGCGCTGGGATGCCAGAACACTGCTGGTTCTTCCACCCTGATGGGCATGTCTTGGTTAGAAGAGTCTGAAGGACAGTGGCTGCTGCACTGCTATGCTGCCATGCCAGTGTACACAGCTCTTCAAAGCATTTGTGTCTTGGTAAAGTTTTCTCTGCCTGATTGCTGCTGTCCCTAAAAAGAAAAAAAACACACCAAAGGCCAGGGGCGATTTCTTCTGTCCTTAGGGAAAGAAGCCACAGTGTATCCCTTTAAAAGCAAACTGAGGATAGGAAATTCAGTAAAGCACAGAACAAATTTTCCCCTCAATTTTCAAATAGGGAACAAACACCATTCTGTTTTTCTTCTACACAGGCAACACTTCTCCACCAGATCATGTTCTAATACTTTGAATTTCTCAGCAGTTTCAAACCTAATTAAAAAAAATAAAATTAAAAAATCCACTTAACAGAAAGACATTTTCCTCTTTTTTGCTGCCAAATCTTCCCACGCCATTACTGGTTCCAGATGCAAAGTGCATAACACCCAGGGAACCAGGGACAGATTTAAGAGCTAGCCCCTGATGCCCACGCAGCGTTTCAGACTAGCACTTTGGGACCAATGTAACTAACTGGGAGGTTCACAGTTTTCCAAATGAACACAGACTAACAGCTTCTCCTTTCTCATCTGGACCCAACAGCAGAAGGCATCCAACTTCTGGGGAACGGTAATGCTCCCAGTCAGCAACAGCAGAGATTTCTAAACAGCGTTTCTATAAAGTGATACACTGCACAGAGCCAATTAGATTTTTTCAGTCCTCAGGTGAAGTGACCTGCGTGACTTAGAAAAGCAGCTTTATTGTCTAATAAGGCCTTCCATCACACTGACTCCCCCTGCGTGCTCACGCACAAAGAAATAAAATGTGCGTGTGTGCACACGGGCCCGCACACACACAGCCCCATCGCGTACCCTTGTGTTTCACCATCTGGCATTCTTCTAGGGATTATTACAAACAAAGTTAGCTTTAAAACGCCACATACGCACTCAGGGAATGGGGACTCTCACAAAAGGCTTTAACAACCTACGTGGAGACGCCATGAGATGAACAAGGCAAGACAGTTAAGGCTGCAGGCGCGTGTTGGGAGCAGAAAATGCACGTTTATCAAATTGGTGGGTGCAAAAAGTTACAACTGCATGTGTTTTATGTAGCACAAGTAACTTGCAAACCAGTACGATTGATTAAAGCTTTTTCGAGTCCAGAGGAATTGAAATATGACAAATGGTTATGTGACAGAGAAATGTCAAAATAGATGAGGAATTACACATGCCAGTGACTGAACAAAAACTAGCTGAGATTAAGTCAGAGACAAAGATGAAATGCCAGATTGCCTAAAGCTAATTATCTGGACAATTAATGGAATGCCTGCAACTCATTTTGATTATTAAGAGGACAGTCAATTGGAGAAAGGACAAAGCTATTTGCAAGAGTCTGCACTGATTTCCTCGGAAGAGGATGTTCTCAATGAAGTGGAAGAAATTCTTACCCTGGAGATCACTAAGCCAGCTGCTAAACTACGGTACAGCCATGTCACCTGGTACCAAAGTGATACCAATCCTTTTCTTGGACTGTCACTGGTGTCAAAATTCAATGCACATCTCATTCCCAAGCTGAGGAATAATTTCACTGGCATACTAGATAAGGAAAAATATTTGTGTCTCTTTGATGTTACAAAACAAGACACACACAAGTAAGTATTTCTATACTTTGACCTATCAGAAATTAAACTGAACTTCCTCCTGTTCTTCCTTAATTTCTTCATGCACCAGTTTTCAGGAAATTCCTACATTCTTCTATATTTATACACTCAAGAGCTAAATGTGGTTCCCAGATAAATTCTTTATGTGATGACACTTCTTAAACTGGCCACAGACCAGCCAGATGCAAATACCTGCTCACTCAGCTAATATGAGGGAATATAAAGATGTTTAATAAAAAAATTAACTCACTTCTTTTTTAAAAGAAAGAAGGAAGAAAAGAGGCTAATCCCAAATACAGAGAGACTCTCTATGGAGGGTAATCTGAGCCTTTTTCTGTTACTGACACAGGACTACCTTAGTATCTGGAATGGGAAATACCCGGCAGGTTTCCCTTCTAAGCACATATTTGTGTCAGTAAAAAGCACAGAAGCCACATTCTTTTGAAGACACAGTACTACATTTTAGCTTTTTCCCCCTCTAGTGAGGTCCTGGGAAATATGTATGCATTCACCACTGCCATTAAGCATCATATCCATCAGTCGCAAGCCACTTTACCCTGGACAGCAGAGAGTGGAAATAGATGTGTCCCAACCCTGGTGTTTCTCTGAAGGGTTTCCCTGCAGACAGTCCCTTCAAATATCAGATATAAATTAGAGCACCCATCTTGACTGAGCAAAGGCCCGTAGTGAAACGCCTAAGCCCAAGCTCTGCCAGATCCATGAGGGTGAGCGGCATGGTCACGGCAAGCTCTGCTTGTCAGCCAGCTCAGACCTTCCAGAAAGACTCCAGGGGCCACATTTATTCACTTGGGCTTTGGCATTGGCTGACGTAGTTATGCTGCTTTCAGCACTTAGCTGATTCTTTTGCACACGTGTATATTCATTTTGGAGGGTTTTACATCATTTAACAGCTCGAGACACAGGAATTTCCAGAGTTGCCTTGATCCTTCAGCATAGGGATCATAAAGCCAAGCTGTCTGTGCTTCATGTTTAAGTTCAGCATTGTTGCCTTATAAAGCGAGTGCCTACAAGACAGCACTTCCTACAGAACGGAACTACAATCTGCTGTGCTTCTTGGGACAGACCCTTCATGAGGTTAACAGCAGTTTTAACACCCCATGTGGAGATTAAAACTGGTTTTACAAACACAGTTCCTGAATAGGCACTGCATTTTAACTGAGGGGAAGGCAGCCAGCTTTGCAGCAGGGAAACCAACTTCAAAAGGCATTCTAGGAGGGAGCCCATGCCTTTAAACATACTTTATCCATCCTTGGATGACAGAGATAAAATGATGCGTTGAGGAACTGCACTTCCTATTTTATTCTCTGCACAAGAAGGGACAAACATTTAGGGTTTTAGAACTTATGTACCACCTCAGCAAAAACCTGTTTGGTGAGCAAACCAAGCTCTGCTGACTGGTTGGTGAAATGGCACTGGGCAGCAATCTGAATCCCAGAGAAAAGCAATTTTAGTAAAACCCCAATGAGCTTTACAGACAGGAAGAACACACTGCACCTAACCCCAGAGCAACAGCCTTTGCCCCTGCTCCCTGTGACACTGACTCCCAAACACAGCATTCGTGGCAGTTTGGAGAGGGACCCCAAGCAGGATGGATGTCTATGTCCTTTCATCTCAAACTGTGGCTAGGACTCAACCCACACTTGATTCCCACCTACAGGGAGTTACAAGCAGAAAATATTTCAGATCCACAGGCTTAAAAGGTATTATTTTCCATCAACAGTGAAAAAGTATCCTAAATGCTTTTGGTCATTTGTTAAATATTAGGATGCTTTTCAAACTATTTTATCTTGCTAACAGCTAAAGGGTTTACAGGCCCTTAGGAAAAAAAAATCAATATTTCATCTTTTAGATAGGCCAAATCTCTATTTTTTTTGCCATTTTAACTGATTTACAGCACCTGAGATGGTGATTAGCATCTTGGTCAGAGACATAAGAATAAACAAAAGCTCTTCAGCATATCAGGTCATACAAGAGTTCAAAAAAAGCACTTATATTGTTCTCAGCTTTTATTTTGGCTTGCCAAAACAAAGAAATCAGCTGTTTCCCAGGGGAAACATGACAGACACACTGATTTTCACAACACAAATGTGATGGAGGCTGGTGCAAAATCAGACATACACAAGGAATCCACAGCGCTCTGTCCTGCAGGCTGAAGCCAAGGCAATGAAGTGGGGAACTGCAGTGTTTTGAGGGGGAAAAAACCTGATATGTCTGTGTCTGCCGCTGGAGTAATTTTTTTCTGATCTTTGCTCATAAAAGATGATTTAAAGATCTGAAATATTTTTTTTCCTCTCAAAATAGCATATCATAATATGCTGGCCCCATGGGAGACATGGAAATTGTGCCAATACATCACACTGATACCACTGTCCACCCATTATCTACCATGTCTGTGCTCTTAAAAGGTTAAAAAACCCTCTTGGTTTTGTGATAGGGTATTTTTTCCTTTATCTCAGTCTTAAAAATAGTGTGGAATTTATAGAATCTCTGTCCATACATGGAGGGGCAATGCAGGCAAAGCATCATTGTTGGACTCCAGATTTCTTTACAGGTTTGACAAAACTTGAGCCATTGTGAAACACGAGTGAGCACGAGCTGAGTGTTGCCCCATGCTTTGATTCACCTTGTACCAAACTGAGCTTAAGAGACTACTGAAAGATGTATTGTAGGCTCCTGTACTATAATACATCCATCTCAACCACAGATGTGAAAGATCTTGCAAGAGTGAGGCTTTGGTAAAGTGACAACTCCTGTATTTAAATGATGATTTGTTTGGACAAGGTTTTCAGGAGGAATCCTGCATGGCAGCTGTTCCCAACCAGCTCAGCACGAGTCAGAGTGCTCATTTTATCCTACCTTTTCATAGCCTTAAAATAACATGGTAACATTCTCTAATTGACTACTCTTTTCACATCTCAGGAGAGGTTTTTTCCGTTACAAAGTATAATTTGCATTCTCCTAAATCTCACATATCTTAACCAGAGGAACAGACAATACACAAGGGGAGGTTCCCCCTTTTCCAAAAATTCTGTCAGGGTGGACTTTGGAAAATGTGAACATTTATAGACATTTTAAACCTCCAAATGAGAGGAAAAAAAGAAAGCTTAAAAAAATTCACGCATGCACATACCCGATTTAAATGATGAAATCCTACTCATGAAAATTAATATGGTATCTACACAATAGGTGGCCCAAATGATAACCCTGTTGTCCCATTAATTGTATTTATTTCAAAAGTCAAATAACGTTATCTTTGGTCCCAGTTTCAGCAGCCTGTAATTTAAAACAAGCACCTTTTTTTCGGCATGCGAATCAGGTACTAACGCTGTCTCTTTCAACCTCTTTTGTGCTTCTAAATTAGAAAACCCAAATGTCATTTTTCTTCAGATATGCAACATAGTCAAGGTCGCTGTAAAATAAAAGAGCAATTAACTTTGCAAGAAAACTGTTGTACAGGAGTAGAATACGGTACTTGAAAAAGTGGTTAAAATCTAAAACTATTTCTACATAAATGACAGAATACAGCTTCAGATATTTCTGGCAAATTAAAACAAAACAAAAGAAAGAACCCATGGAAGATACCCCTCCCACCCACTAATTTGTTTGCTGGCCTTTTATTGCTGCAAGGTAAGAAGTCTTGTTGTTTTGGTAGTTCTGATATATGAAAACTGGCTCTGTTTCCCTGCCATCTTCCCCCTCCCTAAATGAGCCCTAGACAGGTAATAAACACTAGCACAGAATTTCTCTATCATATTTTCCTCTATCACTCAAAAGACAGGAGAAGTTTTATGAATTCTCTGAATAAAATTCAGGCTGGAGCTGCCCTAGCTGAAAAGACAAAGCTAACATTAAAGGTTTGGAGTTGATAAGTATTTTAAAATACAAAATTATCTTGGCTCTGACTCTTCTCTAAAATCAGCCAAGATTTTGTAACTTGGTAAAATTAAATGCGTTATCAACACACAACTGACTGCAACCCAGCAAAGATAAATTATCTCATTAGTGCCATAGAAATCAGATGAGGCGTGCATAGTAAGTGACATATTAAATGCAATTATAAAACCCTACTGAAGTGATTTTAGTGACCTGACACATGACAAAAAACCCCAACGAGGCAATGCAGAATCCAGGCTGGAAGATGCGCTGATATTATTTCTATGCAGCACACATTAGATACAAAAATATTACTTAGCCATCAGTAAAAATCCCATAATCAAAAGCACTGGAAAAATTTAAGAAATTATTTATATGCAAAGAAGGGGATATCTTCAAGAGGAGCAGAGCTACCTACTAATGCAGCAATCTGCAATTGCTACGATGGGATGAACAGCTTAGGAGAGCTGCCTTCCCACATCGCCCACCTACATCCTCACATGCACATAGCGCCGATCCACTGCCAGACACAGGCATGTTCCCACTTTTCACATCTGCAGTGGTAATTTTCCAATGTTAACTATCATAAAACAAGAATAAGGGAACCACATGGCTCAAACAGACTGTGGGGAGCCCCCTCCCATCTCCTGTCTGCAGTACCAGTGACCTAGACCCTCCTGAGCAGCATTTATCCAGCTCTTCTCAAACTCCCCTGGTGTTGGAGATCCCAGGACTGCTGCTGCAAGCAGACTCTCTGGTGCTTCTCTCCCTTCTCTGGTGCAAAGTTTTTTATTAAAATCTGACCTACATTTTTCTTGCTGCAACTTACTGCTCTTTATCCAACTCACAGCAGACAGATAACAGGCTATTCCTTCTCTCCAGCAGGCTTTTATATCTTCCAGGGTCACACAGCCTAGCCAAGAGACCCAGTGAAAACTTCCATTATTTCAGCTTGCTGTCTCACATCCTATTTTCTAAATATGTCGTCATTCTTGTTGTTAACCTTTGCCCTTCCTTATATTTTTCTTAAAGGGTTGTGCCCCAAAGTGGACACACAAATGCTCCAGCTGAGTCCTTATCGGGACCAGATGCCTTAAAAGATTAACCCATGCATCATACATGCAACACTGTTCACATCCAGCAAGTCATCTTCTCGAAAAAGTATGTGACTGTCAACTTCCATCTAGGTTGTGACACTTTCTAACTTTCAGACTACAGATGAGATTCCCCTTAGTAATCCTCTGCTCAGACATTGAATTGGGTGACCTAAACACGACCCTCTTCACCAGCCCCATTGAACTTCACCCTCCACAACAGCATGGTCCCAAGTGAAAGCCAAGTACTCATAGCTGGGGAAGGACTGGTAGGGCCACCTCACCCACAGGGACTCCACCTTTCACCATCAGCCTCTCGTGCCAGAGGAAGTACAGCTGAAAGGCAACCACAAAACCTGACCCCAACCACTGGCATGAAACAACCGAGCAAAAGTTCTTAACAAAGCACCTGCTTCCCACTGAACAGCTCAGCATCTCCCCAGGAACCAGAAAATGAGACCTATGTGATTTGGTCTCTGCTTCAAGCAGAAGCCTTTGCAGAGGGCTTAGAGATGGCCCTTCCCAAAACACAGTCTTGATGGCTGGAAAGAAGGATTTTTCTTTTTCTGGGTGGTTGGGGCTTTTTTTCCCTTTCCCCTTCTGACTTGCATCTGACTTTTACAGTGAATTTGAAATGCAAACTCCTCTTCAGGCCACAGTGCTGAGGGAGTCTCCTCTGCTTGGAGCCTGTAGCAAAACAGTTCTCTGCAGTATCTCATATCTGAAACAGCATTGCTGAATGGGACTGAAGTAACATGAAATAAGAGAAAAAGTAATCAAAAACTCTGTTAAATTTGATAAAACCAAGTCAAAGCAACATAAACACTTGCACGTGACACAAACACGCTGTTTTTACACTTTTGGGGAATATTATGTTACTGATTGAGAGCTTCATTTTTGTAGGGAAGAAGACAACGGGCTCCCACGCCTGCATCAGGCAGTGGTCTGACTGACACAGGGCACTGCTACTGAGTTTCCTGCTCTCTTCCTCCACTCATCAACCCCATTGCATAAAAGAGGGGAGGAAAGTTTTGGAAAAAGCCTTGTAATCTTACTTCACATTGCTAGCAAAGGAGAAACACAAACACTCACTATTTATGTGCCACTGTCAGATGATCCAGGGATTTTGTTCACTAATTGAAATGAGTCAGCTTGAAATGCTTTCCTTAATGCAACTTTTAGCTGCCATCAGCGCCCTTGTGAGGGGCATTGGTAGGTGTCAGACGTGGAACAACCATGCCAGAGAGGGAGCAACCATTTTCCAAGAGTGTTGTTTCATTCTGCAATAAAATAAGTTACGCTGTTCACAGAATTACCCTTTATCTATCACTTTACTCAGCAAGACAGGCCAATACGATTTCTGTCCTTTTTCTTTCTCTGTACAATTCATTTTTGTTCTTCCTGGAGGTTAGGAAACAAATTACAAATTGACTGGTTTGAATCCTCAACACACCGAGGGGCAATATTGTTTCACTGCAGAACTGCTGGGGTGCAGTTCTCTATTTCAATACGTTCACTTTAACTATAAAATTAATTGCTTGGTAACAATAGTAAACAGAAATAACCAATAGAGATCATTGCATTTTTATTTAAATGTATGTTAATATGGAAAAATTACATGCGACAAAAAGATCTGAGCATGTTTAGTTCCATTTGTTCTGTTTTTAGGGCAGTGTTGGGTTTTAACTTTGAAAGGTTAAAAGTTTAATTGGATTAATTTGGTGGTCTACTTACATTATCCAGCAGGGATATTTTGAGCCATTACAGAATGTCTCTTGTGTTGCCTGAGATACAAGCCAATGAAATCGAGATGAGGGTTTGCTATTGGCCAGAACCAATTATTTCCGCTGGGAGAAAAGATCAATTTCTGATAAGAATTAAAATGAAGTAACAAGGATAAGAATTTGAGAAATTTTGACCTTAGAGTAAGTTAATATTTTTCTTGAAAAAAGTTTAAATACAGCCTTTATTTTACACTAGTTTATATGGGAAACTAATAATAATTTCAAAAAAAGGCAATTATCATTGTCTTGCTGAACAGAAAACACCAGTAAATTAATTCTCTCTATTCTGGGCACCACACATTTAATCTTTCAAGTGTGAATAGAGGCTACCAGAGCCAACTTACACTAGCAAAAACTACTCATAGCCTACTCATTGATGGAAAGGGACAACTGCAAAAAAAAAAAGAAAAAGTTAATAAAGGTGCCTTGAAACAGCAGGGATTGAAGTCTTCTGTCTGTGTGTCCATAAGAATGCCAAATACCCTTTCCTCAGATTTTACATGGAGTCTGGCATGTCAAGGACCCCGCTGGAAGTGAGCTCCTGCAGAAGTGCAGGTACTTCTGCCAACTCAGTCTCTCGTGTAACCTTACAGCTACCACCTTTAGCTGTCCTAGGGAAGAGATCAAGAGATCAGTTTAGAGACTCAAACTCCATCAACCCTTCTAGCCCAAAGAATGTCCCTTACTGGCTTTCTAGTTTTCCCTGTCTTTGTTCCATGTAGTGAGAACATCTTTTCTTAAAGAACAACATCTAGGTGCTGGTTCAGTGACACCAAGAGCTGTTTTTAGCAAAGACTGCTAACTTCTCAGGTTCACAACCCTCCTGCACTGTGTGATTCCTACATAAAAAGCCAGCAAACCATGTTTGGATTCACACACAGCTCAGATCCAGGCCACAAAGACAGTTTTAGTTACTTGCTGTCAGACCCCCCCGCAAGACTCAGCACACATAGCATTTCCTCAGCTCAATCACTCACAAGTTTCTCATGAGATTTTAGCTTTTTATTTCCCTTCAGTCTGTGTGAATTTAATCTAATCTTCACTCTCACATCCACTTTGCAGGGATTTTGTTCTGTTTTCCAGGTTATTGAGCTTCATTCCCTTCTTGCTTGCTCCTCTCTATCTTCCCTGTTCTTCTGAGAGTGGCTCCACTGCAGAGCCTTCTCCCCTAAGGGCTGGGACAAACCCTGCACTGCTAAATTGGGGGACAGATAAAAGAGTTTATGGGTTGTCACAGAGTTGAGTCAAGCCCTCACTGCTGCAACTACAGAAATTTTAATACTCATACATGCCTTCTGACTGTGTGCTAAGATAACAGAAGATGTGAACTGGATGCAAAGGGGTACTTCAGCTGTATTTCAGGTTTGGAGAGTGATGGCATAGTGGGATACCATTTGCAATATCCACGGTGGATTTAAGATAGTGACTTTATTAAAATTTAAAAACATCTTTTAATTAACAAAATCTTTCGTAAGCCACCATCAGCAGTGGTTTCCATGGTTGCTGCTATCGGATATTGCCAAGCACAAAGTGGGGCTGCAGCAGCAGATGGAGGCCACACACTGTGCTGATGGGGAAAGGGATCACTGCTGCCCACCGGGACCCTGGCTGAAGGGGCAGAGTTGAGGCTGGTTTTGTGGCCCTCTGCCCTCGGTAGGGATTACCTTCCGGGAAGGCATCAGGAGAATGGTGCCTCCTTCATCTACCCACTGCTAGTCTCACTAGGTCCTCCTGTAGCCCCACTGGCATGAGATGGGGTCTACACTTCCCGCGGGAGGACAGCCACATTCAGTTCTACAGCCTAGGAATGTCCCCATAGTTCTCTCGTACCAGAATGGGTACGGGCTTTAATTTGTTCATCTCCAAAGTTCAATCAAACAATCTACAGTAGGTCGACTTTCTGATGGGAACTAAAGGCGATTCTTTAATTAGATTTAAGAACTGCAACACTTGAAGTTAAATCACGCTTAGAAAGATGAAAATTGAAAAATGATAACTAATGGGATTTACAGATGATTTCCTTTAAAAGTAAAAAATTATTATTACACACATGTACCCCAAGGACCTTTCGATAGCTCTTAAAAATATTCCTCTTAACAGCAGACAATGAGAATATATCCACTTATATGGAAAGATGAACAACAAAGCTTCTGCTAAGACATTTTTTAATAAAAGTAAAGATTCCCAATTATAGACTAGAGCCTGCAGTCCCTTCCACCTCCTCCTCCATTTCAGATTCTGCATTTCTTTAGCAACTGAAAATGATGTCACAGGTAGGTAATATGGGGGCCACGCGTCTGGTTTCTGGCCTAAGCGACATCGACGAAGCCAGCTGTAAAAAGGGACACTGAACCCTAGCTCAGCGACATGTAAATAAAGTGAAAACGTAATTTCAAATATCTGTCCTATTGCAAAGTAGTATTTCAACCCAAATTTAAAACCGTCTGAAGAACTTAGGACCTTAACACATACTACAAAAAAGCCAGATAGCATTGTTTTAGCTAACCTTCTCATTGTTGTGGATTTCTTCCACAATGCCAGTAACTGACAGAAATTACTTCTCATGGTTTAACTGTAGAAGTCAAGGTTTTGCCCCTGAAAATCCAAGCAGTCTCTTTTGCATCACATTCATCTCTTCTGACACAGGCCTAAGGCCAACTGAAAAATCCCTGGCAATTTCAATAGGAGTGGATACAGACTTGGAACCTGCTTCATGAGAAAGATCCATTTCCTTAATTAAGTGTATAAAAATTGAACTTGTAAAGATATTCTAGCTGTAACACAAACATTGACCAGTGCAGAAAGCTTTTTGTGCTTGCATATCTTTGCTTGCTCAGGTAATTTAATCACTGGGAGATCCCATTCGTTTCCTACGAATGTGGTTTGTGCAAGTCCACTGCCACTGCAAGGGCTAAACCAGATGGTCAAACAAAGGTGTCGAGTGCCAGCATCTATACCCGTGACAGAACTTGCAAACATACCTACTTGAGCATGCTTTGCTTAACTTCAGGCCCTGTCCTTTTGCAGGTGACATATGGAAACTGCAGAGGATGTGATGAAACCAGATAAGAGTCCTTCACTAAAGTACTTTATCACATGTCAACCATTTGAATAACATCTTTGTACATCTGAACAAATCACTATGTCTCTTATAGGGGTCCCAAAGGTGTTCTGAAAGGAAGTATTTAAAGTTTTCCTTCAAGTGTTCACTGATAACAAAATTTACTTTGAATTTTGTGGCCTTACTTTCTCACTAAAGAAATTAGCAACAAATCCAAAAGGACACAGAATTCTGTTCTGAATCCACAGACCAAAATGAAAATGAGGAGCATGTTTGATGACATAAATATAGCATGGTACAATAAATATACTGGCTCAAGACAGAAGGAGGTCAAAAAGCTATCCCCTTTCACACAGATTATGTTAAAAACTGTTGAACAGAGCCATTAAAGAAAAAAACCCATAATGACAACTTAGCATCTTTTACCTAGCAAGGCACAATTCTTGTGCTTTGTCAAAACCTAAAAGTCCCTGGTGCATGCCAGTTCTTTGGTGGTTTATCATATACAGCACGATGATTAATGCACTTGCAAGGGATGGGTGTCCTGCCCCTAAAACCACTGGCAGCCTTGGCAGACAAGACAAAACCTGCCTGTTTGAAGATGGAAATCCTTGTCCCTTCAGTCTCTTTAGAGCACAACAAACTAGCAGAAGTTGGCATGGCTTCCCTATGCCCTCAGCAGGGGAAGATACCAAAATCCTGCCACTGCTCTGTGGCAGGCATCTTTTTCCAGTACTACATTTATTTCCAATGAGAAGCTACAAATTTGACATTGCAGCACCAGAACAAACACAGTCGGGGTTTGCCAGGCAGGAAGGGTTGGGTATTTCAGCAGCTTAATGTTCCCAGGTCAGCTGGCAGAGGGAAAACCGCCCGCTCAGGAACCACAAAACCCTGTCACAGCTTTCCTTTTACTCATGTGAACGTGCTGAATCATTAAAAAAAGGTCTTGCTTGACTAGGTAAGGCAATATTTGAAGACTCTGGAGAAGACATTATTTGGAAGTTAGAATACATATAATCATTAGAGGTAGCATTGTGATACACAGTGTGATTTAGAAACTGATTTCATGCCAGTGCCACTTCAGGCCCAGGAAGAATGCCTTGGTGGCTATCTGGCTATGAGAAAAGCTTATTCATTTACCCTCCTGAAAAACCAATAATCTGCTGTGTAGCAGGGGCTCTCTTGGGGCGCATCCTCTTCATTCATAAACTCTGATAGGGATGCTCTATCAGTATTTTTAACTTTATCCCAAATAATGAATGTTTTCAAATCTGAAGAGCATTAAGAAGCTTTCTTGCTTCTTCTGGCAGCCTGCAGTGCAAAAGTGTTAACTCAGGAATTTATTCTACAATGGATTATAAATGACATTTAGTGACATGATGGATACATCCCGGCTTTGCAGCATATAGATGATCTCAGAATACAAGCCTTTCTCCTTGTTTCACTAATATGCTGCACACAGATCAGTGTTGTCAGCAGTCTGCCTTCAGTATTTTGATTAATACTCTTAACGTGATTTTCTAAATTGAGTTATTGTTCCCATTTCTGATCATACTTATGTTAATAGCGTTGTTTTTGTTTTTAATTTAAACAATTATGAAAGCATTAGTTTGTGACCAGCAGGCTTACTTTCATAGGCTATGTTGTTTCCAAATGAAGGCAAGATTATGAGGACAAAAAATTACTTTCTTTCATTTTTAACTGAGAAAACATCTTTAGAGATTATTTTAAATCTTCTCCTATTCTCCAGTTCATGTCTGTAGTGAGATTTTTCTTAAAACATACGAAGAAGAAGTCATTGAACTCTCCTGTCATCATGAGATCAGAGGATGCATGGATTTCCCAACCAAGAACCAGTCTAATTTTGGGGTTTTTTTTTGCAATATGCTCCAAGTAAAGCACTTCCAGACTAATGACATCTAACGACCCATTAGCATGCCTTGTAGCTAACACATTCTCACTCAATGCCTAAGATGTGGAAAATGCAGACGGTAACTTTCAGCCTTCACGAACTAACAGGGTTAAAGGCACAAATCAAGACAGGCTTCACAGAAGTTCAATATGGAGACTAAAATAAGAAAATACTGAAAATGTGTTTGAGATAGGCCCATCGCACATTAACCATGAGAGAAGCCCTAACAAGACCACACTGGTGGTATCCACAGTCCCTGTTAAGCAAAGATCTGATTTCTTTCCATTCCAAGAACTGACTCATGACATCAGATTGCAGTCTTTGTAAGGCCACAGCGAGGGAAATATTACTTTCTATGCTCACTGCACAGAATTTCTATGCAGAAATCTCCTCTCCAGCTTCAGGCATCTGAATGGCATGTTTCACAGTGTCACCAGGAAATGATGGGGCTGTGCAGCAGAAGGAAAGATGACTCAAAGTCTTGGAGTAAGAAGACTGAGGGCCACAGAGATGACTCGACCATAAGGTTCTGGCACATCAAAGACAAGCCATGCTTTTATACATAGAGACAGGAAAAGGAAGTTCCACCCCTCACCAGCCAATACCTAAAACTGTTAAGTATCTTAGTTGTCTCACTGAGAAAGAAAGAGAAAAATGTATTTTGGAGCTGATTTTAATTAATAGTTTTGCAAACTGATACTTTTTTTTTCTATAATCCTTAAGAACAGAACTTTTCTGGAGGGCTGCAGACTCAGAATGAACCACGTGTAAAAAACCTGACATTTTTCCTCAAACACACAATAAAGAAAGAATGTAGAAATTGTAGGAAAAGCAGTCCCGCTTTCTTCTCCCACCGAGCAGCAACCAACCACTCAAATCACTAAAGAAAACAATCTGCAATTTTCCCCCAGATGAAGAGCACAGTGCCTTTTGATACATATGCACCTAACTGTGGCTTTCTGTGAGCACAATTAATATCTCTAATGCAGCTAACAAAAGCAAAGCTTTTTAAAGACACGAAGCTGAAAAAAGGGATCTAAAGCTGAACAAGTGGAGAGAGGAACAAAACACAAAAGCAGTTCAACGCTTAAGGCAACCTACACGCACACCATCTATAGATGAGTCTCTTGCTACGAAATGCATTTATATGGATCATTATCTTCACATGATACCTAGGCATTCCAGAAGCATTCAAGTGACCACATTATGCACGGCTCAGAAAAGCACTTATGTACGCACGTGGGTGGCTTTAAAGAATCCTGAAATTATGACAACGAGATGGGGAAATGGGGGCTTCCCATCCAGGGAGAGAAAGAACAGCAGAGGGCTGGGCCTGTCTTGTCCATTGTGTTGGACATGAAAAGCAAGACTCTCAGATGAAGTTAAAAACATCATTTTAACTCAACAGAGGACAGAGGTAGAAAACATCAATCCTGCCCATATGCAAAAGACTTCACAACCACCTTTGCTGTGCAGCTCAGTTCATACAGGAAGAAGCTGGGAGAAGGCAGCAAGAAGAATATTAAAAAAACTGATGTGGGAAGGGGGAGATGGCTGAATGAGCAAATTGCTTTGAGAAATCAGTTGGTGATGGTTAGGGCTCAAACAGGAATTTATGTGAGCTCTGCAGTGCAGCAAAATCTGGGTATCACAGCAAATCCCTGAAGAAAAAAAGACAGATGGACTTTACTAGAAGTTGCCCAGTTGTGCCCCTGTGCAGTTTCCTGATGGAGTTCCCACCTGGCCCAAGAGCTGTCTGGACCACCTTGCCGTTGCCAGGCACTGTATCATGGTCAGACAAGGGCATTTTGCTACGTTAGCAAATTACAAAATCCTAGAACTAACCTCAAAAAGCACTCCTAACTCCTATGTCACCAACCTCTGCCTCCCCAGTACTTTTAAACTCTATTTAATAGAAACCCCTTAAACAGGCTCCTAAAGCCCGTGCCTGCATGCCACACGTCTGGGGACAGGGACCATCTTTGTGCTGTCACAGGGAACTGGTTCCTGCTTCCTGCTGATAAGGAGACACACTATACATTAATCTCCTTTTACAATATCATATAAAACCCTAATTACAACCTCATGCCTCCACAACAAACACATCATACATTTAATTCATGCACAAATGTCAGTCCTCAACAATTTTTTTAATGTGGTTGAGTTTGTAATTAAGGGTTTGCTTTGTTCGGCAAGTGAAGTATTAGGGCATGACCATGGAGCCCAGCTCTACCACTATTTCCTGCAGGATTTTCTCAGATAAAAGCAAAACCAGGACAACTGACCAGACACATTAAGAAGATCATCTGCATGGTCAGAGGTTTTACAGATCTACAACTGGAACAGAAAACCCTTTGTGAGCCCTGGTCAATAGAAATAACCAGACAAGCACTTCGTTTGAACATCTAGCAGATGTTCCAGTCCAGGTGCTTCTCCACGTGCTTCTCTCTCTCTCTTTGTGTCATTTCAAAGATAGACAGATCTATCTTTTTTCTTTTTACATGTATTAAAAAAAACTCAAACGAACATTTAAGCAGAATCCTTGATGGTAATGCTTAAAAGAGATTTTTAAATTGGATAACAGGGACACACAATACAGAGTTTAGACCTGTCCGTCACTCAGCCAACAGCAGCCTTTCATTATCCTAACACAGGTCAGTCCTGAAAACAGGAACTCAGAATTCACAAGAGCCTTCTTCTGGGTTGGTAGTCACTTCTGGGTGCTCTTATCTCTCAAGACAATCCCACACATTTACAGTAGGTAACACTGCTGTTACCTAATGATCTTTGCTAGGAACACACAGAAACACAGCTGCATGCAAAATCCTTTAAGATTTAATCTCAAAAGACTAACATACCATGTCTATCTAACAACACACAACTAAACTAAAGGCTCCTGGTCCACTGCAGTGTTAAACTATGCAAAAAACTTCCTATTCTTGTTTCTTTTTGCATGAACTACACTACCCTGACTTCAGAATAACAGAGAGATTTCCAGGAATTAGCAGATAACTACTCTTTGACTTGTAATGATGTTCCAAGCTGCACAGTTCCGTGGTGGAAACTGGAGAGGAGAGCCTTACATTAGCATGTGAAATAAATTCACTGATTAGGCAAGAAAAATGTTTCAAATAAAGTAGGACACAGAACAGGTGATTTTTCACCTTTATGAAGCCATGGAACAATTTTAAAATTACAAAGTTATCATAGAAAATGGTCTTCTGCAAGATCATGCAACAAAAATGAACAGACTTCCCATCACATGCAAGTAGACTAACTGTGACTATTACTCTTGGATAATTAGCCTCAGAGCTGTAACATATGAGATGAATGTAGGTAGTGTCACTGGAGAGGCATGCAACAAGACATACTGCCCTTGTTAGTCACATGCTATTTCACCCTGTCATATCCAAGGCACTAAGGATAAGGAGGCTTGGGAATGCTTACATAGAAAATATTAAACCATGAATAAAACACTTTGCCATCAACAATGGCAGTGAAGGAGGCAATGTTCAACATCTGAATTTAAGATCACAAAAACCATGAAGAGCAAAAAAAGTCTCATTTTCAAATGAGTAACTGGATTAAACCAAATATGTGGTAAATATATCTTTTATAGATTTTATCTCATGTAATCATGAAAATGACAGATTTTTTAGAAGTGACAGACTTATCACAGGCTTAATTTCAATGAGCCCATTGGAAAATAAATACAACAGGAATACATAGAAAAAAATAATTAGTGTGTAAATGTTCTTTGTGTAATATATATCAAGCAAGGAAATGTACTTAAGATCTGGATATGAAGCTAAGTTATTGCATGTACAGTGGGGCACACGGGACAAAGCTGGATCCATGCTGTAATGCAGCACAGGTTCAGTACAGACAGCTGCACTCCTTCAAGTTATATGGAAGATATTGGATAAAAGTCCAATCAATGACTGAAGGGGAAGTAAAAGGGAAGCACAGGCAAATTAATTAGGTTCCTACCCCAGGCTTATGACATATATTACAGCAGAATTTATCGGCCAAACTGACCAAGGCTCCATTGTCCAGGGAACAGACTGAAAAAGTGCAAGCTTGTATCTCAAAGGCCTTCAAAGTTAAGATTTATCAGGTGAAAAGAACTGAGTAATAAAACAGTGGATGTGGTTATTTCTAGTCAGTTAGAAGAGACAATGACAGTACTCAAGCTGCTTAGTTATAATCCATGACAAGCCAATCAGAAATTCTGCATTGAGTCTTTCAGGAAATGGTCACCAAGCACAGCAAATCTACCAAGATGAGAAGTTGGTTAAACCATCTCTCTCATGATTAGAATTATCCTGCATCTATCCCCTTCTGCATGATTATAAGTGTAGGTGAAACAATCATTACAAGACAAGAAGTTTCACCAAACCTATTGTGATTTTCCCTCAGTAAAAAGATTACCTACAGTCACTGAGTTTTGATTAGAGGACACTTTTAGAGATCGCTGAGATTGAAGCCTGCCAGGACTTAAGCTCAAAGAACAGTACTGGCCTATACTACTGAGGCTAACACAACCCTGAGGATCTAAAGCAGGGCTTAGCAAATGCATGCACAGCACTTTGCAGAGAAGGTCACTCTGGGAGCCAGAGCATTACATGGGACCAGGGATATAGGCAAGAACTGTCCCTCTTAGATGCCAAGTACTGTCATCCTTTGAAAGCTAAAACAGAATCAACAACATGTAGTCTGATGCTGAGGAGAAAAAGAAAGGATGCTGCACTGTTGGTGTTCTTTTACCATATGCTCCAATTGCTGAAGCCATTGCTTCACAGGCTTTATCATTAACACTGGTGGTCTTTTTCCCCTTCCTTGCCTTGCTAAACATTACTGATAAGTAATCAAGAACTGTTTCTCAAGAAATCTTTTAATTCTGAATAGGTTAACAAATCCATGGCTTTCTGTTGGCACAAATGCATATTGTCAGTGCAGGAACCCTACTGAGAAGCAGCAAGTCTCACTTTCCACATCCCTGCAACCAGAGAGAAGGGACACGTCACGCTTGCCAGAAATATGTCGGTCTATGAGCATTATGCCACAGTGACAATTGAAAAAACCATAATCAACATTCTCCCTAAAAATAAGGCAATTCAAAAATGTCACTTCTGTTGTCACAGTTGATGTCACTTAAGTGTCACTTGGAGTTAATATTAGACTAATCAAGCCAATTATAGAGTACTTATAGTATTTAATAGGCTCTTGGATTTGACTTTTGATACAAAAATCTGCATATTCCTAGATGTTTTATGAATTTAAAACATTTCAAAGTTCAACTCCAACAGAGCGAGCAGCATGCAAGGTATTGAGAAAAACCCCTCTACTGTTGAAGCAGAAAACGTTATGTTGCATGCTAGCCACAGTAGACTTTTAGCAGTGACTCAACATGAATGCAAGACCTGAGTCCTCTCATGAAGGATCAGGCTCTGCTGCTTAATTTCAGAGGTAGCAAAGGGTCACGGACAAAGCAATGCAAAGGCATGGAGATGCTCGGGCCCAGAGACACCTCCTTCACTCAGTAAGTACCCCAGCTCCTTGTTTGACCACACAACCAGGACTACCTGGCTGCATGCTGCAGTCCCTGGAGATGAGGTTTGCCTGAAAACCGGCATGCTGACACTCTGGAGTCAGAAGTGGTACTTCAACACTCCCACTCATCTCCCGAGGAAGCAAAACTGGGCAGAAATTTTTCTGTGACATTTATTTTCTCCTTTCTTTAGTACAGAGGCTAATGAAGAGTTTCATGTACACATAATTGTCATGAACAGCAGTTTTATCTCCCTACGCGGTGTTCGTGGTCTAAACACACAAAGAAGATATGCTGATTCTCACAAAAATTAATTGTTGGGGCATAAAACAAGCAGGAGGGAGGGACAGCAGTGTTATTTCCTCAAGGGAGAAAACCATACCTTTGAGATAACAGGTGCCCTTGGGGGAAGGTCAGAGCAAAAGAAGCTAGTGTCAGGAAAGTGACTTTGCCTTTTAATAAAATGCAATTTAGTAAATGCAGACATGAAAGGCAAGTTGGTATAAAGGCATGTTTTCTTAACTCCTTCAACCCCAAAAGACAGCATTCCCCCTCTCATTAGAGCACCAAGAGCAGAGGCCTTGGAAGAACTGGAAATGAGAGGCTCTACCCAAAGCATTGTCCCCAGTCCTTTCTCACAAATAGCCCAGTGCTCATCTCTCCTGCAGAGGCAAAGGTTGTGCCAGCCTGGGGGTCTCTGTCCCCACTCCTTCAGGTGAGGCTGCTTACAGCATGCCAATCACTTTCAAACTTCTTATGACAAACAAACAGGGGTGAATTCACTATTTCACAGAGGAGAAAGAAAAAAAAACATTACATTGGCCAGTTTTATTTTAAAAGGGATGGGTGTTTTGAATATTTGTAGCAGTCTTCAGGGAGACAAATGAATGGATCGTCCATGGATAAAGTGGACAGGGGTGTATGATAAAGACATTTATCATGCGCACATTTATAATCTATGTGTGGTTTATAGTATAATTAATCAGCAGTTGTCTCCTATTCTGTACACAAATGCAGCCTCTCATCTTCCAGGGCACATTTGATAACTAAATTATATCCTTCTGCAATCCAAAAAATCTTATCCTTATGGAAGATTCTGGGAGAAGTCATTCAAATTCCCAACCGCGCAAACTCAAAAAGGGCATTGAAAGCACTTGGCCTTGTGCATCCTTGGTACCTGCACACTGAATCCCTGCAGACTCTGAGGCGCATTCACAGCCATTCTGCCACATGTACAAAGCCACACAGAAATACATGTAAGACTGTGTATATCTGCCTTGAATAGAAGAGAAAGATGGGGAAAATTGTATCCTCAGAAATCACTGCTGCTCTTCAGCTCCCAGCACCAGTGCTGCCTCTTTTTGTACTTGGTCCTGACTTTTAGGAGTATGAAGCCAGTCACAGTCCAGAGAACAAGCAGTCCTTGTTTAGAGGTCAGTCAATTAGAAATCAGGAGACACAAAACATACATTTACAAAAACTAAACACAATAGACAATTTTGAAGATTTCCCCCCTGCAAAAAATCTCATAAATCACAAATCTTGCATCACATACAGAAAAGAAGTATTCAGCTCAATGTAGGTCCTCTCTTTGTAATTATAACTTGCCACATTTTCATGATTTCTTACTCTGTATTTACTATTCTGTTTTGCTGCTGTACAGAGTTTCCTCTATTGCAATCAGTGTGGGTGTCTGGAGTGTGAGCTGTTAGATTTCTGCTCCTCCCCTCACATCAACATGCTGGCAGTTATCATAAGCAGCTACAGTACAGATCCTGGTTAGAGGTTTGCAAGATCTCACATAAAAACATAAGAGACACTAGAAGGAAGAATTATTTTTCCCCTTAACAGAAAGTTCAAGGAACATGTACATATGATTTAATGGGAATAAATAAATAACTAAATAAATAAGAGGTGCAAATTACATGTGGGTTTGTAAACCTTATGTAAGCAAGACACAATATAGTGAAGCATCCACTGAAACACCATTGTTTAACATTAATTTAGAGGAGAACTCACTGGACTTGGAAAAAGCAAAGAGTATGTGTCACGCGAAAGTGCTACACCTACCTAAAGAAAAGGAAGAAAATATTCCTCACGTTTTGGACATAGCCTTTCCCTCAACATGTAAATAAAAAGGAAAACCAAGATAATTTTAAAAGTAAGAGACCTATATATTTATATATATTTTTATATACTGCTCTATATAAACCCATAGTCGATCTTGCTTTGTACACAATCACTTAAAAAAGGTTAACTTTTCAAGAAATTAAGAGGGCAATTAAGAGACAAAATTACAATGATATATTTTCAAGAGAGGCCAAATCACAGCTTTTCATATAAAGCAGCCCCATATTGCCTTCTACTCTGTTCCCTTCTCGTGGATGCCTCACAAAGCATTTACATTTTACACAAGGGCGCGCCCAAAGTTCAGATAAAGAGGAATCCTGCAATTGTTCTTCCCTATTTAGAAGGCATTAAACACACATTAACACAGGATAAAAAATTCTATGTTCTTTAAGCAGCATTAAAGAGAAGCAACGCCTGTAGCTTATGTATTTTTGTGTGTATTTTAACTGCAAAATACCAGCACCCGGGTGTTCCTCAAAGAACCTGTGTGAATTTTATCAATGGATCATTTCCAATCCCTCCAACATTTCATCTCTGCCTTCAGCAACTAATGAGTTAAAGATGATAAATAGCATTAACAAAGGAAAGAGGATCTTTCCTTTGTTTCCTGAAGAATGCGGAAGCCTGAATTCTGGCAATGTATTTTTATACTCAGCGAAGTTCCCCAAATGGACAATTTTGCTTTTAGCTTTGTTTATTATTGTACCTTAAAAAAATTATGTTTTGATTATCCAGAGGACAATCACAGTATAAAAGTAATTAAAATTTCTGTTTCCTATTACTAATTGTATTTGTGTCTGTATTTTCCCCTTGTAGAAAAATAAGGGGGGAAATGTACATAAAAATGTACACCAACACCTCAAAATCAATATAGTCTGACTTCATCTCACAGAGAAACTCCTACCAGGGTAAAGGAGAATTATATATAATCTCATTCATAATCAGTCATTAAATACCAAACCACCAAATGTGCATCTGAATCACATTTCAGATGTAAAATTTGCCATTGATAATCCAAAAGAGGCCCAAATAAGCCATTCATGCCACAAAATAAAAAAAAATTGGTTTAATGTTTGTTGGTTTTTGTGCAGAAACTACTGCTCGGTCCTACCATCTCTCCTTATGCTGGTTAATGTTTAGGTCTTCAATTAATTCTGAAGGGATTATTTTACAGAGCCAGGAGAAAAGGAATCATTAAGCACTAACAGCAGTCATAGCTTCACACACCGCCTTCATAAAAAGGGGGCTCCATGATACAAATATTTCACACATTTGTAACAGAATTTACTGAAGAGACTATAAGTTAGCAAAATATCAACAAAAAACATTGACTCAAGTATCTGATTGGAAACACACGGCATTTTATTGTTCTTTTGAACCTGTCAGTTAAGAGCCTTATTGACCCCTTCTGTAATGAGGGGGCAAATGTTCTGTATTATTCAGCAAACAAAATTACCAGAAGTAACAGACAGCAAATTTTCCCAGAAAAAAATGGCTCTGTTTTTAAAAGTTATTTGCAACTCTACTCACATTTTAAAATTACACACATTTAACTACTTCATTTAGACGTTTTGTAAAATCTGCGCATTCATATTTGAAGTCTAATGGGTATTAGCATTACATTGGAATTCTCACAGAAAGATAAGAGGAAAAATCACTATATTAAAAAAGACAACTATCTGCAAGTATAGTCTGGATCTAATAAAAGGGGGAAAGAACAAAGTTTTATATAAAAGTGTAGTTTTGCTTTAAAGTATTTCTTTCTTTCTCCAAGTTTCACATACATTTTAAAAATTATTTAATTTCTGCCTCCTAGATCTGGACACTATTAGAGAAAGAAAACATTTGAGGAACAAATGTTATAAATATTTACACTTTTAAAATGTGCCAGATAGTCAATTTATTAACATGTCCATTCACATCCCAATTTAATACAGGTCTACTAGAAACCACATGGTACCATTTTAAGTGAGACACCTGGTATGTCAGTGCACATTCACAAGGAGAGTGTCTCAGTACATAAAAAGAAGAAAGAAGTACAGCAAAGGTTTTTAAACATGTGGTAAGTCAGAGGCAAATTGTATTTTAAGTTTTCAGTGAATGTGGGGGAAGAGTAAGGTCCAACCACCCTGCTCTGAAAGCTGCCTACTGAAATCCCATAAACTGGCTTATGCAGCACTCCCGCAAAAAACCTTCTCGCACCTCTGTTGTTTCCTTCTACCTGATGTACCCCTATCTTGCTGAAAAGATAGATGCAACCTGATTATCAGCTGAAGGTTATTTCTGTAGAGTATACAGCAGACATGCTTCCCTATATAATACGGTACTCCTCACAGTCAGATACTATTGGTCATTTGCATACATGGTAATGAAAGAATAAAAAGGTGCAGAAATAGCTGTTTTGTCTCTTCCATTCCAAGGAATTACATTACCTTTCTGGCCATTTCTGAACTTTTAACTGTATCAATGCAGGTGGTGGAAGGAGCTGAAAAGGATCTGGACCCGATTCCAGGATTTTTTCCCCCTCCTGTCTGTGACAAGGTAGCAAAAGTGCATACCTCTACATTTAAATACAAATAGCAAGGCTATGTTGCAACGTGAGTGCACACAAGGACAGACGTTCACATCTCATACTGGACTGAAGGCAATCCTAGACCTCTATGACATGAACACATCTGACACAGTACCGATTATAGAGACTTTTAAGCCATACACTATGACCACTAATATTTCATCACTGTTTTTGCAGAGTAATCTGCAATTAAAGAAATATCATAAAGAATGAAATATTTTAAGTCCTCCTGATATAACACACCCTCTGAGTTAAATGCTGACAGCTACAGAAAGAACACACAGCTCTATCTATTCAGAGGCAGCACCATGAATACATTCAATTAAAACTGAGAAGCGTAATCTTGAAAAAGGGGATACGGCAACTACATTTCCCACCAGGAGCTGCACCTCACCTCAAGTGATACACTACATGCTCTCACAAGGTGAAATATTTCTTCCTTCCAATGACAAAAAAATAGCTGCACAGGAGGAAGCACTTACCTTAATTTCTTTTTTTGGGGGAAAAAAAAAAAAAAAATCAACAAAAGAGCCCAGCTCCACCACCTTGAGCAAAAAACACATCTGAGAAGACGGCGGTGAGAGCGAGCGAGCAGCAGGCAGCACCAAGGCAGGGGCGACTCTGCTCGTGCCCCCCTTTTTCCGGCAGCAGGCATGACAATGCGCGAACACCCCCTCCACATCACAGCAGGCAACTGTAGCCAGGAGACAGAGGTGCTTAAATTAGAAAACCGCTGCCAGAGGAAATAAACGGGAACCACAGCGACCCCCTCGACCCCAGCAGCTATCAAATCCGGGAAGATATAGTGCACATCTGTTTTACGAGGCCCCCAGGGAGCTCCAACTCCAGCTACTTACCCTGTCTGCATTATTAATAGATGTTAATGGCGCCATTATATCGAAAAGAAGCCTCTTCCTCTTTATAATATGGAAATTCCAAGTTAGGTTTGGTCGGGGTTTTTTTTAAATTAAAAAAAAAACAACCCTACACACCGTGAGGCAGCAAACAGCTTCTTGGTCCTGCTAACTGCAGAGCTGCACCCCCCTCCCTTCACCCTGCCTTCCCCAGTCATCCTCAATACACTGATTTGGTAGACAAAATCGATTCAAGGCAGTAAACAACTGCAATAAAGCAAACGGGCAGACAAAGACTTCCTGCCATAAGGCAACTCCTGAATACACAATTTTCTTTTTAATAAGGTTCTGAAATTTTTCAGCTAGAGCATATACATTTATTCTAAGGTAAATGATACAGTGTAAAGAACAGCATAAACCCACACCGTTCAGATTTTTCTTGCTTATCTAAATACATAGTTTATTTTTTTCTTCAGTAGAAGTTATCTGTCACCTCAAAAAGTATTATTTAGACTGACTCGATGACAAAGTATCCTCTGTCAAGCCTTTGATTTAGTTGATGAATAAAGGAATGTGATCCTAAGGTATCCCTAGGCTGTGTTTTTGTTAATGCCTGGATTTCCTCCGGGTCCATTCATCCTCAAGGTAGGTGTACTGCAGTCATGCACCAAAGTGTCAAAAGACCTTCCACAAAAGATATTGACCTATTTTAATCTGATCCATGTATAAATGCAATGGAGCTACCACTGGGAATAAAGTGAACCAAAGATGTATTTTTAACCCCTTTATAGCACTGTATGCAGGAGGAACAAATTCACATCAATAACAAACATACCCTCAAAGACTGTACAAGAAGGCAGTTTGCTTTAACTGGATCTCTTCCACTGATGTTTCAAAGAGCCAGGTACATCTTCTCTGCACTTTAGCATTGCTATCAGATAATTTTGACCAGATTTAAAAAAAAAAACCCAAACAACAAAACAGGAAATGCCAAAACACTAGGCTTCACCTAGTCGGCTTTTACTCCGCTATTCAAGATACCAATTTTAACTCAAATACAAAACCACCTCAACGCCTCAAACTGCAGAGAAAAAAAAAGAAAACAGAGCTATCCTTAAAGACGGAAATACCCCAGCATTACTTGCATGATGAAATATTTGCATATGGAGGGTGGGCTGGGGAGAGCAAACATGTCAAGAATCACCTTCTTGTGCTGCAGATGCATGCTGCAGCTGTTTGCCGGCTTCCCTCAAATGAATGAAAAGTGCCGCTAATTCTTCCAAGACAAATGTAACCGATTGGCTTTGTTGCCTGCTTGCCTCTGTGGCTTTTGAGACCACGCAAGTACGCTGCAGACGCGAAATCACAGGGTCTGGCTGTATTAACTGAATTACAGACAGCGCTGATGTGATCATCTTCATCTCTCTCGCGCGCTCTCTAATTATTTATCCAGATCGAGCCTGACTGCTGGAAAATTAGCTCTCTACAGGAGGTAACCGAGCTGAAAGGTTCTTTTTACCAAGAAATGATGGGCTGGCCTCTAGCAGTATATACGCCAGTGTGCAGTTGTAAGGAAATGTCACAAGATGTAAATTTGCAAGTAGATTTCTCATCCTCACAGAAAAAGAAGTAAGACATTTTTAGAAGATATGAATATATATATATATATTTATACAGACACACAAAATAAGTAACTGTCCAAATTTCTGACCCTGAACTTAGAAGAATTTATTTAAAATGGAAAGATAGAAGATGTATATTGGTCACATCTTTTTGTTGCTTTACACAGTCAGTCCCGCTTGCCTGCCTATGAACAAGTTCACAGTATTTCACTTGCACAAGGTTTTCACTTCTTGCCAGCAACTGCAATGAGACCAAGTTTCAGTTCCGGTGCTTAAGGGGAGAAAAGACAGCAACATTTTAGTCACTTAATCAAACCAACCCACAGCAGAATGAACAAAGCATAAGAAAAGAGGATAATAGTGGTTTTTTAGGCTCAGGATACTGTTTTAGCCTATAGCAATCTAAAAGCAACTGTGAATGGGGTTTTTTTTTTAATTAAATAAATGGAAAATAAAAAGTGTTAAACCTGCAAGACACACAAGGGTAGTTTAAAAGGAATAGCTTTGAAATTATTTTCCAATTAGTAAGACTGTCATTACAAGTCAATTTGCTGTACTGCATGTGTATATGGATGTACACATTTTTAATGCACTTTAATGTACATTTTGGTCCAATTCTAGTCAGATGTAGCCCAGTATAAATTTTAGTGCTACAGAGCTTGAACTTACCATTTGAAGTATTAAGCACACAAAACACTGATATTAAAACAATGTGGCTGTATGAAACAAATACGCTGATTTTGATACCTACAGCCTTTGGAACTTAATTATTTAAAAAAAAAAAAAAGGCAGTAGATTCTAAGCTGAATCTCTCTGCTTGCTGCATTTGCAGCAGTTTCAGCATGTCAAGCCTTCCTCGATCTTTTAATTGCATTGGGTGTTATGCATGCCAGGGGTGGGTGAGAATAGTTGTCAACCCACCTGACTGCAGAACAAAGAGCATTTTTTCTTCCAGCATTTGTTACTGATGCTTGAGCCACACCCTGCGTCCTTGCAGAACAGGCTCTTTCTCACATTCTCCTTTTTCCTACTCACATGGAGAGACCATATCTTCCCAATAATAAAGTAATACCCATTCTCTAGAATTACTGAGCTGGGTTTCACCTTTTTTTGAATCCCCTACAGGTTTACTTTTACGGGAGGGAGGGAGGCCGCGGGTGCTGCTGCGTCTCCCATAGCGTGGGGAGTCCCTGAGCTGGGATGCCTCAGCATCCTGCAGCCTGGTTCCCCTTGCCCTGCTTGGGATGCTGCTGGCTGCTCACTCAGTCACGGGAGAGGGCACAGCCTCCAGAGCATTCGAGGGCAGACAAGGGAATAATAAAATAAGAAGAAAAAGCCCAAACCCAAAATAATAATAATAAAAAAACAACCTAATGCAAAAACATGAGGGGAAGCCCCTTGTGCGGCTCCTCTTCCCACCAGCCCCAGGCACCTGCCTGTGGGGTCGAAATGCTCTGGGCAGCATTAACCCCTAATAGCTATTTGCCAAACCATGTGTTTCCTATCTCACCCCTCAAATCCTCCAATAGCTGGGAGTTTGCAAGGTTGAACTCCTCTTGGTCTGGGCGAGAGCTCAGTCGTTCCTCCACTGCTCTGCACAAGGACCCTTCTGCCTTTCATTTCTCTCCTACACTCCCGTTAGCACTGCAAACCGTACACAGTGTCTGGTCTCTCCAGAAACAGAGACAACAACAAAATCCCTTGCAGGTTAGCTACACAATACCCAGAAGCCTACCATGTTTTTTGCAGATTTGTATAAATGGGCACACTCCTGACTTGATCTACTTAGAAAATAAGCAAACAATGTAAAGCAAGATTCAGACAATGCAAGAACTGGTATCCGCAAAGCAACTTACGTTTGTTTTTCCGCCTGTCAGAAAAATTTCATCCATCACCTCAATTTTCTATTCCAAAAAATCTGGAGGCAATCAAACACCACAGCTTCTAACGCTGCCCCCAACAACCTTTTTATGTGGTGTAGCAACAGCTCGACTGTGTTTTTAGTGGCTACCTACCAGCAGGTAAGCCCTAAGCATCCTTAGCACCAACAAGGCAGCCCTTTCCCTCTGCATTTCCTGAGTCATCAGGGTTACACCTTCTGACCTAATAAAATTAGCAGCAGTGGTGTTTTTCCCCAAGTTTCAGGGCAAGTGGAGTTAAGGAATGGTGTGACTTAGCCTGGATTACTTTTGCAAGCAGTAAGTAGAGGGTTTACTCATTTTTCAGTGTTTCCCTGACAGAGCACATGCACCCAATGTGCTTCCCAATCCCAGCCCAACCGGCCAAAACAGTTTAAGAGTGAACAATGCTATGGCGTCTGTGAGGTTTGGTCTAGGGCTTTCTTGTTTGTTTTAAAAAGAGTTTTTGTTCAACTGTTCCTTGGTATTTGATATGTTATCATCCACCAGCCACGCACCACCAAAGGGAAGCCACAGTGCTCTTGGGCTGTGGCTAGATTCTGCGTCAAACAGAAAACTGTTTGACGCAGAATCAAAGAAACTGTTGCCACTTTAACCTTTGAGATGCAGAAAAATAAAACCCTTTTAACTTTTGATCACATGATTCTTGAATAACCAGCAAAGCCAGCTTTATAAAAAAAAAAAATCTGTATATCCCTGGACACATTAGACTGCCAACTGCTGAATGTTCTCGTTACTATTTTGAAATAGGGTGTGGGTGGAGATACCTACTAAAGCTTTCTACTGCTGCTGCCGCCATTGCTGCTCATTGGGTAGGTGTTTTCAGAAATCCCTGCTTCTGAGGAGCCTGAACTTGCTTCTGCACTTCTTCTGGGATGCACTGAAGACACAAGTTTCTTGCGCCGTCTGTTTTCTGCATCACCACTGCATGGGGATGGATGCTGGCCTGTGACAGCATCCAGATGTGCTGCAGGCACAGCAGCAGCCAGGGAAGAACAAGGTGAGCCATGAAGGGAAGCCATCAGGACTGGGATGGCAACTGAGAAACAAGTGGGCAGCAGATTATGTGACACTGATATAACTGGGCAGGATCTGACATGAAAACCCCCACACTTTTCATGAGACAGCAGATTAGTGGCTTTTAAAGGCACCTTGGTAGTGAAGGCATCACAGTATGGGAGGAGGGACTCACACCGCAACTTCACAGGCTTGCTCCACTGAAAGTTGCCACATATTTCAGTCAAGCCTCAGGAGGATTTAATATGCAATGGACACACATGGCACAAAATCAGCAGCTTCTCTCCCCCAACCCTCTGGTAGTGACCAGAGGTGCTGGATGTATCACTGGGGCAGTACAGCCACCAGACAGCAGCAGCACTTTCCCAACGCACTCGTCTGTGCAATGCACCGTCCTAGATGCCCTTTTGCACTTCAGTGGAAGTGTTTGCTGAATTCGCATGGAGCCATGGTTGGATTATCTTTTAAACTGATCAACCCCGCTCAAAATTTAGGCAAATGGGCCTTACACAGTCACTTTTATGTCGCTGAAAACATATCTGAAGGAAAACCAAGAGGTCTCCAGAGTACTGACACTGCATGAATAGATAACAAGCCCCAAAATATAAAAGCAGAGCAACACAGCTCTCAATATAAAGAGGTATGTGAATACTCAGCACCTTTCTAAGAGATGCTAATGTTGAACCTGTGCAGTTTATCCATTGTGAGGTGACTTTTTCAGCGTACCTGAAAAAGTTGTAACTGCTGAAACCAAAACAAGAAAATCAGTAGATTTTAATGGGAGTAGTAGAATGGAACTACAAGTACCAGGACTTGTTAGTTTTTAGATTACAAATGTGCCGTTAATCCCATTACCATTCAACCTTTGCAACCTCTAACAGGCTATTTGTTGCCCAGCTGGATACCAGCCTCCTGGTACATGGACAACAAGAAGATGCTCCCAGGTTCCCTGTACCTGGTGCACTCACAAGCCCCAGTGTGTCCCCTGTAGCACCCAGGAGACCCACCAGTTCCTTTTTCTGACATACACTGCATCTTCCCTCCCAGAAAACTCTACTCACCTCCCACCGGCTTTCCCTGGAAGGAATCTTAATCCTGCTGACCTTTCTGAATACAAAACCTTCTGCTCTTTATTTTCTTAGATAATCCCCATCTCAAATTGTGCTCAGGGACACTTATTTATACCCCTTTTCTTTCTTCATGAACATTTCAACTCTCTGCACAAAGGTAACGTTGTTGCTGCAGGTCTTTGGGGGTCTTCACCTCCCTCCCAACCTCCTTTTCTTCCTTTGAAATCACTTTCCTACTTAAAAAAGCCTGCAAGCTGTTTCTCGACCATACCCAATCCTCCCGTCGCTTTGTCAGGAGCGCCGGACTGTCTTTTACAGTCAGAGACAGTGATGATAAATGACAGTCTCCATAATCCAGCAAGTGATGCTGTCCAGGGACGAAAGTCACAGGCAGATGTAGAGCCTTCCCACTGAGCACACTGTGGAGGGAAGAGGGCACATCACTCACAGCAGTAAATCCCATCCACGCTCCAGTTGCTTGGTTCCAAGCAGTGTCAAAGCCCCCTTTGGCGGCTACAGAGCACACAGAGCTTCCCAGTCTCCTCTTGCCAGCAGACTTCGCTTTCACTTAAAACACAAAACAAGGAAAAAAGCATCTTCCTTTCTCCAAAAGAAGGCAGCATGCAACCCTGTACACTCCCCATTTCAGCAGCTCTGATATTGACAGGCAGATGGATAATGCATTCAAGCACTCTGGGGATCAAACTCTTTATCCAGGAAAGCTGTCCCTGTTTTCTGAAGGAGCCCCTGGTAAGCAGGTTTTGAGGAGTGGAGATTCAAACTACACTTCCCAACTCACTCCCAACCAAAGGGGGTTAGGAAGTAGGAGTGCCAGCCAGAAGCACACTCTGCTTCTTCCCAAAAAATCACAAACACCTTTGCAAATATTAGACCTCACAGTATGCTTGGAAGAAGTCAATAAACACCATTTCTACCATCTTACCCAATTCTTTGCTGAAAAAGCAATGCTAGAGGGAAGCTCATCTGTGTGTCCAAGGTCAGGTTTGGCATCTATGACAGACTGAGCTGTCTTAAGTCCCTGCACATCCAGCCTTCAATCCTAGAATCAGATGCCAAGCAGTGCCACTAACTTTCAAAGAAGTGCCATTGAAGGGAAAAAAAAATTTTTTACAGCCTAGCTGGAGACTCACTGGAAGATCTGATGAGGTTGTACTTCTGAAATCAGCTGCAACATCATCCTCCCCTTTGGAAATAAGCTTTGCCCTGCCAGTGCTAGCTCCAAACTCCTCAGGCTGTGCCCATCCTCAAAGGCTCTCAGAACCAGTAATATACCAGACCTGGGGTAGGGGGAAAGCAGGGCACCACTCACACTATAAGTGCCTGGGTTTTGTCCAGTTTTCTGTCTGGTCCTTTCTTGGCTCACTTGGACCTGCACATCAGTCAAGAGCAGAGATTTAAAAATACAGTCACCAGCATCTTCAGCAATACAATACCTACCACAGCACGCAGAAGTGTTTCCACTGGCTTCCAGTAAACCCCAAAGCCCTCAATGGTGACTTGCAAGCAGAACTAGTACCTGCTCTGGAACAGCGAGGATGACGATCACTTATGAGCAGTTGTGTGACGTATGTGGCATCAGTCACTAACTGCTAGACAGAGACTTTTCTTTCTTTAGGCTAGAGTAACCCTGTTCTGGTAAGTTACCTAACTCTGAATTAGAAAGCAGGCAATAAGAGACTCTTTCATGGTGCCTTTTGCAGACTCTCCTCTCTCAGGAGGACACCGTGCAAGGGGAAGGGGATGCACAGCCACTGCGTGGCCGCCAGCAGGGAATGACTCTGCTCAACTACAGTCAATAGCACCATTCCCCCAGCTGCAGTGATGCCAGTGCCTTTTGTCTCTGCCTTGCTAATATTTGTTTTAAGAGGTCTTGATGAGTCAAGCAGCTCAGGATGAAAGCCCATAGCCCGCCGGCAATGTGAGCGAGAACACCGAGCTCGTGCTAATAGAGCTGTTTAAGGATGCCAGGAGTGCAAGGTGCATCTCAGCTTGGGTAGTGGGACCACAAGCCAGCAGTGATGACTTGGGGCAGAGCTCACTGCTGTAAGCGCAGCCAAGAAAACTGAAGGCAGCCATTTTCCTGCAGCATGGTCCAAAACTGTCTGCGGTATCGATACTTCGATAGTTAACAACAATAATAATTTACGACCTTTTTTTTTTCCAGTGGTATTCTAAATCAAGACATTTGTTTTCAGAAGCATTCTAATTTAAGTTCACACTTCAGTAAATCCTTAAAATTACCTACTTCTTATTTGTCAGCCTTCAAGACAAACACTGGTTTTCAGCAGAACCAAGAGCAGCCAGAAACTCAGCCAGACCTATCCATCCCCAGAGAGGGTCCACAGGGGGAAGGTGTGACCCATTAGGACACCAAGGAACTAGGGTCCAGCTTTGCACCTTCCTGCACATTAAACCTCTATCTTCCTTCAAGACTTGCATACCTTCATGTAAGGAAGATGGAAAAATTAAATCTATTCAGCAGGGAAAGCAGTTTTTCACAAAGAGGAAAAACACATTTTTTCTCATCTCTACCTTCCTTGTTCATGTTTTTCCCTCTCACGCTTTAAGAAAAATAAATTCCAAATTCATAAAAATTAACAGCATATTGTTGAATTATGAAGGACCACATTCACTACACAGGACAAAAAGCATGAGTCCACAGGAGCAATTGATGCTTTAAATCAGGTAAAGGGGTCACCATTTATTTTTTTATCTTGAAATTGATGGTTTTGTTCTTTAAGTATAAAAATATTAAAATAGTATCAGGCCCTTCAGTTGAAATAAAACAACAAAATCCAGGTCTCTTGGTTTGTTAGAAATGCCAAACTTTTTCCAAAACACCAATTTTAATTGATTTATATGCAAGACAAACACTTGAAAAAAGAACAGACTCCCAGCTATTTTTCCACCCAGTAAGACCCACTGGGCAAACAAACTCATGTTCATTATTTACCTTGGGGCAGGACCCTGACTCCTTAACCAGGTTAAGGGCACTATTGTGTTAATCTTTACATTAGTCCAATGCAACGTGCCCTGTAATTAAACAAAGTAATGTCAATCCCTCTTTAGTAACGGGGTTGGGACAACATGACACCAACCCCCTCCTCCCTACACACACACTGCAGTATAATCTGCCACCTTCTATAAATGCTGCCATTTGTCTTTTCTTTAGATGCATTGCAGGAGTATTTCCATATAAGCCTTATTATAATAAAAATGACAGTGTGACAAACAGCTCTGCAAATAGGTCCGCTGCTCCAACAAAGCACAGACACAACACACTGATTTGCAGAAATACCCCGTATAATTCAGAAGTGCTACTAGTTGATTTGAAATCCAGTAAATTTAGGTGGTTGCTTTATCTTCTTCATCATGATACCTACTTCCTCAGACAAAGCTGAAGAAGTAGAGCATGTGCCCTACTCCCTGCAACTGTTCCCCCAATCCCTTCCTTCTCCTCCCCTCCAATTTACATTGATTACAGGTTTCAAAGTCTTAGAGATTCATTTTTAAGTTCTATTTAAAATGCTGATTTTTACTTGTTTTCTTTTCATCTAGATCAATACTGCTCAGATGATAAATATGTACCGTTTACCACTTACACGTTTTCATCTTAGAACTGAATATCCTACAGTAAGCTTAAGAAAAATCAGTTCCTGTATAGTACTTTCTCCTCTTTAGCCTATTCCCTATTTTATCTATAACACAATACATAAGCCTGAATGTGTTCTATTAACACAGACACCCATTATAACATTCAGACATTAAGTGTAGCAGAAAGGAACTGCATCTCAAAACGTTCACTGCTCATTAAAAAGTTTGTCTAATTTTATGATGACAGCTTTCAGCGTATAGATTATTCTTTGCAAAATGGTGCCCCAGTGTTAAGACATCACCACATCAGCTTTCTCTTCGGTCTTCACCGAGAGATGAGAAGCCACCATTTTCTTTTTGATTCATGCAAATTAAATTGTTTGTCTCTACAGAGAGTGTAAACCACAGAGAATTCTGCATTTCAGTGGCGATACTGTCACCTAGCATTAAAAACAAGTATTAATTTGTAAATGAACCTCCTCAATTGTGTTCAAAGGAAGTAATTAAGCATTTAATGTACTAACAAACCAGCACAAATATTAGTTCTGTTTCCAAGGTACCTCACAACCATATAAAATTCCCCTCACACTGATGATCTGCAGCAGAACAGACTCCTGTACAACACCATTTTCAATAGATTCAGGCTTACTAGAGTTTTGCACAAGCTATACAATTTATACTGTTTCAAATTTAGCAACACATAAATAGCTACTTACACATATCTGGGACTATTAGACTTGATTTTACATTCTGGAGCATTAAAAAATAACAGCATCTTGCCAGTATCCTGCTTACAAAATGCTACAAATTCTTTAATAATCATGCACTATGTTCAGCATTTTAAAAAAGCTCAAAATCATTTTTCTAGCAAGAGCATTTAGGAATGCCTTACTTCATTAAAATAAGGTTTTAAACAATGTCTACATTTAACTTACATAATGCACTGGGTTTTCTGTAATTATCTAGTAATTCCAACTATTCGGTAATACAGGAGACTTAAAGCGCAGCTTAGGAACAGCAAGATTTGTATTTTCCAGCAACCCCGTGAAACTCTGGTGAAGTTAATTCATTAAACTGACAAGAAAAGAAACCTTAAAAACAGTCAGGCAAAGTAGTTTAGCAGCTGTATACAGGGCTTTTCTTCTACTCGAGGCTTTAATAATTTCAACAGGCACTATTACACAAATCATCTTTCAAACTCTGAATAGCCATGCTGCAATGAGAACCAAAGCTGCAAGAGTCGTGGCTCTCAAGTAATGCACAAAAATCCCGATATACAGGGTGTCGACTGAAAGACACATTCATTAACTTTGTTTTCCTGGCTTTAAAAAAAGTCAAGTGAGATGCTGATTGCCAGTCAACCACTTTATTTCTGACATTTTTAATAGACAAAAGGCTTACAGTTAGCACTGCATTGTGCCCCACCCAGCTGGCTGAGAATTGTCATCTTCTCACTCCATTAGGCTATCGGGTTGTATTACAATTTCCTAATTAAGCATTCCCTCCGATACATGTGTCTACCTTAAAAACACACTGTTCCTTCCCTCCCTCCCAAATAATCTTTTGGCAGGTCAGACACGAGGAGGAAAATCCCCATGAATGAAACAATGAAGGAACAGGATAGTACTGACCTTTTCTTGTAATAACATCTTGCATCTCTCTCTCCCTTGCTGGTTTCTTAAACTAGGAAACCAGTTCTTTAAAAATTAATTACCAGAAGGAAAAGACCCAACCCTTCTTCAAAGCACTCACTCCTCCTCAAAACCAGGCAAGCCTATATTGGTCAATTTTTTATCCTAAAAATATTTTGAGAACAAGGATTTTTCCACACACACATGCTTCATCAATCTCACTCTGTCTGCATAAGACATATTAAATGTAATGGTTAAAATAAGATGAAGTAAATAGCACCGTTTTCTCTCCTTGCACCATGCATATGTATTGACACTACGCAAATGCACGGTATGTGAAAAGGATGTTAAAAACTATATACTTATGAAATTCAAGTTATGAGATTTTCAATGAACAAATGAATTTAACCACCTTCGTAAGAATAGTAAATGACAAGTTTATCAGGAAAGAATGTCACATTTACTTAATCCCTATTTACGTGATTTGAGCAGCCATACCTTACCATGAAATACAAAGTACACACTGTGAGAGAATATTGAAGACACTGCTACACCACAGAAAACATATTCTGTTTTCAAAACAATTTTAGGTAATATAACATTCTCCCAAGTCTCTCTATGTACTCTAGATTTAACTAAACCCCTCACATATCTTTTAAAATGCAAGCCTGACTAAGACTAGCCAACAACAATATTATGCTAACACAAGTCAAAACTGAACATCTTTTAACTTGATGGATTAAAGGGAAAATAATCAGGTAGGACATAGTTTTCTTGGGAAGGCCCAATTCCTTCCTCCCTTCTATTTCTAAAATTGATCTTATGTTATTTCTCTGCTTCACAGCATCTTTTTAAAACCTATTTTACATCTCCAGACAGCCATCACGCACAGATGCAGTAGCAAGAGTTTTCAGAAATATGGTCTTCTTTTCAAAGTAAAATACAGGCATATTAAGAAGAAACCTTACTTCTTGCACTACTATTTCCCAGTATGTGTTTGACAGAATCCTATTAACCCACAATTACTTAACCTGTAGTGAAATGCGGTCAACTCTCCCCTTCCGAACGGGCATTTAATACGACGATGTTTTATGCCGGTAAGACAGTTTTTATTCTTATTACATTAAAAACATTATTTCTACATTAAATACGTTGTACTCATTACCATACCTTAGTTTTGTTCTGCGGTTTTCATCTGTTCCTTGACTGTTGAGTGGTATAAATGGAATCCTTGAGGTACCTACCTTCCAACATTTTAATGGCTCAAGAAAGGCCATAACATTGTCACAAATTAATTGAAATATATCTCATTCTTTAACGGGGGGTAGGTGCTGATAATGCAAGCACTGGAAACACAGGCAAATTCTTTTCTACTTACTATTTTTTTTTTTTTTTGGTATGAAAAGCGGAGCCTTTCGGATATTACCCATGATGCCTCCCAACCAAAAACATCTGCAATATGCTACGTTCCCCATTTGTCGCAATCAACACGCCTATTTAAAGCAGGGGAAGAAACCATTAATCTACCAAAATACATGCACACAAAAATTCAGAGAAATACCTCTTGTACTTACACATTGCACTGAGCCTCATGGAGGAAGGTAGTAGATTCAGTGCCAGCCATGTTGAAGACCTGCAAGACCCAGGTATTTGTGAAGATGTTATTTGTTGGCTTTGTGACTTTCGACTATAAAATATCCCCCACTTCCCTAGAGCTACCTACAATTTTGCTATTGCTCAAATTTTAAATGCGGTTTGTGTGAGACAGGGAGAGAAATGTTCTAGGTATTTTAACCTCTTGATGTTACAGCTGTAATGAAAGAATGTTTAAGAAACACCTGAAATGCACTTTCATGAGTAACTATTTCCTTTCTGCTGAAGCAAAAAGGGAAAAAAAAAGTAAAAAACAAAAATCAAGCCTTTGAGCGATTCAGTTCACACCTTCAGAGGTAACAACTCTGCTTGGTTAGGACAAATGGTAGGACATGCAAGGTGATGTTTGAAATCAAGGTCTCATCCTCAAACACTCTTTTTCGTCTTCTCCCTCCAAGTAGGTCACCCCTCTCAGCTGATTTTGTGTAATTGGTCTAGTTTGTGAGAAAGCAAAAAGAACCCATCCTGCAGCATATGCTAACAGGAAAGCTAGTGCCCTACTGCAGGGGGAGAGGGCTTACTAAAAGGGAGCATCACCATCTATTACCCTTTCAGATTTCTTTCAGGTTGTAGCAACCTGGATTTCTCAAAACCATTTCAGCAGTAGTAGCACAGCAAAGGCGTTTCCTGGTGGTTCCCTGTTAGTGACTGCACTGAGCTACAGCCTGGTCACCAAACCACGACTGCACGAGGGCAGCCAAGCTCTCCTCATCCCAAACACTCAGCGCTCAAGCTTCACCTGGGCATCCCCCCTCCCGGGTGACAGTGAGATGTGCTGTGTCGGTGTGGGAGCCTGATTGCTCATTCCCCTCGCGCAGTCCCTAGGAAGAGGTGGGTGCTCTGGGGCGCTCCCTTGCCGGGGGAACAAGCAGCGCTGCTGTTCTGGAACCTTCCAGCGCATGCCAACGCAGTGCCTGCATCCCAAAATCTGCCTGGCAAAAGCGCACTTCTGGAGAGTGTCTGCTCTTCCCAACACACCAGCAATCGGTTTTTTCATATACTGTATTTCCCAACGAAACCTTAGAGTAATTAATTGTGCTTTTGCTTGCTCCTCCTGAGGTAAACAGTAGCTAGAATGTGATGCTTGCATAAGTTCGGAAGGATTTGAATTAAAAAAAAAAAACAACTCACCAACAAATCCCAACCAAAACCAAAAACACGCACCCCGACAGCCGAGGTAGAGCAACACCCTTTTACCCGCAGCTGCTCTCAG